>NW_024067013.1:0-490906 GCF_015039405.1 Cantharellus anzutake | reverse complement strand
TAATCGCGTTGTGATGGGTGGGAGAGGTGGATACGTTCGAGTTAGTGGTGTGAGGGGATATTCATCGACACCAGGCTCTGGCTGAAGCATATAGTTCCTTCGCTTGCTACTATGGATCTCCTCACTTCTCCAATCCATTCACTTCAGACATTCTCTATCTCGGCACCCTCAAGTATCCGGACTTTTGTTTATTGCATAAATTGTATTTCTTGGTTGTGGTTTTGCGGTTACTGGTGTCGGGCCATGCGAAGGGGCTGATCAATGCACCACCAATGTGATCGATCGATCATGATCCGTGGGTGATGTGATAGGCACATATACTCTTGGAATCCTACGCCAGCTAGCTGGTGCACAGTGTTCATGCCACGTTGGCACACCATGGTCCATCTCGCAATTATTGGAGGCATGTATATAATATTACGAAGTCATAGAGGCTGGAGTCCTGCCTAGGAGGCACGCCAGCAATTGCGGGACATGGATTCGTTCAGTCGAGTCAAACATATGTATGCCGTGATTTTGTGGGTGCTGGTGCCACTCAGACACGAATACGCTCATGGCTTAATTCATCACTGTTCTGAACGATTGGGCAGGATACTGGCCTCTATTGAACGATTAATATAACCAGACTGAGAAAGGAAGCAAACTAGAAATGTGCTGAAGTAAATAATCCAGATCCTACGTCCTGGGGCAAGCCAGATGCATGACCTGTCGACCAACGCATGACACACTTTCGCTATCGCACGGACCTGGATGGGCACAATTGACTGGGAGAACAACATGCACCGGCTTGCGCCGGAGCTTGGCACAGCGAATTGAACAAGGTGAATCCTTATTTGGCTTGGGAATAATACCTCATTTGTTCTCACCTCCTATCTCCCTCTCCTGCGCTCATACCATGTTATTTTCTCTAGCAGTGGTGGTGCTGGCGCCGAGCGTCGCTGCCTTCTACATCATGTGGCCGGCACAAGTTCTGCAGGGAACGAACCGCTCTGTTCAGTGGCATGACGGTGTTGTAACATAGATTCCTGCCAATGTATTGCCCAGTGTTTTGCTGAGGCGCTTTCTCTATTACTCCAAGCCACCATATGAGCTCGATGTCGACAGTGTGCTGCCTCCGTCACTAATACCAGGGACTCGTGGTAACTGACATCCTGTCCTCGCCTCCAACAGCCTTTACCCAACGAAAAGGCTGTACACCTACGTTGGTGACGACTGGGCTGTGTATTGGTACGCCGACCTGTTCTCGTGGTGCCAGTCAGTCAATCATGTTGCACCAACAGGGTCATAGATGTGCTGCCAGGGACGGTCATCCGGTACAGCGTCACGGATTCTGCTGGTATGACTGAGAAATTTCTGGAGGCTTAAAGTCTGAATGTGTCCATTTTTTAGGAGAACAGTCCAACAGCTCGGAGCTAACTGTTCAGGTGAGGATTTTATCGCAACTGGGATTTCAAAACGATGCTTAAAATTACGTCGAGCCCAACCCCATCTTAACTACAGCCTCTTTGATGTCAATAAGTGTTGGTATCCCAATAATCTGCAGTTTTCTACGTTTTCAGGCTTATTTCCGCAAATTCGCAGTCATTGGCTTCTGTGTCTTCAGTCAGCGTAATTTCCACCAGTTCCACTGGTACTCCCAGTAAATACTACATACGCCTCAAATTGGACGTTTTCCAAACTATTTCTCTACAGATCTCCACCCACTCAAACCCATCATCCACACTGTCTAAAACTTCCAACTCTCCATCTCCAACACAAAAATCTTCGGGAGGGAGCAGTAACACTAGAGTAATAGTCGTAGGCGCTGTTGGGGGTGCGGTTGCCGTGTTGCTCATCGGCCTTGGGGCTTTCTTCTTGTTAAAGCGACGAAAAGGTTATTCCAGAGGGAGGGACGACGCGTTTGAAGAGCCCTATACGATTTATCCCATTGGTTACGCTCAAGTTGCCACCCAAAACGTTCCTTCACCCAGCAAGAATACACCACTGGACGCTATTCCGCCCCGGTTCCCGAGTGATATTGTGGGTCCTACGGAAGTTTTCTGTCTTTCAGACGACAACAGGCAGTATGATGACTGCACCCACCAACGAGGATGAGGAGTATTACAAACGTGTTGTGAAGGGTGGGAGAAGTGGATACATTGGGCTCGGCGATGCGAGGGAATATTCTTCGACACCTCCAGGATCTGGCTGAAGCATACAGTTTGCCAGCTCTTGCACTTGCTACCTCGGATCTTCTCACCTTCCCTTCAGACATTCTCTATCTCAGCATTCTCAGAATCTGGACTTCTGCTGCGCTGTGTTTTAGTATTTATTGCATAAACTGTATTCCCCGCTTGTGATTTTGCGGTTACTGGCGTTGACCTGGCCAGGCGGAGGGACCGCCCCGTGCACCCTTGCAATGTTCGCACCAATGTGGTTGATCGATCACGATTTGTGGGTGATATGATAGGGCATACACACTCTTGGGGCTATGCCTGGTGTTCGCTGCTCTCACTATCATGTGGCCAAATGAAGTCCTGGAGGGAACCAACCGCTCTGTTTAGTGGCCTGGTGGCATTGTAACGTAGATTTCCGCTAATGCATTGCCCGTTGTTTGGCTAAGGCGCTTTTTTCTATTACTCCAAGCCACCATACGAACTCGATATCAGTAGGTGTGCTATATTATCCGCTGCTGAGATGAAATGCTCGGGGAAATTGATGATACTCCGCTCCAACCAGCCTTTACCCAACGAAAAGGCTGGGTACCTGTATTGGCAACGACCCAATCTTGTACTGGTACGTCGACCTATCCTCGTGGCGCTAATCAGCCATCCATGTTACACCAACAGGTACATAGACGTGCCGCCAGGGAAAAACAATGTCACTGATTCCGTCGGTATGACTGAGGATGCGTAACGTGCCAACTCCAGGGACACACATCAACAGCACGACACTGACCGTTCAGGTGAGGATTTATTATAGCCAGAAAGTCCCAAAGGAGCTTAAATCAAGCTCCCAAGCTGTCCCACATACGAGTACGCTCAGGCTTAATTCATCAGGATACCAGCCTCGATTGAACAATTAACTAGACCGAGAAAGGAAGCAAACTTAAAATATACTCGCGTGGTTGAAGTAAATATTCCAGACTTTACGTCCTGGGGTAGCATGGCAAACCAGATGCACGACGGTACCTGCCGATTGCCCTCGACCAACGCATGGCTCACTTTCGCTATTACACGGGCCTGGGTGGCACAATTGACTGGGAACAACATGCACCGGCTTGCGCCGGAGCTTGTGGCACAGCGAATTAAAATATCGGCGCAAGATGATCCTTTCCTGATTTGGCTTGGGAATAGTACCTCATTTGTTCTTCCTTCTCCCTCTCCTGCGCTCATACCATGTTATTTTCTCTAGCAGTAGTGGTGCTGGCGCCGAGCGTCGCTGCCTTCTACATCATGTGGCCGGCACAAGTTCTGCAGGGAACGAACCGCTCTGTTCAGTGGCATGACGGTGTTGTAACGTAGATTTCTGTCAATGTATTGCCCAGTGTTTTGCTGAGGCGCTTTCTCTATTACTCCAAGCCACCATATGAGCTCGATGTCGACAGGTGTGCTGCCTCCGTCACTAATGCCAGGGAGTCGTGGTAACTGATGACATCCTGTCCTCGCCTCCAACAGCCTTTACCCAACGAAAAGGCTGTACACCTACGTTGGTGACGACTGGGTTGTGTATTGGTACGCTGACCTGTTCTCGTGATGCCAGTCAGTCACCCACGTTACACCAACAGGGTCATAGATGTTCTGCCAGGGACGGTCATCCGGTACAGTGTCACGGATTCTGCTGGTATGACTGAGAAATTTCTGGAGGCTTAAAAAGTCTGAATGTGCCCATCTTTAGGAGAACAGTCCAACAGCTCGGAGCTGACTATTCAGGTGAGGATTTTATCGCAACTGGGATTCCAAAACGATGCTTAAAATTACGTCGAGCCCAACCCCATTTTAACTACAGCCTCTTTGATGTCAATAAGTGTTGGTATCCCAATAATCTGCAGTTCTCTACGTTTTCGGGCTTATTTCCGCAAATCTGCAGTCATTGGTTTCTGTGTCTTCAGTCAGCGTAATTTCCACCAGTTCTACTGGTACTCCAGTGAATACTACATACTCTTCAAATTGGACGTTTTTAAAAACTATTTCTCTACAGATCTCCACCCACTCAAACCCATCATCCACACTGTCTAAAACTTCCAACTCTCCATCTCCGACACAAACATCTTCGGGCGGGAGCAGTAATACAAGAGTAATAGCCGGAGGCGCTGTTGGGGGTGCCATTGCTCTGTTACTCATTGGCATTGGGGCTTTCTTCTTGTTAAAGCAACGAAAAGATTATTCTAGAGGGAGGGACGACGCGTTTGAAGAGCCGTATACTGTTTATCCCATTGGTTACGCCACCCAAAACGTTCCTTCGCCCGGCGGGAACCCACCACTGGACGCTATTCCGCTACGGTTCCCGGATAATGCTGTGGGTCCTTCTGTCTTTCAAGCGACAACAGGTAGTATGATGACTGCACCCACCAACGAGGATGAGGAGTATTACAAACGTGTTGTGAAGGGTGGGGGAAGTGGATACGTTGGGTTCGGCAATACGAGGGAATATTCTTCGACACCTCCAGGATCTGGCTGAAGCATACAGTTTGCCGACTCCTTCGCTTGCTACCGTGGATCTTCTCACCTCCCCAGTCCATTCCCTTCAGACATTCTCTATCTCAGCATTCTCAGCATCTGGACTGCTGCTGGGCTGTGTTTTAGTATTTATTGCATAAACTGTATTCTCCAGTTGTGATTTTGCGGTTTCTGGCGTTCACCTGACCAAGCGGAGGGGCCGACACCCCGTGTACCAATGTGATTAATCGATCATGATTCGTGGGTGATATGATAGTGCATACCGGGACCACACCTTGTGTTCGCCTGCACACCATCTCGACATCTGCTTCGTAGCAATTCAGTTCTGACACTATATATTGCCTTATTCAGTCTCTCGGGGAAGCGGCACCGTGGATTCGCGTCAATATATAACTGCCGCCTGGATTTCATAATCTCTCGGAAGTGAGTCACGATCCCAGAATCTTTCACACGGCAACTGCCATCTAGGTGACCAGCCTTCTCTTCATCTAAGTTATCGTGAGGGGCGCTAGTGCCGCTTGGATATGAGAGTGCGTTAATGGCCGTTCTGAATGATTGATCGACTGTCTAGAATTGATGTTTGTTTTACATGGAAACGAGCACTCCTGTGGCACTCTGCATCTGACCCTTGATCCCAACTTCGGCTGCATTCACCCTGGCTTAACGAGTGCCTCTCTCTTTTGATCCTCGTTGCGAGCGATTCTTCGTTGATCGATATGCAACTTCCCTCCACCCACCTAGTTTTGTCTTGTGCCTTTTATTTCAACTGCGTGTGTTGACGCTGCGACCACCAATTTCTGCCTGGTTGGTGCGCAAATGAATATCAACATTCCCTGCCGTCCCTCGATCCCCTTCTGGCACTGTGTGCGTCTCTCAGCATACTATGTTCAATCCATATAATGAAAGCGCAGATGGCTTAACTTGCTGGTGGAGTTCGGCAGGGACGGCTAGGCCGCTCAAATGACGCGACAGTTACTGATGCAAAAAAGATAGCATGGGGTGCTGGTCGGTAAATAGGATGTTTGATATAAGGCACCGGGCTGGCGGCCTACAAATCAGCGGACAGTCTGGCCGCAAATCCAAAAAAGAGTGTCTCACTGCCCCCATTCGAATAAACATGACACTTTGCATCAGCCACATGGGTGAAGATTCCTGTCGGTACTCGGCTGACACGCGGATAGTCATAGCCAGATGTCCCTCATGTAGCAAACTTGAACGGCTGTGTCGCGCAACGAGATGTCTGTGACACCGTTAGGATACTCAGAAACCTCTACACAAAATGGGAACAGACGTAGATACCATTTACTGCAGCTCCACTTGGGTCCATTTTCTTCGGGGGATAGGCCTTTTCTGACGCAGCGTTACCTTTCGTGCTCGGAATCCATGAATAGTTGCCGGGCGAACTTTGGGCTGACCCGACGAGAAGGCTGTTACGCCTATTTCGGCACGCGCCTTGTGCCACATAACCTCGTGTCCCTGGGTAGCCGCCCATGTTTGCACCAACAGGGTCACAGACGCGCCGCCGGACCTCGTACAATGTTACAGATTCTAGGGGTATGACTGGGTAGTTCCCAGAGGCTCACCAGGCTCAATGTGTTCATCTTTGGGGATTCACGTCAATAGTGCGGCGCTGACTGTCCAGGTGAAGACTTCGTTGAAGCAGAATTCCCAAAAGTAAGCACTCGGTCTTTCCTAAGTCAAGCCCAATCCTTTGCAGTCGATGAGTGTTAGCCTTATCCCGATATTGGGTAGTTTCTTACGGTTTGGGGCTTGCCTCCCCAATTCATAGTCAACACCATGGCATCTATAACTCCAATCAGTCCAGCGTTCCTGACGACCGGGTATATACCGTACATCCTTTAAACTGAACGTTCTCCGTTCATCCTGTTACTTGCCGACAGACCTCCACTAGAATCCAACCCCCACACTACCTAAGGCTTCTAACTCTGCGTCTCCGACACAAAGCGCTGAGGTAATGGTCGGAGGCGCCGCCGGGGGTGCCGTTGCTCTGTACCTCATTAGGATTGCGGCTTTTGTTCTGCTAAGACGACGAAAGAGGAGAATGATGCATCTGAAGGCCTCCATAACATTTATCCCAGCCTGAGTGATTAAGCTCTAGTTACCATCCAAAGCATTCCTTTATCGGTTCAGGGCAGACTATTGCGCGCTGTGCCGTTGTCGCACCCGAGTGTTGTTGCTGCGGGACTTTCAGGGGTTTCTATTTTCCGAGGTACAACAGGTACTAGGAAGATGGCACCCACTAACTCGGACGGAGCATATTACAATCGCGTCGGAGAAATGGATACGTTTGGGTTGACAACATGAGGCCGTTGGCAGATAGACCGACCTTCGTGATGAGAGCAGAATTCCTTGTTTAAAGAATTCGGAACTCAAGGACAAGGTTTTGATTGCTCAAGTCCGCCCTTGTTACTTTACACTGACAAACATGTATCTAAGTCCAATTCCTACTGCCTCCATAACCACCGAAGCGTGTGGTATCAGAGCACGGTGCTATGATTTTGCCAAAAAAAAAAAAAATTGGAATCCCCGAGGAACGCGCACATATTTCCTTTTGCTCCACATCTTCTCGGCGGGTTTTCATGCAACTCCTCTGGCTTGTAGTCGATCTGGGAGCCCCCCTACTTGATGCACAATACCTATCTCAGCAGCATCTCTGCGTTGCCAGTGTCGGGATAGACAACCCCTACGGTCGTATTTTCGATGTAATTCGTATAGACTACATTTTTATGTGTGGCTTGTGATTGCCAGCGCAGCGTTAGAATCAAGCGAAGAGGTTAGGTAGGTTACCAGGAATACAGTAGGATTGATCGGTCATGCATGATTGAGTTCGCGCCTCGGATCATGCTGACTGAACGTAACGCGCAAAACAGTCATGTGCACATAAACCTTATGTCAGCCCTTCAAGTGCTCTCAGAGAGATAAACCGAACGGCTGATGTGGGGGTTAGCGTGCCGAAAGCTATGCCAATAGATAAATAACTTTCGCCACCATTGTCTATTGTGTTGATTACATAGGCCCACAGCAACCTTTTTCCATACGGTGCAGCGTCGTTCTTGCCGATCTAAGGAATTTGTGGCTGGACTATATACGTCCGACTCAGCATCTAGTTTACGCCTTGATGGTTTCGTAGATGGGCGCTAAGCGCGGCGTGCTCACTGTCGATCGCCCTCGACCAATGTATGACTGGTTTCTATGCGTGTGCTTCATCACACGGACGTGAGCATGCGCAATATTGGCCAGGCGACCGACATGCAATCTGCCCCCCACGTCCCCCGAGCTTTCCCCAGGGGATCGTGGCTGAGGTCCCTGAGTGATTTCTTGATTGACTCAATTGTGTGCTTCTCTGGTTGTCTTGCTTTCTTCCTCGCTTTCTCCCTCTACCTCCTTCCTTCTCCCTGACTCGCGCTCTATCATGTTGTTTCCTCTAGCAGTCGTGGTGTTGATACCCTATGCCACTGCAATCACCATCATGTGGCCGGTGCAGGTCATGCAGGGGACGAACCGCTCTGTTCAGTGGTCTGGCGGAATTGTAACGTAGATTTCTGCAACCACATTTCCATCGTTTTCTCAGGCGATTTCTTCTACTACTCCAAGGAACCTTACGAACTCGATGTCAACAGGTGTGCCGCCTACGTTACTAAGATCAAGGACTTGCGATAATCCGTTTTCGCCTCTGGCTAGCCTCAACCCAACGCAGAGGCTGCACACCTACATCGGAAACGACCTTGTATTGTACTGGTATGCTGACCGATCCTCGTGGTGCCATTCAGCCTTCCATGTTTCACCAATAGGGTTATAGATGTGCCACCGGGGACGCTCATCCAGTATAATGTCACGGATTCTGGTGGTATGACTGAGTAGTTTCTGGGGATTTAACGAGGCTCAATTTGCCCATCTTCAGGGGCACACATCAACAGCACAGCGCTGACTGTCCAGGTGAGAATTTTATTGCCGCCGAGTTTCCGAAATTGAGCACCCAATTTGTCCCGTGTCAAGCCCAACCCAATCTTATCTAGCATCTCTTTGCTGTCGACCCTTGTTAGTATATCATTGTTCTGTAGTTATCTGGGCTTACCTCTTGAATTCACAGTCAGCACAATCTTTGGCTTCTGTATCTTCAGTCAGCGTAACTTCCCACAGTTCTACTAGTTCTCAGGTGAATACCTGCGCATTCTGCAGACCGGACGCCCCTAATTATTTGTCCACAGACCTCCACCAACCCACAGCCAACATCCACACAATCCAAAACTTCTGGCTTCTCATCTCCGACACAAACGTCTTCAGGTGGAGGCAATAGCACCTTTTCGATATCGACAAGTGTCAGTCTCCTAATAATCTGCGGTTATACACTTTGTTGAGCTTACCTCCCATCTTCGCAATCAACGCAGTTATTAGCTTCCATCTCTTCAGCCAGTGTAGTTTCCACCAACTCTACAGGCGCCCTGGTAAATATTGCATATTCTTCAAGCTGGACACTCTCCGTTCATCCTCATTACTTGTCCGCAGCCCTCTACTAACTCGAATCCTACATCCACATCAACTGCAATATCCAACCCTTCAGCTCCGACCCAATCGCCTTCGAGCAGGCGCCACGGCACTTGGGCAATAGCCGTCGGGGTTTCTGTCGTTCTGTTGCTCCTTGGCCTTGGCGCTTTCTTTTTGATAAGACGACGAAAGGGTCGTTCCAAAGAGAAGGATGATGCATTTGAAAGCCCGCATACAATTTATCCCCATGTTCACGCTCCAGTCGTCACCCAGAACACATCAGTGGACGTTGTTCCACCTTTG
The DNA here is from genome assembly GCF_015039405.1 of Cantharellus anzutake. Taxonomy (NCBI): domain Eukaryota; kingdom Fungi; phylum Basidiomycota; class Agaricomycetes; order Cantharellales; family Hydnaceae; genus Cantharellus; species Cantharellus anzutake. The sequence continues at coordinate 481,439 of NW_024067013.1, read as the reverse complement.
TACCCGAACGATGTTTTTGCGCCTTCTGCCTTCCGAGGGACAGCGGGAAGTATGATGACGGCACCCACCAACTCAGACGAAGTGTATTACAATCGCGTTGTAATGGGTGGGAGTGGCGGATACCTTCGGGCTAACGATACGTCAAGTTAATCATCAGCACTGGGGAACTAATTATTTTCCAACTCCCTCGCTTGCTAACATGGACCTTCTCACTTGATTCGTTCGCTTCGCGTTATCTCTATTGCTGCATTGCTTGGTATCTGGACTGTTACGTCCTTGATATTTTTTTTGAATGTCCCCCGGCGTTTGGACCGGGCGAAAGGGTTGATCCTTCGTATGTGTCTGTGCAACGCGCGCGCGCGCAACCGTTTCGCTGATCGGTCATGATCTGTCGGTGGTACAATAGTCTACACTCTTGGCCGGATCCAATTTTGGTCTTTAGCCCCTCGATTCAGTAGTATTAGAATTGAGTCTTAACAACCAACACTATGTAATTACAGCACTATGGGATATCTTTCAATTAGCCCTCGATGTTGTGGAAGCGGTGCCGTGGACTGATCATGCATGGAGTGATTGATATAGCCGTCCGATATTCGCTAATATAATGCCCATTGGGCGCGCCTGAATTAATTATTTAATCGAGTTCGAGAAGTTATTTTACAGGCACTGCGCGTGGGCAAGCTGAGTGCATGGTCTCATCTAACTCATGAGCGGATGCGGGGGCGCTCAAGGTTTCATGTCCTAGGTATGCATATAGCAAGCATCCTAATGGCGCTCCTGAATAATTGGTTGACTGTCTGGATCGAATTCTAGCTTAACAAGATTTTGTTGTCTAAAAGTGCACTCAGCACAGAAAGGTTTCAGTTAAGCTCACGTTTTTCGCTCACAATCGTGAGTCCCTTCTCGATCTCAGGGATGCTTCACGCGCCTGGGGGATTTACTGAACGTCTTTAGACCCCTGGTTCCACATATCCCATATCAATGCTCGCAAGATGAAGTCTCTCTTCTTTGGACACTCTCACAGATAGCATTGCTCGTGTCCCACTAGGCTACACACAAGGTACAGAGCACGAAAGCAGTTGTCCGCACCCAGTCTCCCGGGAGACAGACCAAGTATCCCCTTTGGGTTTGTTGCGATCCTCTCGAAGGAAGGCCTTGATTTTTGATTTCCCATTCTACGGTCGAGCCCACGGCATCCCACAGACTCGCAAGTCTGCCGCACCTGGCTGTGCGGCAGAGTACAGGAACTGATGGGCAGTGTGCTCTAGATGGTTTCGGCTAACTGCAGCGTGGTAGTGATCAGATATTCATCGCTCTAAGTACGGAGACAGTTCCAGCAGTGTGAGTCATCTCTTAAGTCCATTGTTAATAGAATATCTGGGATCTGGGATGATACTCGGTTATGATCAGTTCTACCTGTCCGACACCAGTATGCCGAGGCTCCCTTTGCCCTTACGTAGATATTGGGTAACATCGTCGTGAAAATTTCTCCACTATCTGAGAGCGAGGCTGGAGAGCTAAGGGCTATATAGAAATACAGTGGCCAAGGAGAACCAAGCCGTAGCGGTGCTACCCACTGAGAAGACAAAGGCCCGATTGTCTAATGTCATCTTACACAGAATGTGCGCCAAAAACGTGGAGAGTATAGGCAAGGCCAAGCAGGAAGAGAGAGATTTGGATCAGCTTTACGCAGGGCCCAGCGGTGGACGCCCTTCCGGGTCGAGAGGGGCTCGAGGACTGGCATAACAGTAAACGTAAGATCTGTGATGTGAAAGATGGGACGGGCCCTCCTGGGCCATGGGCTCAACTGTTATTCTGTTGAGGTACCTCCCTTGTGAATGCACAGCCGATTTACGCGTTTTGAGTCATATTCGCGGCAGCCAAGGATCAAGATTGGCGCCTGTAGGTGTCCGCACATCGTATTAAAAGGGTCGAAATAAATTATTTCGAAGTAGGGTTTGATGGAGGACGTGCATCCTCCTGGCAGCTTTCACCTAAAGGAGGGGTGTGTTCAAGTTTACTGTGCACAACGCGTACTCGGACGTTTCAAATTCAAAAGCGCAACCAAGACGTTGCAGGCTGTCTATTCCCAATTGTATTGATTACGTAGGTGTTCACAACTATTCAGTAAAGTGCGTCCTAGTATAGGTGGGCGCCTACGCCTGACGTGGCGCTGTTGATCGCTCTGGACTATTGCATGTTCGGTTTTCCATCATTGGGCTGTGAGCAGTCGCGCTGCAACGGTTGCACTTGCATTGGAGGAATTGAATGGTTCTGAATGATTCCTTGATTTGGCTTAGTTGTTTAAGGCCTCTTTGCACCTTTCCTTCTCCCTCTCCCGCGCTCGTATGATGTTGTTTCCTCTAGCAGTTGCAGTTCTGGCACTAATGCCGAGCATCACTGGCCTTAAGATCATGTGGCCGACACAAGTTCTACAGGGAACGAACCGCTCTGTTCGGTGGTCTGACGGTATTGTAATGCTGATCTCTGGGACTGCACTCGCGAGTATTTTGCTGAGGCATTCTATTCTACAACTCTAAGCCACCATACGAGCTCGATGTCAGCAGGTATGCCACCTATAATGTTACTGAGGATGATATTCCGTCCTCACCTCTGGACAGCCTCCAGCCAACGAAAAGGCTATACACGTACATTGGCAACAACCTTGTATTGTACTGGTGCGCTGGCCAATCTTCGTGCCGCCAGCCAGCCATCCATGTTGCACTAACAGGGTCATAGATGTGCCACCGGGGACGCTCATTCAGTACAATGTCACGGATTCTGGTGGTATGACCGAGTAATTCCTGGGGGTTTAACATGGCTCGATATGCCCATCTTTAGGATCACACGTCGGCAGCACGGCGATTACTGTCCAGGTGAAGAGTTCATTGCAGGTCGTCGAATTTTCAAAAGCAACTTAGATTAAGCCTTAATCTTTCCTACATCAAGTCCAACCCTGTCTTATCTGCGGGCTCTTTGCTATCTATAGCCGTTAGTAAAAATCCGCAATTCTTCACGTTATCGGGCTTACCTCCCCGGATCCCCAGTCAACACTGTCCTTGGTTTCTGTGTCTTCAGTCAGCGTAATTTCTGCTAGCTCTGCTAGTCCCCAGGTAAAAACTGCATGTTTTTCAATGGGAAGTCACCATTCATCCCTATTCCGGGTCCATAGACCTCCAGCAACTCTGATCCAGCATCCACACTATCCCTATTCAGAACCTCTAACCCTTCGTCTCCGACACAAACACTCCCACTTTCTAAAACTCTCAGCCCCTCATCTCCGACACGAGCACCTTCGGGCGGGGGCAACATCACTGGGACAATAGCCGGAGGCGCTGTTGGGGGTGCTGCCGGCCTGTTGCTCATTGGCCTCGTGGCTTTTTTCTTGTTGAGACGACGAAAGAGTGATTCCAGGGAGAGGCGCAGTGCGTTTGAAGCGCCAAACACAGGTTATCCTGGTGCCCACGCCACCCAAAACATTCTGGTCCCTCAGGCTGTTCCCTCGCTGTACCCGAGTGATGCTCCAGAGCCTCCAGGAGCTTCTATCTTCCAACGGACAGTGACTGGTAGTATGATGACGGCCAACGAGGGCGAAGAATATCAGAGACACATTGCGGTGGATAGAGGTGGATACGTTCGGGTCAACAATGCGAGAGGATATCCATCGAAACCAGGATTGGGCTGAAGCATACAATTTTCCAACCCCTTTGCTTGCCATCATAGACCTTCTCACTCAGTCTCGGTCCCGTCTCTGCATCGCCAGCGTCTGGAGAATGCTCGATGCCACCCAGGCGGCCGTTTCTCGTGGTCATTTCTCATGGTCGGCTATTCCTCAGGACATCGCTTGTTACTTAGATCCAATCTTTATTACGACTTACACGCCCACTTAGATGTAAATGTGATCCGTAAAATAGATGCCCTTCAGGCTTCAAGCTTGGCGGCAGCTTTGATCCCGCAAGTCTATTGCTTATATCAGCCTTGGCTTCGTGCGTCAACCAGCGATGACGATTGGGTACAAGTCTGAGTCGTGATGTGTGGTGGAAGTGTACATTCTGGAGCCTGGTATGCGGTTTATCCTCTAGGGTGGTTTTGCAGATGAGCGACTCGCTGCTCACTGTCGATCGTCCTGGTGCATACACATGGGCTGGAACCCCAATGCACTGGCACTTGCACCGAACTTGACACCGTGATTGCTTGATTGAGGTTCTTTTCCTCATCTCACTTCCTTCTCTGAACACTATGTTGTTTCCTCTAGTAGCGGTGGTGCTCGTACCCTACGCTACTGCCCTCGCTATGGCGTGGCCAAACCTTCCTCCGCAGGGAGCGAACCGCTCTGTTCGGTGGTTGGCATTGTAATGGTATTTTTCCGAGACACTCGTTAAGGCATTTTCTTGTGCTGCCCCATGCAAGACACCAGTGAATTCGAGGTTAACAGGTGTGGCACCTGTGTTGTTGAGATCAAGGACTCATGATAATCATCTCCTGAACCCAATGAAAAGGCTCTACACATACATCGGTGTATCGTACTGGTATGCCGACGGATCCTCGTAGGGTCATAGGTCTGCCACCGGGGACACTCGTCCAGTTCGGATTCTACTGGTATGACTGAGGGGGACGATGTATCTGAAAGCCCACCACAATTTATCCCGGTGGTCACCTCCGGTCGCTGCCCAAAACACACCAGACCCTGTTCCTTCGAATGATATTGTGGGCCCTGCAGGAGTTTCTGTCTTTCAAGGGACACTGGGTACCATGATTACGGCGCCCACCAACCCAGATGAGGAATATTACAATCGTGTTGTGATGGATGGGAGTGTGTTCATTTGAGTTAACAATACAACGGGAAAACCATCGACACCAGGATCTGGCCGAAGCATACAGTCTACCAACTCCTTCGCTTGCCATCGTGAGCTTTTTCACTCGATCATTCACTTCGCACGATCTCTATCTCTACACCGTCAGTTACTGGACTGTATTAATTTGCGCCCCGTATCTTTGATGTTCATTACGTAGAATGTATTCACTGAATGTTCCAGGGGTCAGATCAGGCAATGGGGCGGATCTTCATATGTACCCGTGCAACGCGCGCGTGTTGGAGAACAGTATGATTTAATACATCGAGTGCGTACATGGCTGCCGATCTGGCTTACTAAGCTAGGTACAGTGACACAACACACAACACTACTGATGCAAGGGAATAGCACAACACTATGGAATACCAATCGGCAAATATGATGTTCAATAGATAAGCCACCACGCTGGCGGTCTATAAATTAGTGCAACAACCAGAAAGATTGTCCACAAATCCCGAAATGAAGAGTGTCATACTGTCCTCATTCAAAGGCCGGTGAACAAGGTGCTTTGCGTCAGCCACAGGCATGAGGATTCCACTCGGCTGACGCGCGGATAGTGGGCGATACGCTGATGTCCTCCATATAGCAAACTTGAACATCTGGTCGTGCCATGGGATGTCTGTAGATGAACACAATCAGGATAGTCAGGAACCCCAGCGCAAAATGGGAACACATGGTCGACTGACTCTGTCAAGATATGCTCTTTAACTTCGTCCTCTGTGGGGAAGTCGGCATGTACCTCTGCCCACTGCCAAATCACGGGACAAAGACAGCATCTCCACTTGGGTCCAATAATTCGAATTCTCATTTGAAGGATCGCCCGTTCCTCCGCTTCTCTGATGTAGCGTTGCCTTTCGTGCTCGCGCAGAATGCGCCATTTGGTGTGTTGTGGTTCTTGATCCTCTTTTACGTGAGCAGGAATGTGCTGATACTGTAGAGGGAAATGGGCTTGGGATCCATGAATGAGTGCTCTCTAACGCTTACCACTCCTTGCCAGGTATACTTTGGGCCGAAACCTTTTTCATTTGCACAAGTCATGCATTCAACTCGAATTTCCGTCGCGTCGAGTTGGGGAACCGTCATTGTATCCGGATCCCAGCCACCTGAGCGAATAATGTCGCTGATAATCTGAGATGAAGTTGCGTCGAATGAAACGGGTAGTGGATCCCCAATTTGAGTCCCCAGTATGTAGACAACGTAATGGAAGTGCCTGGAAGAGTGTGCATAGGGTGATTTGAAGACTGTACGAGCAAGTGCGAAGGTCTCCTCCGGGGTAGCAAGGCGAAGCTCCTCAGGAACCATTTCATATAACTTCTCTCGTATTTCCCGCGAGTAATGGTGCGCAATGGCCTCAAACTTTTCGGTGATCACATCTATGGGCATGTCCACGAAAGACTCGCGCCGTTTGATAATCTCCGTGAAACGTTGATCCACGTAATCCCTGGTAAGTGCCTGATGTAACAACGATCAGATCAAAACGATATTTACGCTGTACTAACAGGTGACAAACATACCTCTATCGTTTTATTCCGGTCGAAATGAGAAGGAGAAGGCCATATTGCACCCATGGGATCTCGACTGCAGTACCATTCCGCGTATTTACGTTGTACAATTTTCTTCAGGGACTCGGTAAGTCTGCAATGCTTGTTTCGTACGAATTCCTTCATGACTTCGATCGCATTTCCCTTTATGGAAGACCAATCTATAGGGTGACAGATGTTAGACGAAGACGGACCCCGTGTCCCTCCGCAATCGCTTGTGCGTACGCTGAGCACTGAGCAGCTTCGAGACTCGGATCGTGCGAATACGGCTTAAATTTGCTTCATCGACTAGCTGCGGCATGAAGCCTTCATCCTTAAGCTTTTCGCGCACGCTGAAGAGTTCTCGTGAATAATTGCAGGCGCAGATTTTGTGAGAACGATACTCACGCAGCGATTCGTGTTTGTTGAACGGATCGAAGTTCAGCCCTTCGACTACTGCGGTACGAATCTACCCACTGACGGCATAGTACCGCATGCTTGATAGAAAATTGTGCACTGAGCGGAGGATTTTCCATGAAGTGAACATGCAACCTACGGCGGACACACTTTGCCTCAGTTCTTGCCGTTTCTTGATGAATTTCCCCAGTCCCTCCTTGTCTTGTTTTTCGCTAAATGATTGAAACTCTCTTTTGAGATCCTCAAATTCAGAGCGTTTACATATTTGTTTGTGGTATTTCCCTCCTTCACCTGCAAATAGAATCAATGGGTTTGAGGAGCATGATTAAAATGTCTAGACACACAGATAACCAAGGAGAAATAGACAATGGCTGTTCTATCCAATGGGAAGGGAAAGGGCCAAGTCTCGCCAAGGACATCACACCAATCCGGGTCTTGATCTCTGCAAAGCCATAAGGATTTGAATAGCACTAGGCAATGCCAACTTACATAGAGTTCCGACATTTCATACACCAACGTCTACGCAGATCCCAATCAGTCGAGTTCGTCGACACTGTACCGCATTTCTGCGAAGGGCGGTCTTAGTAAGTGTAGATCTAAATTATGCGTCTTACCTGACAGTGTACACCGAAAGCAAGGAGGGCGTATTTCTGTTCGGTAAGGTCGTGTGGGTATGATAAAGGGGGGAGATCTGGAACGGCTTCACGCGCTAGTTTCCAAACCCAGGTGCCAGCGAGACCAAGTAGGTATCTGGCGAATACTTTTCCAGACCGAGCGAGGCTGAGAAGGTCTCGGGGACTGACGTAAGAGTAAATCTAGACATTGGGGGGCGGGGGGGATGTGAGATGTGAGATGTACAATATAAAGAATGGGACGTGAACTCACCTCAGCCATGATTTCAACTGGCATTCTGTGGAGGTATTTGGCTAGCCTTCCCTTGCGAATACGAGCAGCTGCAGCCAGTTTGTGCCTTCTTGCCATACGTGCGGCAGGTGTTTTCCTTCCCGGCTTAGAATCGTCTGTAGATGGTGGCGTTCGCGCAAGGCCGAAATGAAATGGTGATCAATCACTGACCATAATCGCTATCAGAACCAGGGTAACTGTCTTCCTCTGCGGGCTGGATCTTCCTGACACATTTTCGGGCCGGTCTGTTGCGTTTCATCGAGTTGATCGGTTCAGGAGGCACATTCAGGCAGCCTCCGCCGGAAGGCAGCAGGCTATTCTCCGCCATTCCCCAGGCGTTTGTTGGCTGCAACACAGGCGCCAGTACGAACTTCTTCCGTCACCCGCTGCAGGAAAAACAATATGACGATGGTGCAAAAGATGCGCGCGGGTCCGTTCGACGGTTGTGAAGCGAGCACGTGCAGCTGGATTCAATTCATTGTGGCAGCAGTTGATTTCTCACGCCTTTCTCCTCTGCTCATGATGCTGCCACTACTGGCCAGCTCAGCAGCCTCAGCATCAGTAGCTCAGACGAGAAACCTAACATGACAGACAGTGAAAACCGCGGAGGCTCTGGATGAATTGACAGGAAGGGTACCAAGATGGCACATAGCTAATGACGTCCACAATACTGATTGGGGGTACCGCACTGGCTCTAGCCTGTTGGGCGTAGACAAGTTGATCTCAAGTGCGGGCAGTACGTTGAAATCATGGAACCATTGCAGTGCTGTCTGTTCGTACATGTTCACCTCCAAAATTGCCTCTGCCTTTGCATTCACGTTCACACCCTCGCTTGCGTTTCCTGATCCCACTCCTGCACCTCCCATCGTCTTCGTCCTCCTCGCTCTCCTTTTTCCTGTCTGTGATCAGATAGTGTTTAAGTCTGGAAGCAGTTGTGTTGTGTTTATTGATAATATGTAAGTAAAATAAAATAAAACAAATCAAGTATGCGAGCGAACCATTTCTTCTGGTCAGCACATCTCGAGCGCACATCTTGACGTGATTGAGACTTCGAGTCGATGAGGTCGGGCACGGTTTCATCGGGTCCAATCTGAACAGTGTCGTAGGAGTGTCCAAGGAAAGGTAGTAAGAAGCTGAAATGTAGTTTTCGATCTGATCATGCCCCAAACTGGCTCATAGGGTTGAAGATTGCGACAGGACCAGGAAAGTCGGAACATCAGTTTGGGCTTGCAAGGTTTGAGTAGGCGGAGGTGCGGGGGGCGCGCCATTGTTAAGCTTTCCTTGCCGTTTGATACGCATCATGAGCTATTGATTATTACATTGGAACAAAAGCCTCGCGAGTTCGGCCAACCAAGTGGCTGCCAAAATGCATAGAATTTCATTGGATGGAGTACCATGATTTAGTACATTTGATAGTAGTACGATATAAGCGCCGCAGTTCGGGATGCTATGTTCCCTCACCACTTACCGTACAACCAACCTTACTCGACAATTGGGTTGTGGGTCTTTGCCACATGGCGGAAAGGGTCCAACTGAGCCCTCATTGCCGAGGCAAAATGCGAAAAAGCTTCCCGATCCGCCCAGCGCAAAGATCGGTTGAGAAGAGTAGTCAGCTCCGGTTCAACCTCCTCAATTAAAGGGTATGTGGCACATGTGTGTCCTCGAGCATGGATGCACCATCGAGGGGGTTCCTCCTCTTGGGTAGGCATATAACCTTCCCATCGACGCTCAGGGACGTCCGGATGCCGTGCGGGCTCAAAGGTGAGTTGACACAATTGTCCTTCCGCTGATCCAAAACGAGAGTTGTTACCCAAATCCATGAATAACAACACAGCCGATTGAGGTTTCCGGCCTTCGATCTGAGGCCCAGCAAGCTCCAAAGGGATGGTGGAAGTAGATTTATCAACGCGCAGCTTCGATCGCCAAGCTATGTAACTGAACCCTTCCAGTTCAAAGGGGTCATCAAGTGATCCACTGTAAGTAACAATGAATCCGTCGATACAGGGCTGTTTGGACTTGCACAGAAATGCGGCACCACGGCACCACGCATTGCGGAGGAAATCAAAGGATAAATTGTCGATGTCATCCGTCAGCTGAAATATATGTGTGAAGTTGATGTGAGTGTCGTCCATCTCTTTTAAAAGCTGGTGGCCTCGATCATTGGGGAGCAACCCCAGGTTTTCGCCAAGGAGGGTGGTCAAGAACACACTAGCTGATACGACGGGAACCTGCAGGAGCCTACTGAACCTACTCGCCCAATCCCGCGCAAGGGTCAACAGAACGCGGCTGAATAATTCGTTCTCATATCCTCGCTCGAGGATGGATTCGTTAATTATTACTTCATTAACCAACGTGTTGAGAGCTTTCTTGTACGCCTCCCGCGATGTCATCAGCTCCTTCATGGCCGCGATCGCTAGTGGTGGCTCAGAAGGGGTGACCGTTTTAATAAGCGAGGGATCAATAACGTTCTTCAGGATTCGCATATGGCTGCGGACGCCTTCTGCGGCAAGAATAGATCCAGCTTCGTTCGAAGCAAGTTCGAGGGGAATCGTTGCGAAAATGTTGCGAGGACATGTTTAACACTAGAGGGATCGAGATAAGGGGTCCCTGAGCGCATGTACAGTTTGTGTTTAGTCACAGCTATAAAACTTATTGAATCATAGGTGGACCAGTACTGCGGTCAAATGCGATGCAATGTCCCAAACGATTAGGTATGAGAACGACAGTGTAGGAAAGGCGAGCATACCGGGCGGCCATAACGTATTAAATGGTTGTACAACAATGCATCTCCAGGAGTCTTCGCTGATGACTCAACCATGACGTCAAAACCTAAACGCACCCAAGGCCCAAGCATCATGAGCCGCGTGTCCCGGACTGATGGAACTTCGAGGCATGCATCAAAAAATTGGGCAACCATAGGATCCGTATCGAGGAAAAGAAACCAAAAGTTGAATTTGTCAATGGGAAATTCGTCTTGAGCCTTAATCATCCGCAGAAGTGCTAGTAATGACATCCCATAAGCGGGAGATAGGGACCTCGGGTTAGTCCGGACGGCAGGTTCGCGTGTTGAACCCATGTTGGTGCATTCGTCGAACGCAATGATGAACTTATCATGCTTAAGACGCTGGAGATCAACGGCCAGATTCTTTGCCGGTTCCAAGCAAAAGTGCCGGTACAGTTCTTTACGCCATTCACCAACCCCACGAAGGTCATTTTCTACGATGATCCTCTGTCGTCGAGCCACCAAATGACCTGGTAGGGTTGTAAGGGACCGATAAGCCTCCTCGAGTACAGATTCAAAACACGCCCCACGCAACGCAGATGCGCGTGCCCAGGCACCCATTTGAATCTCGACATCCTCATCTGGATTACGACCAAGGCCTTCGCATGCCTCCTTGAAAAGTGCCCCAAGAAGGGCAGCGGCTATTTCTTCACCCTAACAGGATCGTTCAATTTGTCATCCTGACCTCCATACTTAACATACCAAACATCGTTCGGTCGATTTTGATTCTACCCATCGACACATGGCCTCATCTCGTGGAGGCCAGCCAGCCTCTGGACGGTTCGAATTGCGGAAGCAGATACTTATGCCAGGCACCTAGAGCACAAATCAGTACGGAGCACAACTGGAGTGGTCTGCTGAATCCTGATTGTGACACACCTTTTTCAGCACTTCTGCTACGAGGCGTGATTTCCCCGTTGCACTCGATTGTAGAATGGGAATACTGTGTCCGTAATGCGCGTCGGCATTGTACATCTCGCCGTAAGCATTAAGGGCTTGTAGGAAAATTTGAGGCATATCTCCACGATAATTCCTACGAAATGAAGACTCGAGCATGGCCCGCAGTTCCTCCCTAATCTGGTTGTTCAGCCAGGGTGCACAGTAAACCAAGCAGAGCGAGATTTACGTGGACATGGTTAGGGATTGACGCCACATTTCCCTATCGGATAGTTGTGGTTCATAGTGCGCGCCAGCTGGCCAAAGAACCTCTAATCAAACGATGAGGTAAGGAGACCGAGACAAAGAGGAACTACGAACCCAGACGCTGGACTTCTCTAAATGAGCGGGCTTCCAATGAGTTCTGTAGCATGTCCACCATGTAAGGGTGTCCAGAGATGAGATCCTTTGCTTCTTGGAGTGTGAGGCTTTTAAGCCTCGGGTCGTCGTTGGTGATGACGAAGAGAAGTATGTGCAAGGAAGGCTTCGTCCCCAATCGCTTCAGAATTGCGCTGTCTAGTTCATGTTGTTCATCGCTAGGTAGATCGCCGTCGAAAGATGTTTTCTCGTGGCGTTCTGAGTCCAATGTAGCAGCCATCCAGCGAGGCACTATAACAGGTGAAAAATCGATCGAGGGACAAGCACCCTGTCGGCTGTTTCCGCCATTGCTCAGGCAAGCTATTAACGTAGCATGATGGCTTTACTTGAAGCCTTCACCGCGTAATAAGATCTAGAGAGTGTTTGGTTTCTTATAATATTGAGGCTGGTGCCCTGCATCTGTTTCTACTGGGCCAGTTCTCTATTCCAATAGAGGCTGGTAGCCCAGCTCCAACCTCGAAGTAGTGTATTTAGTTCCTAAAATGGGCTGGACTATTTAAGTCTGTAAGCACGTGAAAGGATTTTCATTACATAATTTACGAATTACATGGGGGACCGATCGGTTGAAGAGGGTACTAAGCTGGTCTTTGACGTCTTTGATTTCAGGGTATGTTTCATCTGTGTGTCCTCGAGCATTGATGCACCATCTATAGGGTTCCTCCTCTTCGGTGGGCATATAGCCTGCCCATCGGCGTTCACGCGCCTTCGGATGATGCGCACGCTGAAAGCTAAGTTGACACAGCGGTCCTCCCTTTGATACAAAGTGCGATGTGGTGCCCAAATCCATGAGCAGTACCACTGTCGATGAAGGCTTCTTGCCTTCAATCCGAGGTCCAGCAAGCTCCAAAGGAACGTCAGAAGCAGCGGGATTGACACGCATCTTCGACTGCCAGGCTATGTAACTGAACTGGTCCTCTCGAAACGGGTGATCAAGCTTTCCACTGTAGGTAACAATGAACCCGTCGATACAGGGTTGTTGGAACCTGCATTGAAATGCGGCTCCACGGCACCACGCTTTGCAAAGGAAATCAAAGGACAAATCGTCGACATCTTCCGTCAGCTGGAAAATGTGTGTAAAGTTGATATGCGTGGTGTCCATCCGTTTCAAGAACCGCTTCCGCTGAGGATCTGTGGGGGATAACCCAAGATCCCGGCCAAGTAGGGTAGTCAAAAACACCTTAGCCGATATCGTAGGGACCTCTTGCTTTTGAGTGAACGTAGTTGCCCGATCCCGTGCAAGAGTCAACAGAATGCGGCTGAACAGTTCGCCTTGATATCCTCGCTCAAGGACGGATTTGTTGACTATCAGGCCGTCGACGAAAGTCTTGAGGGCAACACCGTATATTTTCCGTGATGCAATTAACTCTTTCATAGCCGCGATCGCTAGTGCTGGCTCGGAAGGGGTGACCGTTTCAATAAAGGAACGGTCAATAACTCCCATCAGGATTCGCATATGGCTGCGGACACCTTCTGCGGCGAGAATAGACCCAGCTTCGTTCGTTGCAAGTTCGACGGGAAATCGTTGGGAAAATGTGGCGAGGACATGATCAACACTTTTGGGATCAAGATAGGGTGGATCTGAGCGCTTGTACAGCTTTTTTCTGGATGCGTACAGGAAACTGGGCGCATCGTAGGTTGACCAATACTGCCATCAAACGCATTGCAATGAATAAAGAACGACAGGGTAGGAAAAGTGGGTCATACCGGGCGGCCATAATTCCTCAAACAGTCGTACGACAGTGCGATCCTGGGAGTCACTGCAGATGATTCAACCATCATGTCGAAACCTAGATATGGCCAAGGCGGAAGCATTTTGAAAGAACCGTGCCGGGCTGATGATACCTCGTTGCGTGAATGAAAGAATTCGGCAATCGTGGAGCTCGTATCGAGGAAAAGGTACCAGAAGTTAATGCCTTTGATAGAAAACGGGTCTTGAGCTTTGATCATTCGTTGCAGTGCTAACAATGATATCCCATGAACTGGAGATAGGAACTTCGGGTCAGTCCCGGCGACACGTCTGACGGCCGAACCTGGCGGTTTGATGTTTGTGCATTCGTCGAAAGCGATGATGAACTTATCATGGTTGAGGCGCTGAAGGCCAATGGCCAGACTCTCCACTGCTTTCAGGCAAAAGTGCTCGTACAGGTCATTATGCCAGTTATTGATTTTGCCCGCATCATTCTCCGCGCTGATCTGTTGTCGTCGATCCACTAGATGTTTCGGCATTGATGCAAGGGACTGGTTGGCCGCCTCGAGAACTAATGTAAAGGACACCCCACGCGACGTAGATCCGCGTGACCAGTTAGTCATTTGCATCTCAGGACCGTGTTTTGGATTGTGATCAAGGCGTTTGTGTATCTCTTTGAAAAGTGCCCCAAGGAGGGCGGCAGCCATTTCTTCCCCCTAAAGGGGTCGGTCAGTGTGCGTTGTCTTAGCTTTGGCAGTTAACATACTAAATAATCGGTCGATTGCACGAATCGACACATGGCCTCATCTCGTGGGGGCCAGCCGGCCTCTGAGCTGCCAGTGACCAACTCGCGGAAGCAAATACTTAGACCAGGCGTCTGGAGCATAAATCAGTACAGAGCTTGACTAGAGTGATCGGTTGATTGCGATATACCCTTTTTAGCACCTCTGCCACAAGGCGTGATTTCCCCGTTCCGCTCGACTGCAATATGGGAATGCTGCGTCCATAATGAAAATCGCTATTGTACATCTCGCCGTAAGAATCGAGTGCTTGTAGAAAGGCGGTAACACTATCGCCGCGAAAATTCCTACGGAAAAAAGCTTCGAGTTGGGCCTGGCGTTCCTCCCTAATTCGATCGTTCAGCTAGAGTGCACAACAAACCAAATAGAGAAGTATTTACCAGGAGATGGTTAGGCGTTGAGTCTCTTCTTCCGTAGCAGGTGGTTTATGCGAATCAGGCCGAAGGATTTCTAACCAAGCGATGAGGCGGAGAATTCCAGGTCAAGGACTACCAACCCAGACGCCGAACTTCTTTGAATGAGCGGGTTTCCGATGATCTCTGTAGCGCATCCTTGAGATACGAATTGTTGGAAATGAGAGCGCTTGCTTGGTTCGGGGTAAGTCTCCTAAGGTTCTCGTCGCTGTTAGTGATGCCGACAAGAAGCATGACCAAGGGATCCTCTAACTGCCGAACGGCATTCTCCACTTGATCGTCGAGTAGATCGTCATTCAGCGATAGACGAGAGATCTCGTCGTGGATTTCCGAGTCTAGCGAAGCGGCCATCCAGGCGAGACTTTGCAGCAGATGATGGTGATCTGTCGACTGAGATGATAAGCACTTGCTCGGCTGTTTCCACCGCTGAATCTCACATTTTCTTTTGCTTGTCCGTTGACGGAGATATCCTATCGTGCCTGTACTGTGAGGATGTATAGGCGCTCAGTTCACGATAGTGTAACTGAGGGGGAGAAAAATAGTCGCGACAAGTGGCTTTTAAGCCTACAACGCCGCCTATCAACAAGAAAGACTAATGGGCAATCCTTGGTGGCTGGTAAGTCCGTGTGCCACTATAGTGGGACGTCGACTTTTCCTCTAACATGTGCATCGAAGTTTGGGACGTAACGTGGGGACGAACACGCACTGTATAATATCCGCAACATCAATGAGCTGAGTTCAGCTGATAGACCGAGTATACAAAAGCCATATGTCATAACTTGGACGTGATCATGATCATCGCTAATATTTGTATGAAATGAGTTACCGAAAAGAATTTCTGCATTTGCATGCTGTCTTTTGCTTGTTGCATACTTTGCAGACATTACATACTTTGCACGCTTCACACACTGTGGCAACTTCCCATAGTTCCCACACTTCCCATTTTCAATAACAAACAAATTGCTTCCGATCCAAGTCACATGTGGGTTCAATACAGAAAGTCGCATGCTACAGAGTGTGGCTATTTCCGCAGGGTCAAACACAAGTCCAGGTTAATGTTGGGTGGGGTTAACTAATTTTTTTCTGGGTTGGGGAGATTTGAAGAAATTAATAGCCAGATAGTGATGGAGCACAGCCATACTACAAATTCCGGAAAAGGTGATTGGACTTGTGTTTCAGTGTTGAGCACAGGTCACATTGTCCGAAATCCGAGGGTCCCATCTGTCAGCTGAAGCTGAGAACTCATCTCATTTCGCGGAATAGCCACACTCTGTAGCATGTGACTTTCTGTATTGAACCCACATGTGACTTGGATCGGAAGCAATTTATTTGTTATTGAAAATGGAAAGTGTGGGAACTATGGGAAGTTGCCACAGTGTGTGAAGCGTGCAAAGTATGTAATGTCTGCAAAGTATGCAACAAGCAAAAGACAGCATGCAAATGCAGAAATTCTTTTCGGTAACTCATTTCATATATTTGGGTGGAAACAATGGACCGCCGAAGTTCGAGCACAAATAGCACGATGCATATTGAGGCATTGTGTGATGCATTATCATGTCTACGGAACCTCACAAGTCTAGACCCCTGAGAATGACGTATTTGCTTGTGTAAGGGCTCATTCCCCCGCGCATTTCAAATCCATTGTGCGCCACGAGGTTGAGCCATCTTACGCCAAGGTGTGTCGGTTCGGGTATCTCTAATCTGCAGCCACAATCTCCTGCACGTGCACGTGGGCACGGGCGCTACCATTCAATATTGAACAATGAACATGAGGAGCACATGTAACAGGCCTGTCTCTTGTGCGCACGTCTCCAGCCCTTCCGGATGACTCTGCATTTTGGCCATTTCGAATTTGGTACCCCGGTGCCAGGAGCGTCTGTCTTTTCGGTTTCACAACCCGAAATGCCTTATGCGAACCATCTCAGCCTCCACACAGAATAGATAAATCCCCACTCTCACATTCGTGTGGCAAACACCGCAATCCGTTTCCCTGATCATCCCACCTGAGATGTCTGCGGAAGAAGAAAAATGTTGCCTCTGAATGGCCGCCATTGCCATTCAAAGGAAAAACCAGGTCGTCAAAAAAAGGATGGGACAAGATTCACTTTGCTAATGATGTTATTTCGTACCGCGACGACCGATGGAATGCATCTGCGTTTGTGTTTGTCACGTAATGGTCTCATAATGATGATCATGTCATTCCACAGTCTAGCCCAGGCTTCGACTTGTATTACTCTGGGTCGGTCTATCATACATGTACCCATATTGAACGGCTCTTTGATGTTGCAGTACATGCTCATTCCCACCAATGATATACATGCACGGTAGGTCAACAGACAAGCAGAAGGAGAGGGTTGTTTTTTTTTAGGTTTAGAGGCGGAAATAGCCGAGCAAGTACTTGATCTGCATGGATGGCTGCTTTGCTAGACTCAGAAATTCACGACGAGATCTCTCATCTAAGTGACGATCTGCTCAAGGATCAAGTGGAGAATAGTACTCAGTAGTTTCTGGAGGACCCCTTGGCCGTGCTTCTTTTCGGCATCAGTGACAGCGACAAGAACCTCAGGAGACTCACCACAAGCCAAGCAATGGCTCTCGTTTCTGACAATCCATTCCTCGGGGATGCACTACAGAGATCATTAGAAACCCGTTCATTCAAAGAAGTTCCGCGTCTGGGTTGGTAGTCCTTAATCTGGGTTTCTCCGTCTCGCCGCTTGGTTAGAGATTCTTCAGCCTGCCTCGCGTGAATCGCCTGCTAGAGGAGAAGAGCACCAACACCTGACTACTTCCGGGTAAATTCTTCCCTATTTAATTTGTTGTTGCACTATCGTTGAACGACCAAATTAGGGAGGAACGTCAGGCCCAGTCCACTGCCTTTCTACAAGCACTCGATGCTTACAGCAAGATGTACGATAGCGATTCACATTGCGGACGCAGCATTCCCATGTTCCCCTCGAGCGGAATGGGGAATTCACGCCTGGTAGCAGAGGTGCTGAAAAGGTATATCGCAGTCAACCAATCACTCTAGTCGAGCTTTGTACTAGTTCATGCTCTAGACGCCTGGTCTAAGTATTTGCTTCCGCAAGCCGAGTAGTGAAGCTGGGTGGCCTCCACGAGATGATGCCATGTGTTGAGTCGTGGAATCGGTCGATTGTTTAGTATGTTAGCTGCCGAAGCTAGGATGACACACTGACTCACCTTTTCAGGGGGAAGAGATGGCGGCCGCACTTCTTGGGGCAGTTTTCAAAGAGGTATATGAACGCCTTGGTCGTGATCCAAATGACGATCCTGTGACGCAAATGAGTGCTCGGTTACATGGATCTACGTCGCGTGGTGTGTGTTTTACGTCGGTGCTCGAAGTGGCCAACGAGTCCCTTGCATCGATGCCGAAACACTTGGCGAATCGACGACAAAAGATCAGCACGGATATTGACGTTAACAATATATATAACTGGCGTAATGGTCTGTACAAGCACTTTTGCCTGGAAGCGGCGAAGAGTCTGGCTATGGGCCTTCAGCGATTTAAACATGATAGGTTTATCATCGCATTCGACGAATGCAAAAACATCAAACCTCCGGTTCCGTTTCCCGAATGTGTCGGCGCGAGGACTTTATCTCCAATTCATGGGATATCGTTGCTAGCATTGCAACGGATGATTAAGACTCAAGATCCATTTCATACCAAGGGTTTGACTTTTGGTTCCTTTTCCTTGATTCAAGCTTCACGGCTGCTGAGTTCCCTCGATCTCATTCACGCAACGAGGTATCATCAGCCGGGCATGCTGCTTTCTTACCGCTCCCACCTTGGCCCTATTAAGTTAGTTGAATCATCAGTGCTCACTCCTAGTGAAGCATTGTCGTCCCGCTGTTGAAAGATTGCAGCTGCCTGGTACGACTCACTTTTCCTACCCTTAATTTTATTCATTCGGAACATTTGATGGCAGTATTGGTTAACCTATGATGCAGCGAATTCCCCGTCTCTCAACACGCGTTGTGACGATGAAACTCTCCAGGCAGGATCCCTACCTCGGCTTCGGGTTTCGAGAAAACGGTCGTCTTGCAAACCGGAATGTCAGGAACGGCACGTTTCTGAGCTACATATCTGGGCTATTACTTAGGATATTGAGGCCTGGTCTAAGCAACGGGATCAATAAATCACTTTCTCGTGCTTCGGTCCCACTGTCCAGATCAAGAGTTAACGATGGCCTTATCAACCTGATGAGCACAAAGTCTCAGCTGCATACTAGTCCCGAAAGACCCCGAATAGCAGGATTGGAGAACAACCGATATGTGGTTGAACCAGTCAGAATCAACACCCACCATGAACACTCAAATGAAAGCCGTCTTTATACATGAAAATATGAATGTCTAGTCACTTAAATGTGGCGGGGAGCTTTGGCAAAGTTCTTGTTTGTTGGTTCATGTTTTTGTCTATTGTCCCTTGTACGGCGATTTTGCCGTTGACTGTAGGCAGGTGACCAGCCTCCCTGCATTGAGCATTGGTAACGGCGACAGGGAGGAATGGAGGCTCTGAGATATATCCTGTCCCTCCAACAAACAATTCTCGTATTCAAGTCTGTGAAAGTGCCTATGCCACTTTCAACACATTAAGATCGCTCATGTCGCAGTGACGACAGGTATTGGCAGAGTGAAACCCGGGGGGGCAGGGAATATTACTTTATTTTCTACGCCATTAGGGCGGTGAAGTTTATCACGAACTCCAGCCGAGCATGCCTGCGCGCTCAACAAGCTCTTCTTGCATGGTCTGTCAAATGAAGGCTCATTGATATTGCAGTGCCCGTCCTGACTTTTAAATACATGGACAGCGGGACACGAGCAATGGGGAAAAAAAGCATCACAGTGAACACCGCAAAAGAACTAGACAACTTGGCTAATATCGACAACGATCGGGGCTCGCATACGACCTTGGACCAAGAATCGAGTCCCGTCTTTGCTAGCGCAAGGAAGGTAGAGGCCATTATTCCTCAGTATTCGATCCCCGTACCATACCTCTTGACTGTTAATCTGGTGCTTGTTAAGAATGATCGGGCAGTATTCTGGTGGGAGAAGCAGTTCAAGTTTACCATTGAGCCAGATCGTCTGTGTTCTGGCCTCACGTCTTTCCCTAGGGATGTAGGGGCTGCGGACACTGCCGGGATCGTAGGGGGGGTCGGGATCGGGATCGTAGGGGTTGGGGTCGGGGACGGTGATATAACGAGACTGACACATATCCGAAGCCTGTGTGAGCCTTGATGGGAGCTCGCGGAATAGTAGCTCTAGCCACAATTGATCTGCATCATGCCCAGCCACGGGGCTCGAGAGAGGGATGTCATTCTCCAGGTGCAAAGGGATTTCTGTCCGGGTTTCGATCATAAGATGTGGGAGAGGGTATGTGTTGTAGGAGACGGGAAATGTGAAACCAGACTCGCCACAATGAACCAACTCGTGCGTCTCTGTTGACCAAATAGAGATATTATTGCCATCATGGACGACGACGTACTGTCCTGTGGGGGAGAGTCCAAGTGTGCAATGGTTAGGCATGGATGACCTGGAGGCCCGAGAAGAACGAGGAGGGGGAAGAGGGTGGATGGTTGGTTCATTTGAAACATCTAAGATCGCCAAGTTTTCGTACCAACTGCGGTCAATGTTCCGAGGAATTCGTATGATAAATGAGCCGTTGTCTGCGACCAGAGTCACGGGGGGGTGATACCCACTGGGGAGGGTACCGACCTTCACAGAGGGCAAACCATGGCTGAAGACTATGATGTTTCCCACATTATCTTCAGTGGCAATCCGGTGGCTGCCACAGATAAACTTAATCCAGACCGGAACATTAGGTGGGTCACATTGGAAATGAGTGACGGTGTGTTGATGGTCAATGTCAGCAACTTCAATGACGCCGTTTCCAAAGCCGAGTGCGATGTAGCGGCCATCTCGTGAGAGTGCTGCAGCAGTCACAATACCATTACGAATATCGGGATCAAGAAATTCAGCCTTGCGATCAATCCTGTTCATCTCATCCATCTCGAATCTACCAACCTCTATCGGTAACGCGCTGAGTCTCGCCTCCATAACCCTCTGAGCACTAAGAGTATCCCTGCTTAATGGGATTGAGTGGCTATAGGATTCTCCAGTGATGCTGAAAATCCGAATGGGATCAGAGAGATGTCCATATGATTTGAAAAGCGGGGACGAGGATGGAGTGAAGGGAAGGATTGATCGATAAATATGCCAAGGGGAGGAGGTGAGTTCGTTTTCCGTGATGAAATCCTTTACCCTCTTGGCATCTTTTAACAATTTAGTCAAATTGTGATCCTGCAAGGCAAGGTGATGTCATGTCACTGAAAAGGATTCGGTAGGATTCAAACCTACGTTTGATTCAAGGAATTCATCGGGTAACTTGAAATCAACTCCTGACAGCGCAATGAACGAAAGTAAGTTTTGTGTGAGAAGGGTGTCAAACTTCCTCCAGAGTTCATTCGAATTTTGTGGGGACAACTTCGATGGGTCCAAGTGGCAGAACAAGTAGTGGAAAGCATATTGAACATACTGGGGTTGCTCCTTGATTTTAAATCCCTTCCACTTCTCGCTATCTCCTAGAGGGTGTACTTTGGGTTCATTCTGTTCGATGACGTTATTGACAAGTCGGAGGAGTGGCAACCCCAAGAAATACCCCTTCGAATCACTGATAAAGAATGACCGATCACTTTTACGACCAATCGGGTGATCTGCAAGGAATTCCTTCATTGTTGCATGATAGAATGTGGGGTATAGCGCGTAGGAGAATGATTCTCGCCGGGAAAATGCTACAATTGAACTGATTGGATTCAGGGTTGCACGGATTTCGTCCTCAGGCACTCCTAGTAACTGCGACATCGAACAAAAACTGAGCGGCTGATATGCACCAATCATCGTCCCAATCACTTGGCGGTAATTCTCCATCACGTATGGACGAATACTAGATTGATTGGACATATATGCTCGCCGCAGTATTCGCAAATACTCTGACTTTAGGTCAAGTGGTGCATCCGTAAGATCACGAAAGTACTCAAACTCCAATCTGAGAGTAGAACCACGTTGGGTCTGATCATAGACATCACGTATGCGGATTGAGGCCATAACAGGCAATCCACGGCAAGCCGAAGCAAAGGCATCAAAATCCTTCGGGGATGGCTTCCACGCAGATTTCTTGACACAATCTTGAAGGCCCTCCTCTACCATACAGCGGACTGTGTGCAAAGTCTCCTCTCCAATCTTATCAACATCTTCACATGGGATGTTGAAACCTCCACCCTCAGCATCAACCCATGCTGAGATGACCTGCGGTTCTGGGCGAGAACTGACCAACACGGTAAATGTGGAAGGCAAAGCATCGAGCATCAGCACGAGCTTCATCAAGGTATCGAGTGCTCTCTGATCCCCACACTCATCCAACCCATCCAAGATGATGACGAAGCGGTCCTTGCTCAACAACAGCAAGTCCTTGAGATGACCCATGGGCTCAACAACCAGAGTCCCCATTTGCTTCTCTAGAGGGAGATTCTGCACGAGCTCAAGACCTCGCTGCCGAAGATGTTTGACAAGTGAGAACTTGAACTCCTCATTGAAGGATGCGAGTTGATATGCAAGAGTGGAGGGAAATTGTTTAATAGAATCGAGTCCCGTCCCCGATTGATTCTTATCCCAAAAGAAGGATGCAGCTAGGGTGCCCTGGTTCTTGAAGCGGGACGCAATGCTCAGGCAAATCGCAGTCTTCCCCATTCCAGGTGAGCCTCGCAGCCAGATGAATCTGTTCCCTGGTTTCCCCAGAAGTTCGACTATAGATGCCTGTATCTTCTCCCGTGTACCTTCAAGGCACTCTGACTTGGCTGTAACGTAGGCATGCTCAGCAGCAGCCCGCGGGAGTCTTGAGAGTTCGGCTGCAGTGGCCTTTAGTAAAAAGTCCAAACCTCGTACAATAGAAACCTGCCTCGCACTGAAGACTGAATTGCATGAAGAAGTGTCAAAATCGCTGCCTCCGTCTATGGGGTATGTTTCAATCAGCTAACCCGTACGTTCTAAACGCAAAGGAAACAAACCGAGAATGATCTGACAGCCTTGTTAATGCAGGCCTTCACACCGTTTAGGTGCTGCGTTACATTGGATGCCAAGACTATTCTCTTCGCAAGCCTTTGATCCGAAAGTTCATGAATCTGCTTCGTCTGCTCGTCCAAGGCCCTGGGTACGGGGTTTGAACTTGAGCAAGCAAGGGGAGAAGCGAAGGCACGCACGAATGGAATTCCTCGATGAGAGCCCTTACTTCGGGAGGGACTTGGCCCGTCCACAGTTGGAGCGGTCGCAGGATGGTGGTATAAGCATTATGAATATCATCGCTTAGCCCTTTGAGGTTCTCGCTATTACTGTCAACAGTCTACATAAATCAAGATTGGACAAACATAAGCCCTATGCCACCACCGATCATGAAACTCAAACGTTGCTCAAACCTCGTAAACTTGGAGAAATGACAGAAGTAAATTTGGAATCTCTCCCAGAAGCGGAATGGGAGAAGCCTTGAGAGCTAACGTAGCGGCCTGCAGAACGAGCTTCGCGGTGCCAATAATAATCGGTTTCTTTCCATCACCAGCTGGGGCAGGCGGTGAGCTCGGTGTTTCTAACACATCTGAATCCAATCCCATGCGTTCTAGTTGTGAGTGGAGACTTGAAGTGGTGTCAGCGGCGGTCTGGACGCTGGGCATTGACCGAGGGTTACCGTCAACATTCTGTTCAGAATAGAGACGGGGCAGCCGCGGGGTGTCAGGAGCTGGATGAAGACGTGTATTTGCCACAGACGGTTCCGGATGGGATGGAGTTGACCCGTGACGTTGATTGGAACTTGACCATTCCCCAAACCACTTGGTTATACGGCGGAGTGGTGATGTCTCCGAGCCGCCAAGGCTGCGGGAAGACGGCGCAGTTGGCACGATCGCAAGAGATCGCTCGGGGTCATCATGTCCACTGCTGCGGAAATCGTTGAGGCTCTGGGTTCCCTCGGGACCGTTGATCTGGATTTCAGGTGCGGGCCCGGATGCGCGCGACGATTGTGGAGCTCGAGAAAAGAGGTGGTAGGCGGAAATTTTTTCTTTCGGACGTTGAGAACTAGATGGCAACTGATCTCTTCTAGACATCACGCTAACGGCGTGGACGATAGTGACGCGGGGATCGAAGTGTGAAGCCCGGAAAGAAGCACTCGAATTAAGACAAAGACCAGCCTTGCATTGACCACGATGCAAAGCACAAGTACTGATTGAACGATCCTAGTAAAGTAGTGTTGCCTCTTGCGTCGCCTTGATCGGGAACGTGATGAGTCCGATGGCGATACGGGCGGGCAACTTGTACCAAGTCCCAGATAGGCACGAAGCTACATTCGGACTGAAAACGCCGAAAGGCCACGGCTTGTACGTTTCAATTTGAGTTGGGATGTTGTGCCGTGGGTATCATTATCGGGAGCATAACTTCGGCCGGGTACCGGAGAGGTGTTCCGTACCTGACATCCGCGCTCCCCCCTCACAGCGTGACTAGCAGACGCTCACTCAGTGGTTTCATGCTACGCTCGCTTGGGTTTCGGTATCGGCAGGGTCAATCTGTAAGGATAAGGCCCCTTATAGGATTCCGCACTGTCCCCTGGCAAAAGCTTCCGCGTTTCTTGAACGGTTTCCCGACACATAAGCGACATCTATGCTAGCTGATTCTCCACCAGCCACCCATCCCGCGTCCCACTCTCTCGCCCTTGAACAAACACCATCTCAGTATTCTACTGGTTGAGCTTTGCATCGATGTGCATATTGTGCTTCATCCCAAATGTAGAAGGCTGCTGAAAACGAACAGAGAGCCCACGTCCTCAAGGATCACATTACTCATTCTCCCTCATGCAGTCGTTTCCTCCGAATCCTATGATAACTACAAATGACGATGAGCCCTGCGGAAGAGAGGCATGCGCAGATGCAGGGCTATCCATTCTCCATCATTACTTTCCTTTCCCGATACCGAATTTCAGATGGACCATCGCAGCGGTGGGGGGAATTCCCGGCGTTTTAGAGGTCTGTGGAAGGACGACGACTACCTTGGTGTTATCGAGCCCCTCAGTACGGCAGTGGAAATGTTTTTCACACACCCTGAGTACCCACTGCAAGCAGAGGCATCATATCCATCGCCTCTTCTTCCTTCATCCCTTCCCCCAACATCGCTGGCGTCAAATGATGCCGCTGCTGACGCGGATGACGTGGACGCGAACATCACCAGGGCGATGACGAAGGTTGGGCGCCGATAAATGCGTCAGGCCAGAGATAGTTTCGCGCAGACAGGGGGCGAGATACTATGCGGCATAGACTATTAAAGATAAAGGGTGGTGCCGTACGCCAGCCAAACCAGGTATTAGGAATCAATCAGCGGAAGACCGACTGCCGCGGTGAGAAATCACAGTGGGGGCGAACCGACGGAGCTGCCCTCCAGGGGTGAACTAATTTTGGGCACTTGGTGCGGCTTGGCACAACTACTTTGTGTGGACTTCATCCTCAAGCAGCCGACCCAGCGAGGCAGCGCCAATAAAGTCCCTCGGTTCCACAACCGCCTACGACCTTACATAATCGGAGTCAGATAATCCGCAACAGCCCGACTCAAATCCGTGGTGAGCATGATAATTCGAGATGCTATGTCCCTACTCGACAATTGGGTCGTGAAGTCTCTGGGTCATTGCTACATGACGGAAAGGGTCCAATTGCCTTGGCAAAACATGAAAAAGCTTCCTGATCCGCCCAAGGCAAAGATCGGCCGAGGAGGGTAACGAGCTCCAGTTCAACCATCGATACAAGGCCGTTTGGACTTGCACAGAAATGCGGCACCACGGAAGCATGCATTGTGGAGGAAATATTTCATGGCGGCTCCAGCCATAGAGGAGCAACTCCAGATTTTTCGCCAAGAAGGGTAGTCAAGAACACACTAGCCAATACGATGGGACGCGCTGAATGCTATTGAATGTACTCGCCCGATCCCGCGCAGAGTCAACAGAACGCGGCTGAATAATTCGTCTTCATATCCTCGCTCGAGGATGGATTCGTCCATTATTAGTTTAATCAACAAACGTGTTGAGAGCTTCCTTGTGTGTCTCCCCGCAATGTCATCAACTCCTTCAAGGCTTCGATCGCTGGCGCTGGCTCGGAAGGGGTGACCGGTTCAATAAACGAACGGTCAATAACTCCCATCAAGATTCGCATATAGATAGCTGCGGACGCCTTTTTGCGGCGAGAGTAGACCCCCGGCTTCACTGGTCACAAACCCGATGGAGATATTGTTGTCAAAATGTGTTGTAAGGGCATGGAAAACACTTTTGGGATTAAGATGGGGTGGCCTCAAGCGGTTTTGCTCGATGTAGATGGGAAATTTGGTTGCATCATAGGCTGACCAATACTAGTATTGCCAGGATAGAGATGATAACAACAAGGTAGGTAGCTGTAATCCTTGAACAGCTGGACGACAATGCATCTCTGGGACTCACACTAGCGATTCGACCCATCATGTCATGGCCATGGCGGGAGCGGTAAGAAAGCAGCATGTCGGGCTGATGATACCTCGTTGCGTGAATGAGATCGAGGGAACTCGGCAGTCGTGAAGCTTGAATCAAGGAAAAGGAACCAAAACTCAAACCCTTGAATAGCAAATAGATCTTGAGTTTTGATCATCCGTTGCAATGCTAGCAACGATATCCCATAAATTGGAGATAAAATCCTGGTGCCGACACGTTCGGCAAACGGAACCAGAGGTTTGATGTTTTTGCATTCGTCGAATGCGATGATGAACTTGTCATGTTTGAGTCGCTGAAGGCCCATTGCTAGATTCTTCGCCGCTTCAAGGCAAAAGTGCTCGTACAGATCATTACGCCAGTGATAGAGATTGCTAACGTCAATATCCATGCTGATCTTCTGTCGTCGATCCGCCAAGTGTTTCGGCATTGATGCAAGGGACTCGTTGGCCACCTCGAGCACCGACGTCAAAGACGCACCACGCGACGTAGATCCTTGTGACCAAGCACTCATTTGCGTCTCAGGATCGTCATTTGGATCACGACCAAGGCGTTCGTGGATCTCTTTGAAAAGTGCCCCAAGGAGTGCGGCTGCCATCTCTTCCCCCTGAAAGGGTCAGTCAGTGTGTCATCCTAGCTTCGGCAGTTAACATACTAAATAATCGACCGATTCCACGTATCGACACATGGCCTCATCTCGTGGGGGCCACCCGGCTTCACTACGGAAGCAAATACTCAGACCAGGCGTCTAGAGCATAAATCAGTACAAAGCTCGACTAGAGTGATTGGTTGACTGCGATATACTCTTTTCAGCACCTCTGCTACCAGGCGTGAATTCCCCATTCCGCTCGAGGACAACATGGGAATGATGCGTCCGTAATGTGAATCGCTATCGTACATCTTGCGATAAGCATCGAGTGCTTGTAGAAAGGCAGTGGGCTGGGCCTGGCGTTCCTCCCTAATTTGATCGCTCGGCTTTAGTGCACAACAAACCAAATAGAGAAGAACGTACTGGGAGGTGGTTAGGCGGTGATGCTCTTCTTCCGTAGTAGGTGATTTATGCGAGTCAGACTGAAGGATTTCTAGCTGTGCGATGAGGCGGAGAAACTGGGACCAAGAGGGACTACCAACCCAGACGCCGAACTTCTTTAAATGAGCGGGTTTCTAATGATCTTTGTAACATATCCTTCAGATATGGATTCTGGGAAATGAGAAGCTTTGCTCGTTGAATCGTGAGACTCTTAAGCCTCTCGTCGTTGAGAGTGATGTTGGAGAGAAAGGTGTGGGGGGAAGTCTCCGCATGTAATTCCTCCAGAATGAGGTTGTCCAGCTGATCGTCGAGCGCATCGTCACTTAGCGACAGACAAGAAATCTCGCCGTGAATTTCCGAGTCTAGCGAAGCAGCCATCCAGGCGAGACCTTGCAACAGATGATGGTGATCTATCGGCTGAGAGATGACAAGCACTTGCTCGGCTGTTTCCACTGCTTGAAACACGTGGGGATGAACGTGCACTCCAACATCGATCAATATATGTATATCGGCTGACAGACCAAGCAATACAAGTTGAAGCTCGCATGCCCGTATGCGTGATGCGGGTCTAGCTGGGCTGGAGATCATCACCTTCGATACCGATCGCTACAAGAATTTGTGAATCGATCATGAATATTTCCTGTTAATGTTCCAAGTGTGCTTCGCAATGACGGGCAGCGACTCTAATCAACCTCCACTTTATTCTCTACGCCATAGGGGCGGTGAAGTTTATCATGAACCTCGGAATTATTTTCCATTGTATACACGGCATCAACAACTGGCACAACTCGCTCATGGATCACCCTAGTAGTAAGCTGGTTCGATTTTCCAACCCGGGCACTGAGTGTCCCAATTAATTTCGGACTAACCAGTCTGGCGCTCATTGTGTCCAGGTGGCTAGTGCATGAGAAGACGAACGCCCATCTGACAGATCTCCGTTTCCTCATTGCAAAATGCTACCGTTAACTTAGGAATGTGGTCGATCGATCGAACCTCTCAGTGCTATCTCAAGTTTTCCGCCATAACCTGGACAGGCATCAAGCAGTCGAGATAAGATCGGGTTACGTCCAACTAAGGGTACGGCCGTAGCTCATGGAGGCGCGGCCGCTTCGCTCGTGCATGGCACACAAATAGGATCGGTTACTCAAATCCAGGTGATCATCTCATAGTACTATTCACTGTGGTAACCGTTGCTTCTATATTCCAGAGAACACAGATGCAACTACTCAGGCGGGCTGTGGCAGCCGCGTGAATGATTATAAATAACGCTTACACCGCCATGTGGCACTAACCGCAGAGCGTTTTCGTGGACGTATTAGGGAGCACACGGTAGACTTTCTGTGACGTAATTGGGCTCCATGTGCCGTTGATTTCAAATCCATTGTGCGCCCTGCGCGCCCCGATTCATATCCTAACCTCCTATTTCACATTGTGACGTATATTCTTTGCTGATTGCCGCGCCACGGCACATTCGCCGAAGAACCGTCATGTACGTATTCGGCTGCATCTTTACAATATTGATCGTGTTTTGGGATATGTATAAGACGCTCGTCTTCAATGGATTTCACACCTGAGCCCAAGGTGTGTTAATATTAACTAGGTCCAAGTTCAGATACTCGCACAATGAAGACTAGCATCTTGACCTCCATCCTTACCGCCGGTTTTTTCCTCCTCATCTCCCCAGCTCTCGCCCTTGTCGACAGCATTTCCGCACCCACAACCGTTCTCCACCCAGGTCATAAATTCACCGTAACATTCCATACATCCCTCTACATCCAAAACAACCTCCAATTCTACGCTCTCTTCGGGATATGGCCTGGATCCGGCTTGGGTGAATCATCTTTGGGAATTCCTGTTCCAGCAGTTGCCCCCGTCCCCGGTGCAGATGGTGGACTAGGATTGGGTAACTTTCAAGTTGGACCCAGTGGGAAGGGAAAGCTAGGCATCGATGTTGGTGGGATCGATTTGTGGGAAGCAACCTTAGCGAACACTGGGTCGAAAGCTTACAACGTGACGTTGAGATTACCTGTGGATTTGACGACGCCAGGAAATCAAACGACCAACTATACACTTCAAACGGGTGTGCTTGGGACGGTATGTGATTATTCCCCGCTTCACGCATTCTTAATGAACGCATTGTATCTTCTTCCTTATTGCGTTCAAATCCTGTTCACACTCAACGACATCATGTTTACCGGCTACCCAGGTGGGAGCATCCGGACTAACAACACTGACCTTTTACAACACGACAATCAGGATCAAGTCTCCCTAATATCTTGGTGCCCCCAATAATATCGACGCAAATAGCCGATTTCCTTTTGTCGGAGGTATACTATCAGCTTCGGTTCGTTTAGGTCTTTAGACACATGCGATTGGCACAGCTCTCATGCATGGACCCCCTTTCCATCGCTCACGAACGGAATGGACGTTATATTTGGATTCTTCTATATTCACCCTTGTATGCACACGGCTCGAATGGAACTCGGATGCATTGGACAATGTATTTTTGGAATGAGGCCGATCTTGAGCGAAAAAATGCAACCTCACATATTGTTGATCCCGGGGATCGGTGGTTGGCGAGTGCCCCGGGAATGGTGGTATTATATTGGCGTAGAACAGGGATGACCATCCCATTCCGAATGACCTGACTGATTCTGTAGGAATAACTCGCCCGGAGCGCCCGATGTGTGCATTTGCTATCACAAGCCTGGGGTGTGGGTCTCCATGCAGATGTGCCCGGGTAATCCCAATCGGGGGACGATGCAGAAGTTTATTGGCATTCTGCGGATGGAAAAGGGACGAGGGAACAGATAGCTGATGTCTGAAGAATCGTGATAGTATTCTCGGATGGGTGAAGAAGATCATGGCTAGTAGAGGAGAAAGCGAATGTACTTGGCCTCGCGATGACGAACGTGCTGAGGCCTGGACAAGACACCTCTGGTCAAAAGTAGGTTCGAAACCAGATCGATGCAGACTGCTACTGCGCAGGATACAGTATCGGCTGACGGCGCAAGAACTGACTGCCGCGGCCAAAATGTCGGTGGGGGACGAATCGACGGAGCCCTCCACTAGTTGTAGTCACCCAGCCTTGATCGGAGTTCGCAGACAAGTTGCTCAAATTCGTTTTTTATGAAGAACATCATAACAGGTGTGATGATAATACAGCACTACAGTTTGGGTCGCTAAAAATCCCGCACCTTTGTTACACGAACAGCCGATGCTTATTTGACCTTGGATCCGGGAGTCTCTGCCAGACCTTTGCGTGGGTCCAATTGCATAACGAAAGGGTTCACCTCCTCCCCCATTTTGTCGGACAAAGCCCGGTCCATCCAGGGCGAAGATTGATTGAAGAGGGCGGTGAACTGCAAGCTAACCCCTTCGATCACAGGGTACGTGGCGTATGTGTGTCCTCGAGCATGGATGCACCATCGAGGAGGCTCCTCGTCTTGGGTGGGCATGTAACCTCCCCATCCATGGCTAGGGACGTGTGGATGTTGCGCAGGCCCAAGAGTGAGTTGACACAGTTTTCCTTTCGTTGATCCAAAACCGCAGTTAGTGCCCAGATCCATGAACAACACCACAGCCGACTGAGGCCTCTGGCCCTCGATACGAGGTCCAGCAAGCCCCAAAGTAAGGCCAGAAGTAGATGCATCAACACGCAGCTCCGATCGCCAGGCTATGTAATTGAACCATTTCAATTCAAATGGGTCATCAAGCGCTCCACTGTAGGTAACAATGAACCCGTCGATACAAGGCTGTTGAGACTTGCATTGAAATGCAGCACCACGGCACCACGCCTTGCAGAGGAAATCAAACGACAAATTGTCAACGTCTTCCGTCAGCTGGACGATGTGCGTAAAGTTGATATGGGCGTTGTCCATTTCGTTCAAGAATTGGAGGCGCTGATCATTGGGGGGCAACCCGAGATTCTCGCCAAGGAGGGTGGTCAAGAACACTTTTGACGATATCGTAGGGACCTGCTGAATGTTTTTGAATGCACTTGCCCAATCCCGCGCAAGAGTCAACAGAATGCAGCTGAACAATTCGGCTTGACGACTTCGCTTGAGGATGGATCCGTTGATCGTCAGGTTATCAACAAATGTCTCAAGGGCTCTTTTGTATGTTTCCCGCGATGTCATTAGCTCCTTCATGGCTGCGATCGCCAGTGCTGGCTCGGAAGGGGCGACAGTTTCAATATGCGAACGGCCAACGATGTCCCTCTGGATTCGCATATGGCTGCGGACGCCTGAGGCAGCGAGAATAGACCCAGCTTTGTTGGCCGCAAGCTCAACGGGGAATCGTTGGGGGAATGTTGCAAGAACATGGTCAACATCGATGGGATTAAGATACGGTGACCTTGAACACATGTACAGTTTCCTCCTGGCAGCGGACAGGAAATTAGTTGCAGCATACGTGGACCAGTACTGAAGCCAAACAGGATGCAATGTTCCATACGATTAGAAGTGAGAATGGAGTAGGGCTAAAGAGGCGTACCGGGCGGCCATAATTCTTTAAATAACTAAACGACAATGCCTCTCTGGGAGTCCTTGCTGGTGAGTATACCATCACATCAAATCCTAAATATGGCCAAGGTGGGAGCGTTGTGAGATCAGGGTGCCGAGTTAATAATGCTTCGCGACATGGGTGAAAAAACTCGGCAATCGTGGGACCCGTATCGAGGAAAAAGAACCAAAAGCCAAATCCTTCGATGGGAAATTCATCTTGAGCCTTAATCATCCGTTGAAGTGTTAATATCGACATCCCATAAGCAGGAGATAGGAACTTCGATCTAGTCTCGACGGCAAGTTTGAGCATTGAACTCCGAGATATGATGTTTGTGCACTCGTCAAATGCAACGATGAACTTATCGTGTCCAAGACGCTGGAAATCAATTCCCAGAATCTTCGTCGCTTCCAAGCAAACGTGTCGATACAGCACTTTATACCATTCATCGATCTCATCAAGGTCTTCTTCCTCGATAATCCTCTGTCGTCGGGCCACCAGGTCATCTGGCATTGTTGCAAGAGACCGATTAGCTGCCTCGAAAACTGACTCAAACGATACCCCACGCGACACAGATTTATATGACCAGGCAGACATTTGCGTCTCAAGATCGTCATTTGGGTTACGACCAAGGCGTTCGTAGACCTGTTTAAAAAGTGCCCCGACAAGGGCAGCGGCCATTTCTTCCCCCTAACGGGATCGGTCAGTGCATTGCCTTGGCCTCTATTAATCAAACATACTAAATACTCGACCGAATTTACGAATCGACACATGGCCTCATCTCGCGGAGGCCAGCTGGCCTCCGGACTGTTCGAGTCGCGGAAGCAAATACTTAAGCCAAGTGTCTGGAGCACGAATCAGCAGAGCCCAGCTGGAGAGATCTGTTGATTGCGACGCACGTTTTTCAACACTTCTGCTACCAGTCGTGATTTTCCCGTTCCGCTTGATTGCAAAATGGGAATGCTGCGTCCGTAATATAGGCTGCTATCATATATCTTGTCGTAAACACCGAGTGCTTGCAGAAAGATTTGAGCATTATCTCCCCGATAATCCCCACAGAAAGAAGCCTCAAGTTGGGTCCGGCGTTGCTCCCTAATCCGCTCGTTCAGCTAGGATGCATAACCGAATATATCGAAATTTACGGGGAGATAGCCAGACGTTGACACTCCACTTCCAGTGCAAGTGATTCATGCAAGTCAGGTGGTCGAAGGATTTCTGGTCAAACAATGAGGCAGGGAGACCAGGACCGAGAGGGCTACGAACTCAGACGCTGAACTTGTTGGAATGAGCGGATTTCCAATGATCTCTGTAGTATTTCTTCGAGGAAGGGCTTATCAGAAATGAGAGCCTTTGCTCGTCGAAGCGTGAGATGCGTTAACCTCGTGTCGCCGACGTTAGTGATGTAGAAGAGAAGGAGGTGCAAGGAAGGTTTCTTCAATTCATCCAGCTCCACTAGGACATTGTTATCAAATTGGCGCTGTTCATCGACGGGTAGATCGTCATTGAAAAAGAGTTCCTCGTGGGCTCCTGTGTCTAGTGTAGCGGCCATCCAGGCGAGACTTAAGAACAGGTGATGATGATGAAAATCTGATTGTCGACGCACTTTCTCGGCTGTTTCCACCATCGCCAGACTGGTTGCCCATATAGTGATCACTGATCCCAGAATTACGCCCCTGTTTTTGTATGCACATAGCTGCACTTGAAAGTTTAGGACAAGACTTCGGGCCCGTAATCCACTAGCTACCTGGCAGGCATAGCGACCTTACAGATCCTCGAGGCTTCATTGCTCAGTGAGCTCTATATAGAGCCAGAATTTGTACTGTGCCAGCTCCACTATCATTAGTTTCACGATAGTGCAACTCCCAACCTGCCAGAGGTAATGCCACAAGCCAGTGGTGTATGCTCACGGGCTCAAGTGACCGTACCAACACTGCAGAGCTTTGGATGCATGTTCATCCCCAGAAGTAGCGGTGGCATACTCAGTCTTAGAAGGCGAGCAGGGCTTTTGTACCACCGCTGTGGGGTTATGGTTATAAAGCATTCGTTGAGACGACGTCGGCGCAACATGATCGTAAGCGCTCGCTTACGATGCTTACGTAAGATCTCAGGAAACTGGCAGATCTCAACCTAAAATGAGCCACTCGGTCTGCTCTATCTAATATTACGAAGTCATAGAGGCTGAATTCTGTTTATCGATCCGACTCATTTCGCCACGACATCCATTCCCACTGCACTGCGGACCAGCACACTCATGCGTCTTAGCAATAGCCTAGGCTCACAATATATCTCTTACTGATTCTCGGGCTACGGCACAAGTCCCTACCCAAAGCTCTCACTGCTGATGCGAGGTAGTTTGTACATTCTCGCAGGATATAGATTACAACTGGGGTTATAACATAAGGAGCCCGACTTCGACGGTAAGACCCTTACTGGCTTCGAGCGGAGACGTGACGTGAGTGGGCTCGAAGTATGTTAATCAGGGTCAAAATTAATAGGGCGAGTTCAGATTCAAGCCCCAAGCCAATCCTGTACTTCTCATCACTACCATTTCCCACTAGAACCTCGATCTTCACGGAGAACCATCCAATTGACTCGCCTCATGTCATCGAGATACTCGCACTGCCTCTTTATGTGATGAGTCCGCCACAGAGCGTTGCTCGCGTATAAAAGAGTGAATTTTTGGAACTCCCTCACCTCTCTGACAAGTACTGTTGTTTTGACCGATTTATCCGTTGAATGTTAAACCGTCCTAAATCACGAGCGTCCAGCTGGAACTCGAACGTCGGCTCCGAGCGGGTTTTCCCATTCACACCATTCAGTCCGGTTGAGAAAAAAAAAGGGGAGAAAAATATTGACGTTGGCAGCTGGGGGTGGCACGTGCCGTTCGTCGATGTTTGTCGGAAAATCCCGTATATCGTTTGAACGCACGGGAAACATTTCATGGCGTTTATTTACAACAACTACCCAACAGCAGATGAGAATACATTGGTCAGATGTGGTGGTACTTTATGGGTTATATGAGACAGATTTTTGACGGTTTTGATGCTGTAGGAAGCATTTATGACACATTTATTAAGTTATTAAAAACATATTCAGAGTGTTTGAGGGGTATAAAAACGCATTCAATAATATCACAAAATGCCATAAACAATTTATCACAATGTTTAGATGCCAAAATTCATGTTTAAATGTCAAATTTTGGCATTTTAAATGTCAAGTCTCGTGCTTTTGATCAATCTCACAATTTTCCGACATTGTTGGAAAACTGGTCCTTGCGTTGCAACGCATCACATGGGTGTTACGAGAGCGTTACAGATTTTAATGATGTGTTATGAGGTGTTGGAGGAACCGTGTGCTATGGGAGGCCGGACGAGTTTTCGTACAGCCACATTCCCACATCCGAGCAATGAACTTGCCCGGACAGCCACATTCCCGCGGTAGCGTGACTACTTGGTCACAACACCTTTTCTTCTTACTTATTTTGGTCACTTCGGACCTATCCATGAAGTCCACAAACTATATTCATTC
This sequence comes from Cantharellus anzutake, assembly GCF_015039405.1. NCBI lineage: Eukaryota > Fungi > Basidiomycota > Agaricomycetes > Cantharellales > Hydnaceae > Cantharellus > Cantharellus anzutake. Next base: position 446,135 of record NW_024067013.1, on the reverse strand, counting down.
ATTTGGATTAGTTTCCTTTTTCCCTCAGTTCTCGCGCATGTTAGAACCGGGCAGATTCGGACGACTCCAGAATGGAATCAGAGACTTAATGTGGAAGGACCTCGGCCTCAGCGACTCAGGCGGAGCGCTGTGCCATTGCTGGTTGTCCTAGGGGTCCCTAATTTCGGATCTAGCAGAGGGAAAGTCTCTTAGGGGGGAATTCATGTCGATTTCGGACTGAGGTTACAAGTTACTATGTACATTGTATATAAGGAGGGGTCCGGAATCAAAAGGAGCGAGGGTACTCCGAAAGGAGACAAAGGGAGCTGGAAAGAGGAACAACACCGAGGGTCAAGGGTTTGACTCAATGGTGTTTCCCAAAGGAGGAGTGAAGGGCCAAGGCCCAAGGAGGAAGGAAGGAGGTTGGGAGTGGGGAATGGCTAGCTGACTGAATAGAAAGGAAGCAGTAGCCCAAATAGGAATGAGGGAGAATAGCGGAATTGAGTAGGACAATGCAATAGTTGCAAGGTCCGAGGTAAGTCCGGAAAGTCCGAACTCGGAAGTTAAACTCCGGAATATTGGCAAACATAATTAAATGGAATGAGCTAACCAATACAATGGGTATAAGCGGAGGTGGGGTCAAAGTCCAAGGTCGGAGCTAAGACCGGAGGTTCCGGAGATGGAGATGCAAACGGGATTCCGGAGCAGAGGTCTGGAGTCGGGAGCATAGGTTTTGCATACTCGTCTGGAAGGTGTCGAGGTTGGGGTCGGACCCGGAATGTTCTGGAGTCGGACCGAAGGTGGTGTCCGAGCCGGAGGTGGGATAACCTCTTGGGAGTCCGCAAGGAGAAGGTGACGGAAGGGAAGTAGGACTCTGGAAGTCAGGTTCGGAGTTCCGGGAGCCCGGAGCAGAGGTCGGGATTGTATGGATATGACAGCACATTAGCTTGAGACTGAGGTTAGTTACAACATTCTTTTACTCTGATTTCTTATACATTGTAACTCATTGTATATTACCTTATAGCTTTAGCATTAGGTAATATTATAGTTCTCATGTATTAGCTTGAGACTGAGCTTTAGCATTAGAGCAAGCGGTTATTCCGTTATGAGGGTGTTATGGTTTTTTACGGGTCATAACAAGAGCGTATGAGGGTGTTACAGTTTTTTTACAGGGCATGACAAGTGATGGATTTTCATGATGTGTATGGTGGGTATGATGGGAGTGGTTTTTTTTTTAAAAACAATGTTACTAGGGCGTTATGCTCTTTTTTTCAACAACTTTCTGGAAGACTGACATAGGGAAACATTGTTGGATTCTTTCAAAGGTTTTGTAAGTGGAAAAACATATCAGGATCAATAACATCATTGAGTAAATAATGAAATGGGCAATGCTGATCTGTTATTGGGAGGTGTCATATCCTGGAATCCCGACCCTGCAAACTCCCACCACACCACACCTTCCTAACAACTTCACCATCCCCTACACCATGCCTCTGTCACGGCCGTGCATTCCGGCCCGTTAGCCGCCCGTCCCGATGCCGCCCGAGCCCGTTACCGCTATGCGAGCGTGAGCGCGAGCCCCGACCTCAGCCCTATCCTCCCTGAGGGCTCCCTGCTCACTCCCCCACTTGCCCCTAGGCTCCCCTACACTTGGCCGACTCCCCCACAGCCACACCGACCTCCCTGCCCCGAGTCCGCCTCTGGTACCGACCTAGCGTGACTCCGCGACATCGCCTACTCCGCTATGATACCATCGCCGCTATCGCGGCCCTACACCCCTTCGTTTATTTATCTGTTATTGTTTGTTTTGACCCTCGGTCATTGCCGGCCGCGGTGCGGCCAACCCCGCTCTTTGTTCCTATTTGCTTCCGGACCCTTCGGCCTTCGGCCCGGGTCCGCTTCTATTCATTCCACCTTCATATATATATCCTGTATACTACATTATAGTACCTTAGCTCTAATATCAACTTGACCACGACCCCAAGCCCTGACCCCAACAAGGCAGCCCCAGTAAGTTCGAAATGAGGGCCAAGAGACAACTAGGGGGCACAGCACTCCCTTTAGAGTTGCTGAGGCCAAATGCCCTACCCTCGGGCCTTGTCTGAGGCATCGCGGCCATCGCGGCCCTTAGCGGTCCGCATCGGCGACCTTCGGTGCCCGACCCCGGATCAGTATCTAACAGCCTCCCCACTCCCCAAGTCACCTTTCTTCCTAACTGTCTCAGCTCCGGTGTCAGAGACCAGGTTGAGATGAAGGAGTGTCTCCGTGGTGGAGGGCTTCGGCCTCAGTGACTTGTGCCAGGAGCACTGTGCCAAGTAACATGTCCATGCCCTAACTTACTAAGCTGGCAACCAGAACTGAAAGGGGGTAAACTCTAGTCGATTTTATTACTGAAGTGTAACCTATGTACAAGTTGAGTATATATAGTTATAGTTACAGCGAGGGTGGGTCTGCAAATGGTGGAGCAGAGCTAATGGGGTTAAACATTAGCTGATTGAATATTACCGACAAGTCGGGTTACGGGGTTAACGGAAAGGCAGGCGATAACCCAGAAACGGAAAGGAGGGATAGGCCCGAAGGTGGGCTCTGCAGGGCAAGCGAGTGTATTGCCCAGTGGAGGCGGGAGTGCGCTGGTGGACATCGGAGCTGTCTGGAAGCCTTCGGGGCTCTGTACTTAGGGAGGTGTAGGTAATAAATTGAAAGGAGGGGGTGGTGACCATCGAGGGGTACTGAGGGGATTGCGGAATACAGGAGCTCCGAGGTTAGTGAAGAAGGAGCAGAGGTAGACTGGAGGAATCGGAGGGATCGGAAGTCGATGGTCAGGGATGGATATGACATCCGGCCTGGTTGCAGCACACCGAACCTTGGCCACTCCCATCCCGGAAGCTCGGTCCCAAGTCGGAACATTCAGAGACTCTGGATTTGCTCCAATATCCCGATGGACCTCCAACATCCCATGACATACCCCTAAACCATTTCTCCACCCATTTCATTTATTGGAGTCACCCAACATCCTTCAGATATGCAACTCCACTTTTGGAGCTACCCACATCCTTTGGTGACCCCACTCATGTCATCACTTATTAGTCACCTTCCATTCATAGCATGACTATCTTCTTCTTACCATTCAGTTGGCTAACCCCCTCTTACCCATCTGTCGTTCCCATTCATTTTCCGGCCTCTTTGACCCGACACCTCGGTTCCCTGTTAAGAATATCATTCAGAACCTTTCGGTATCATTCGGTATCATTTGGCACCTTTCAGTGTTTTTCTATTATCATTCGGACTTTGACTAAAGTCCTTTCCATCCCTCCTTATAAATACCTGTAGATTAGAACTTGTAGTTTTTCCTTAGTTCTAATCTCGACTAAAATGCTACCCCAAGTCCCTCTGAGTGAATCCCGGCCCCTTTCTACAAGATACCTCAGACATAAGAAATACAAGGACTAACTGAGATGTAATGGAGGCACAGCACTCCCTCTGAGTCGCTGAGGCCACGTCCTTCTTAGAGCCTCTTGTACCATCCAGCAGAACCGGGCTTCCTGGAGAAGCTTCGGTCCACTACCAGAGCTCTCAGATCCCCTCTAGTTGAGCCCCGCCTGCATTCGGACTCACACATCTTTCCCCTACGATCCGGGTTTTTGACAGGAGGCCATTGATGAGCAAGTTGTTGGAGAAACTGTGGGTGCGGAGCTAGGGCCAGGCGAGTTTTCATACAGCCACAGTCCCATGGCCGGGTGAGGAACTCACCCGGACAGCCACCAACAATTGAGTTGTCCATACCTGATTTAGTAATTGGTGCCAACAACACATCTGCCAGATCTTTTTGTGAACATCTAGACAACAAATGCAAGTAGTTCTACAACTATCACTGCTCACAGCCATGCTCTCTGGTACCCTTGCCTTTCCCCTTCCACCATCCCAACCTGTCGCCTCATGCACCTCACACACCTTGCGCACCTTGTGCACCTCGCACAACTTGCGCACTTTGTGCACCTCGCACACCTCGACCCCAGCTCACAATTTCTCTTGTGGGAGTGGGGAGTTCTTCAGCTACTTGATGCTTACCAGCTAGAGCCTTCTGGTTTTGTGCTTGGCGCTGTGTGCATCTTTGATTAATCTCTTGAACTTCTGAAGGATCGGATTCCACCTTCGCACGAGGCCTAAGTGCTGGGGAATCCCTAGGCACAGAACAATCTCTGACACTCAATCTTGAATTTTCTGTTGCAGACTGTTCCAAGAGCTCACTCTCCAAGTCCCACACTGCAGCAGCATTGCTGGTGTTCACATCGAGAGCCCCACACCCATCATTTCCCCTGGTGGAACTATCATCTTTTGCATTATGGGTCTCCATGTTGTTGGGGGGTCAGCGACAGGATCACCATTGTCTTTGTCATTGGAGATCGAGGGCTCCGGTGTGCCTGGTTCACTAGGAATGAAGAGTGGTGTTTGAGACACTTTGTTTCCACCATTGGCCTGATTGTCCTGAATATGGCGACATTGTAAGCTTGTAAGATACATTAAAAAATTACCCACCGGTACTGATGTGCCAGCCAAATCACTGTCTATCATACGCTGCGCTTTTATGCTTGCTTCCAACTGCTTCTCGAAGTTGAATTCTTCTACACCAGTTTCATCGTTGCCCATGCTCTCAGAATCAGCTTGACCCGGCTTCATACTATTGCTGAATAAGAGGACATTGTGCCTTTCCATTGTCTCATGGAAATATTGTCGCACTCCTGGAGGGTAGGAATCTTCATATGCTAGAGTTTTGATAAGAAGCTTGCGCCACCGGTGAAACTTGACTTCAACATCAGCACGATCTTCAGGAGGTAAGAGGACGCTCCAAATCTATTCAAGCTTATTGGGCTACACATCATCGCAGACAAAAACTGCCTGCTCACCCCAATAGCAGCCAATGCTACGAGTCCTGGTGTAACTGCTGTAATTTTGTATTTTTTTGCAGCGCAATTTGCTGCACTATGTTCCCATGCAGAGCTCCTGAGAGAAACAGGTGCATCTTCTTCACAATTAAACAATGGCCCCCTTGATCCAAATAACAGCACCCTCATCCCCTTCAGGTCAAGGACATCACCAGTGTGAATACTTTATTGACGGACATGGATATCTTACCTCAACAACATAAGGTGAGTCCATGAAGAACTTTGGGTCAGGCTCTCCCGGGGGAAATAGGACTGGGGGATTATCAGGATACTGCCCATTTGCGTTTTGATTGCCTCGCAATTCTTTCGCTCTATCACACTCCCAGAGTGGTCCCATTTGCTTATTCCAGAATGTAAAGACAGCTGACCAGGTTGAGTGATTTTCGAGAATCTGGTGCTTTAGTTGACGTCGTACTTTGCAAATGCTGTCATTGATCTATGTCCCAACCCAATTTAGTATTGCATACAATGGATTCTTGAGCTGCCTACCCTTTTCTGCACTGCAAGATCAGGAATCCCATCCCTTATAGAATTTGGCAGCATTGGCCAGTCTCGAAATTCTCGTAGATGGCATTCATCAATGAATTCCTTGTCCCATTGCCTTTCAGGATCCCGTTCAGCACTTCTGGGGATCCGGAATAACCGCGATCTGAAATATGTGTTCTCGGTGAATGCGTAAAGATGGGCAGCTTTGGCAATGCTAAGTTCTTCATTTGTTATTTGGATGGAATGTTCCTTAGGCAATCAGGCCTCCATTAATGCTTCCCGGAGTGCAGCCTTTAGTCTTTCGATTTCTTGATCCTTAACCTCAATATCCTAGGAACCCAATACAATGGAACCTCAATACAAAGCAATGCCGGTGTTGTTACAACACACTTACTGCATGCAGCATGTCAACCTCAGACACATCCATCCTATCGAAAGGTTGCCGCTCATTCATTTCATTTGGACTTTGCAGGAGGGGCTGAGATTGGTGCTCTGTAGTCAACATTCTAGTGTACTTCTGATGTGAAAGTATAGTCCTCAAAGAGAAGATGTAAGAAAACAGTCGGGATTTGTGTTGGCACACACCCTTTTTATATTTGAGAAATAAATGCATTGAATCTCAAACTGCAACATCCATGCACAGGTAGGCACACTGCGGACAATTCCGATGGCTAGGTATATAACTGTAAATTTGTAAGCATCACATTCCACCCAATCAATATGCCCACCTCTGCCCTTTCACCTCACCGGGCACCAGAACCAGAGAGTGCCACACTAACCAACGCTGCAGCCCCTGAGCCACAGAACACTCTGGTAAACAGCCCTGCACCCAACACCGCAGCCTCCGAGGATCAGCCAGAAGATGAAAATTGGCCATCGGAGCTTGACCCAATCTCGCATGCCATGGTAGCAGGTTACATTGACCTTGTCTTGGTGAATGCATTTCGAGGTATGTAGGGCTGACACCAGCAGTGTTGCACAGTTGCTCAACTGCAATCCTCCAGCAACATGGTTTATTGCTCGGAAATTAGGTGTTTCCACATCTCGAGTATTGCTCCTGCCTGTTTTAGCAATTGCATGTGAAATGGACTTCAACATCTGGGGTAGTAGATTCGTGCTTACACCGAACCCAGCCGGTGGTGTTCAGGTTTGCCTTGTGCTTAAGGAGACATGTCAAGCCCAACCGAGTGGGGCCAACGATGAGGCAATGATGCAAGGGGTGAGTTCTTGAATCCTAAATTCAATTTCAAGTTGACTGACCACAAGACATAACCTTCAGACAGACAATAACCTAGATGCTGCCACAGCAGCTACTCCATCGTCAAAGTTGTTTGACTCCAGTCAGAAGTAGTATAGCACACCCTGTTTAATAGTTTTCCCCAAAATGTACAGTGCCATTGTCAGAGTACACCCACTTCCGGCCACTTCCAGCCTACTTACCATCATGATCTGATTCCATGATCTATGATCACCCAGATTCCATGATCCATGATCCCTGTACAGCCTTATGATCTGATCCCACTCCAAGATCCATGTTCCATGATCCATGATCCAACACAGCCAGACAAACCTGGATCATTGATCGTTGGTATGTACAGTGCCTCGTAGATTAGCTGTGTGTGTAGGCTACAGTATATTACACCCTGAGTAGCGAGCAGGAAGACCAGCTTTCTTCTCTCATTTCCCCTCGCTGCTCAGGTATGTTGTACATAGTAACATAGTGGCTGGAATATGACTCATTTCCCCTCGCTGCTCAGCTGGAGCCTGTGTCACCTAGCACACCTCGCGGTTCTCCTATTGAGACTGACCCAGACCTTCCTAGTCTTACCTCCACTTCCACTGGATCTCTTAACCTTAGCTCCGAGCAGCTCGGTATCCTGACAGCCATCCTGCACAATACTGCGATTCTGCAAGTGCGAGCATAAATTGAATAGAAAGGCACCAGTGATATTTTTATGAGCCTTGTTGAGCACAGGGTTACAACATCAGTTCAATTGTTGGAACGTGTTCACATGATTAGGCAGTGTTGGGTCGTGTTCTCACGGTTAGAAGGCATTGCAACACCTCTGGGATGTGATAATGTTCCCAGAAACATTGCAACATTTGAGCGAATGTTACGAGTGTTATAATGAAAACAGTCTCAGAAAGTGTTGTAACATGTTGCAATGGCAGTTCCCGGTTTTCCGACAGTCACTGTTACTGACTAGAGTGCATGCTTCGCATCGCTGCTACCTGCACAGCATTTGATCCAAGCATCATTACACAAACTAGTTACATAAAATGCTATGATACAGGAGATGAAGGCATGTGCGTTCTTGGATGCAACATGGAGGAGTTGGTAGGGTGCTACAGAGGTTCTTTGAGTGCATGAAGTTCAGTCAGTCAGGTATCAGACCAGAGTGGAGGACAGTGCTTACAGAGGGCACGTTTAGATGGAGATGCGGAAAGGTTTGCCAAGTCATCATGAGGTTTGGACCATGTCAGGGTCCGGACCCCAGCTGGGAGTGGCCGGAGGGCGAGGCCGGGTGTGGATGCTGGGGTACTCTCCCCAGGTGCTAACTCCTCGAAGTCGCTGAGGGGACTGGCCTCAGCCTTCACAGGGAATGAGCTGCTATTCATTGAAAAGCGGGTAAGTACACTTGCCTTCACAGGGAATGAGCTGAGAAGAAGGGTAAGCTTCTCAGCCCCCTGTGAGGCCGACACAAAAGGACCCTAGGAACTATACAGTTCCCGCTTGCTGCCGACTTTCCATAACGGGTGTGACCCGTGGGAAAGTTCTGGGCGAGCTGCTCGCCCAGAATGTTCCCACGGTTGTGGCTGTACATTTCTGGGCGAGTCGCTCGCCCAGAACGTTCCCACGGGTTCGCGCGCACGCGTCATTATGTGAAACAGTGGGGGGAAGGATAAGGGGAATGGGGAAATGTGGAGAGAGGGTGGTTAGGGAAAGGGTGAGGGTGTCTGAGGGTGAGTGGGGTCGAGGGCTGTGCCCTGACATCACCCCCCCTCTATGCCACTTCGCCTCGAAGTGGCTGATGTTCTTGGTTGGTGGGGTCTTCTGGTCCTTGTCGGTTTGGGGGCTGTGGGGTGGGCTTGGTGAAATTCCTCCACGAGGTCTGGGGAATGCTCCAGGTTCTCCCAGGGAAGCCATTCATTCTCCGAGTGTGGCCAGCCAGTGAATTTGACGAGGTACCAGAGTCGTCCATACCTATATCTGGAGTTTAGGACCTTTTCTACCTCATACTCCTCTTCCCCATTTACCACATCTGGGCCTGGGCACGGGTCGGCTGGGCGTCCTGTGATTTCGTCTGGGAGGTAGGGGCGGACGTTGGTGACCGAGACTACTGGGTGGATCCCCTTCTGCTGCGGGGTGAGTTGCAGCTTTACCGCTGCCGGGGATACTACCTTGGTAATTGGGAAGGGGCCGATCCATTTGTGGTCGAGTTTTTTGGTGGGCCGGTCCGTTGTGTAGTTCTGGGTGCTGAGCCAGACCCTGTCCCCAACTTTGTACCTTGGTGCTGCTCTCCGGTTTCGGTCATAGTACCGGGCCATCTCATCTGCTGCGTGCTCCAGGGCTGCTTTCGCCTCTTCCTGCATCTTCATCATGCGGGAGGCGAAGTCATCAGCTGCTTCGACCTCTGATGTGCGGGTTGGTTCAGTTCCCATGCGTGGGTGTTGCCCAGAGTCAAGCTCGAAGGGGGTGCGGCGGGTGGAGGAGTGAACACGGTTGTTGTACGCGAATTCGGCAAGAGGTAGCCAGTCGGCCCAGTCATCTTGTCTGTGGTTGACAAACATGCGGAGGTAGGCTTCTATCTCCTGGTTGACACGCTCTGTCTGGCCGTCAGTTTGTGGGTGGTAGGCCGTTGAGGGGGATAGCTTAATCCCTAGAAGGCTTGCCAATTCCTTGGAGAACCGGGAGACAAAAGCGCTTCCCCGGTCACTGAGCACTTCCTCTGGGAGGCCGTGGTGCTTCCAGACATGTTCCAAGAAGAGCCGGGCCACGCCTGCCAAGTCCATAGTGGTGACTGTGGGGATTGCGTGGATATGCTTGGAAAGTCGGTCCACCACCACCAGGATTGCGTTGTACCCTTTGGAGTCTGGGAGCTCACCAATGGTATCCACCGAGATCACTTGCCATCTGCGGGAGGGGATCTTGTTTGGGATTAGCTTCCCCACCTTCCGGGATGGGAAGGACTTCACTCGGTTGCAGGTGTCGCACCTGGAAACATACTGTGCGATGTACTGAGCCATTCTGGGCCACCAATAGTTCCGGGAGACGAGCTCCAGGGTCTTCCACCGCCCGGGGTGGCCGGTTGCCACTGAGTTGTGGTGGAGTCGCACCAGGTCGTGGCGGAGTTGCAGGTCTTTGGGGACATACACCCGTCCTCGGTGGAGGACCAGCTCCCCCTCCTTCTCCCATTCATCCGATCTCAGAGTCCCTTTCTCTAACTCCCTCAGCGCCTTCACTACTCCCTCATCTCTGTCCCTCCCCCTGCGTATCCTATCTAGAATGTTCGCCTCTTCCCCTTCCACCACAGCTCCTTCTGTGGCCCTGACTTCAAACCAGTCCGGGCGTAGGAGGGTCATGTCTGTGTTGTCATCCCTCCCCTTTGGGTGGTCTGGGCGACGGGAGAGGGAGTCCGGTTTCCCCATGAGTCTGCCTGGCTTGTGAATCAGGTGAAAATGGAAACGGGAGAGGTAGAGGGACCACCATGCCTGGCGTCGGTTCAGCCTTTGAGCTGCCCGGAAGTAAGAGAGGTTCCTGTGATCAGTGTATATGTCAAATCTCTTGGGGGTGCCCTCAAGGAAATGATGCCACTCCTCCAGGGCTCGGACTATGGCAAGCATCTCCTTGTCATAGATCTCGTAGTTCCTCTCTGCATCTGAGAAGCCTTTCGACATGAACGCCACTGGGTGGAACTCCCCATCAGGTTGGAGCTGAGAGAGCACTGCCCCCGTTGCGAAGTTCGAGGCGTCGCACTCTAGCTGGAACCGGCCTGTGTCTGATGGGAAGGTGAGGACAGGTGCCGAGGTGACAGCCTCCTTCAGCCCGTCAAATGCCTCCTGTTCCTCCTGACCCCAGGTCCACTGTTTCGATTTCCGGGTGAGAGCGTGGAGGGGTCGGGCCTTCTCAGAGAAGTCCTGGATAAAACGGCGGTAGAAGTTGACAAACCCAAGGAAGGACTGGACCTCTTTGACTTTTGTGGGTGCTGGCCAGTCCGTCACCCCTTGCACCTTCACCGGGTCCATGGCAACGTGGTTCTCTGAGATGACGAGGCCCAGGTAGTTGATCCTCCGCTGCTCAAACTTACACTTCTCCGGTTTGAGGAACAGCCTCCGGCTCCGCAGCGTAGTGAGGACCTCCCGGACTACCTTTCGATGTTCCTCCAGGGTGGCTGTGAACACCAAGATGTCGTCCATGTAGCAAATGACGACCCCTCGGTCTATAAAGTCCCGGAGGATGTCATTCATCATTGTTTGGAAAGTGGCTGGGGAATTGCAGAGCCCGAAGAACATTACCATCGGTTTGAACAACCCTCGGTTGGTTGCAAAGGCTGCCTTCCACTCATCTCCTTCTTTGATGTGGACGTTGTTGAAGCCCCACCGCAGGTCGAGGGCCGAGAACCATTTAGCCCCTCGGAGGCGGGTGAGGATGTCGGAGACGAGGGGGAGGGGGTAGGAGTTCTTAACCGTGATCTCATTCAGCTTCCGGTAGTCCTGTACAAGCCTTAGGGAGCCATCCTTCTTCTTCACAAAGAACACTGGGGCCCCCATGGGGGACTTGGATGGGCGGATCCGTCCGTTGGCTAAATTTTCTCTGAGGAAGTTGTCAAGCTCCCCCTGTTCTGCAGGAGATAGTGGGAAGGTTTTTCCTCGTGGCAGTTTGGCATCAGGGACGAGGTCGATGGCGTGGTCCCAAGGCTTCCGGAGGGGTAACTGATCAAAGGCCTCTTTTGAGAAGACGTCCCTGAAGTCCTGGTAACATTCCGGCACCACCTCCTCAAAGGGTTTGTCCCCTAGGGTGGTGTCCTGTGCCCCTTGGGCCATTCGCTGCGATGGGGTAGTGGTTGCCCTCAGATTGTGTCCCCATCCTGGGGGAATCACTGCCGCGTACACCCCATCCCCAGGTTCCACTCGGAGGTCGGGGTCCTCTGGGGTCACCGGTGCCACCTTAGGACTCTGGCAGGCGGGTGGGCAGCGGGACATGGTGACCTTTTGTCGGGCCCAGTCTACCTCCGGGTTGTGGTGCAGGAGCCACAAGTGGCTGATGATGACTGACTGCCGGCCCAGGTTGGTTACTGCAAAACGGGCTCGCTCGGAGTGTCGCCCGAAAGTGAGGAGTGCTTTGACCTCCTCAGTGATGGACCCGTTCTCATTTGGAGTCCCATCTACATTATGGACTGGGATTGGCTGGGGCAGGGGGGTGGTCTCCAGGTTGTGTTTCCGGACGAACTCGCGGCTGACAAACATTCCTGTAGCTCCGGAGTCCAGGAGGGCTGAGGTGGTGACTGAGGTGAGCGAGGTAGTTGTGGTCAGCCTCACTAGGAGGTTGAGGGATCGAGGGGGGTGTTTAGACAGCACATAGATTGCAGGTGGGGGGACAGCGACCTCAGCTGGGACCTGCCTTGGGTCTGTTTTGTTGCGGTTCATGGATGTGGCTCTTCTTTTCTTAGCGATCACTCGGTACAGCTTAGGCTGCGCAGTAGTTCTGGAGTTACCATGGTATCTACATGCAGGTACAGTGACGCTGGGGGACGACCGGGGCACATCTCTCACTGGTCGTCTTCCCGAAAATCCTCCACAGGCCTTCCCTCCTCTGCCTCCTCTTCTGCACCGTCAGGGTCTTGTGGGGGGCGGTCTCTTAATAGGTCCGCAATCGCGTGGAGGTCTTCTGGGGCCAGCCGGGTCTTCTCCTCCAGACCCTCTCCTTGGAAGGCGGTCCGGGCCTGGTAGGGCCTTGGCCTTAGGCAGTCCCGGGCTATGTGCCCTAGCCGGTTGCAGTTGTAGCAGGGGCCGGGACGTCTCTGGGCGGGGTTAAGTGTGTAGTATGTAATACGTAGAGAAGGGGAAGTTGACCATGGAACAGAAATAGAAAGAAAGAAGGAAGAGGGGAAAGGAGACACAGGGAGTGATAGCAGGGGAGCGGAGTAGGGCGGCACGGCGCGGGGTCAGGTGTGTGCCCTGACACAGAAGCGGTAATGTCAACTGGGGAGAGTCTCTGCTCGCCCAACCAAACTTCCTCCTGGAAAACCAGGAATTGCGCATAATAAACACGATAAACTCGATCCAAAAAAAGATCGAGGAAACAAACCACAATAGTACAGCTCATCTAGAGATAACTCTAGAAAGAATGGCCAACACAATCGATGCGTTGACTGAAAAAATCAGCGAACAGACGGACTTGCTGAAGGAAATAAACTTCTCACAAAAAAGTGAGGAAACAAATAAACACCCCTGGACCACGGTCCAGGACATAAATAGAACTCATGAAAAATTCACAAAAAGAACCACCAGTGAAAGCACACTGGAGTATCATCAGTGACTCGACAGAGATGCTAAGGAGATCCTTCTCCCAAGGATAGGAGAAGATGATGCTGAAAGAAGGCATCGTTCAGAGATTAGGAGGAGAATTGGCACATACCAAAGGTTTGGCCAAACGTCCACTTACGATGGACCTCTTGAACAGAGAGGTAACTCAAACACACTCTCTCAAAACAATGAGAGAATCCAAATACAACTTCAGGCGAATTCGCCTGAAACCAAAGAAACGCTGCAAGGAAGATTTCCCCCAGCGAAAACCCCCCCAAAGGAGAGATCTCCATTGGATAGTGACCCCACGAAGGCAGGGGAGTGTCAGGGCACACACCCTGACTAGCCCGGACCCAGACCTGCGTCCAGACCCGCTTCCACCCGCTGTGCTTCCCGCATGCATGCACGCTCCGCGTGCCGCATGCTCCAGACCCGGGTTCTACCCCTTCATGTGACTTCCAGGTATCCCCAGAAGTTTTGCTGATATTGTGGCCACTGTGGGAAGATGAGAAGTTAGCTTCCTTCTCATCTCCTTACCCACAGTAGGTTGTGCCCTGGATAGGGCTGGTTACACCTCAGGGCTGTGGACCATAGGGGAGGGTCATGGGGACCCGGGAGTCGTCCCCTGACAGGGAGCAGGAGGAGTACCTGGAGAAATGGTATGAAAAGGCCATAAGAATGGCCGAAGTGAGAATACTCACTCCTTACCCAGATGGAGTGAAGCCTGAAGCCCTAAAAAATGGGCTGGCATTCCCTGACAAGAAATGGTCAGGGGAGAACGACACGGAATTGTTCTGGCAGTGGTTCACAGAACTACTGGGATTCCTCGCTTCGCGAGGATGCAAAGGTCCCCAATTTGATGAAGTCCATCTGGACTGCTTGATTCGTGGATTAGGGGGGCCCACGTTCGACCTCGGAATAAGACTCCAAGACAAAACCCTCCTCAGAGGAGACGAGGGCATGTTCCTCGAAGTTCTCAACATATTGATGAGAACTTTCATTAAAGCCTCTGCCATGTTGAACGTGACAAAGAAGTACTGCAATGTCAAATACGAAGCAGAAAAAGGCCTAAAACAGTTCTACCTAGAACTGTCCAAAGCAGCATCCCAGATGGTGATGCTGCCAGACCAGGCATCCTTCAACACCAGGTTCCTAAACTACATTCCCCTCGAATGGAAGAGGGAAATGATTGCTCATGATAGAATCAGAGCAGACTTCTCCTCAAACGAGGAGATGTTAAAAGCAATATCTCGTGTAGACGAGATAATCAACGGGCTGAAGATGTCTTCAGCCTACAAATCAGGATACTATACCCAAACAACTACCACGGCAACCACGAGCCGTGGTAGAGCCCTCCCATCAGGAAAGAAGGCTGAAGAGCTGAAACCCAGATGGAAAGAGGATACATCCTTGAAAAACTCGAGGAAAACTGACCAAAAGTCAGTTCCAATTTGCGGCAAATGCGGCAAAATAGGGCAAATGAAAGATTGCCCAAGACACAATGTAACAAGCGATGAAAAACCAAGGCACATAGCCGCCATGGAGATCGCGATCACAACGGAAGAAGAGTTGAAAGACTCATCAGATGAGAAACCAGAGAACAACTCTGGTAACTCCGAAGCATCAAGCTTCGAAGTAGAGGACCCATACGAAGGACCTCAATACTCACCCGACTCAGAGGGTGAGGAAGTCAACGTTGGGACCATAAGGATGGGCCCAATGTCAGTCATCGATCACGACAACATAAATTACAAAATCAAACTGGCTGTAGCACACCAGTTAGAAAACACAGCAGATGAAAAAGTCGCCAAAGCCTTGGTGGAAGCACCAAGAAAAGACACCTTGGAGAAATACACCAAAGTACCCAAGGAAAACAAGGACAAAGGGAAGAAGGACCAAAAGTCCATCGAAACCCAGTCCCCTTTGTTTGATGCAAAATTCCACATCTCAAAAGATGCAGGAAAATACCCCGCAAACAGACTGCTCTCAACAAAGAGAACGCTGACAGCTCACATAAAAATAGCAGGCATAAAAGCCTATGCGCTATTCGATAGTGGAGCCGAAATGGATGCTTTATCACTGGACTTTGTCCACGCGGTCCACATCCCAATTCTCCAATTGGAGAACCCAGTCATCCTTCAAATGGGGATGAAAGGAACAAAATCACAGATCCTGTTCGGAACAAATGTGGACATTGAGATTAATGGCCATGTAGAAAAACTGTAATTAACATTGATAGATACGATGCCATATTCGGCACCCCCTGGTTAAACAAAAACCAGGTAAGCTTAGACTTCCGGTCCCACAAAGTGAGAACAGTGAACAAGGGCAACATAGACACCCTTGGAGTAAGCAAAGACCATGTGATGAGATCACATGGATGGAAAACTCGAGCAAGAGCTCGAGAACAACCAAAAAAGAAGCCCCCCTGACAGGGAGGCGGGATTGAAACACACCTCAGGGTAATCGAAAGAAAGTACCCTGAAGGTTGGCCCAATCCTAGTCTGGAAGGACTAGAACTTCCAGACATACCACATCTGGAAGGTCTCTCCATGAACAACCCCAAGTTTGAAATACTCAGGGAGTGGTGGAGAGAGAAATTTGAAACCGTAATGGCACCAGCACCATTAGAAATGCCTCCTTGAGGGAGGTGAACCATCGAATCCCATTAAAGGATCCGAACAAGAAATTTCAGGAAAACACCCTGAGATGTCCTGCAGCACTGCAGGAAGCACTAGCGACCAAAATAGATTGTTATGTAAAAGCAGGATGGTGGTATCCTGCGAACAGTGAGCGAGCATGCCTGCTACTGTGTATCCACAAAGCAGATGGATCTTTGCACACAGTAATAGATGCAAGGAATTGTAACTCAAACACGATCCTCGACGTCACACCAATGCCAGACATGCGACTGATCCAAGAATCAGTCGCCAGAGCAACATACCGATCCAAGATCGATATGTCGGATGCATACGAACAAATATGCGTGGATCCAGACGACGTCCATAGGATGACATTCTCTACACCCCATGGGATGTACAACTCGAACATGATGCAGCAAGGAGACTGCAACGCTCCCTGCACCTTCCAGCACGCACTGACCTGGGAACTACGAGGAGAAGTAGGCAGACACCTACACATCTGGTTTGACGATATATTCACCAGCACAAGCTCGGTGGAGAACCACAATAAAGCATTATTGTGGTTGTTCACTCGCCTAAAGGGGGCGAAATGCTACATAAGCCGGAAAAAATTCCAGCCATTTGCCCCAATCCTAGACGTTCTAGGAAGCCGTGTGGATGAACAGGGCATCCACACTCAAGCGGATAAAATGGAAAAAATCCGCAACTGGCGAGAGCCAGTAGACCACACAGGAGTCCTAAGATTCCAGGGAATGGTAGAATATCTATCGATATTCATGCCAAACGTCAGTGGCTACACAGGACCACTGCAAACAATCTGCTCAAACGAGCAGACATTCAGGTGGACACCACTCCACCAGAAATGCTTCGACGAGATTAAATGTCTAGCATGCAGGGCTCCGATCCTGAAGCCTGTCCAGTGGAATCCACCAGAAAGCCTCTCAGAAAAAGAGAGGACCAAACTCCATGTCTGGGTCATAACAGACACATGCCCAGCAGGCATGGGCGCATTAATTGGACAAGGCGAAAAGTGGCAGACTTGCTGCCTGGCCGCATTCATGTCCAAAAAGTTCACCAACACACAACGTAACTTCGCCTATGAGCTCGAGGCACCGGGTGTCCTCGAAGCACTCATGAGATGGCAAGATGATCTCATGGGAGGCTGTGAATTCACAGTAATCACGGACCACAAAGCTTTGGAATATTTCAAAGCGAAAAACCACAACTCAGGTAGACACCTGAGATGGCAAGCCTTCTTCGCAAGCTTCAATTGCGAAATAAAATACATGGAAGGCCACAAGAACAAAGTGGCAGATGCATTCTCACGGTACTACGACTCATCAACGGACGAGGATCTGCATTTCGACAACTACATGTCAGCGGACATCCATCTGGACAAAAATGCAGAAGATACTATCCCCAACAGAATCGAGGAATATGAAGAACTGCTACTAAGCAGTACCCTGAGTAAAAACTCAGAGAGAAAGAGACTTGCAGCGATACGTGCAAGAAATACCCTAGAGGAAGCTCTAGGGGGGAGCTGTCATATCCATACAATCCCGACCTCTGCTCCGGGCTCCCGGAACTCCGAACCTGACTTCCGGAGTCCTACTTCCCTTCCGTCACCTCCTCCTTGCCGACTCCCAAGAGGTTATCCCACCTCTGGCTCTGACACCACCTTCGGTCCGACTCCGGGACATTCCGGGTCCAACCCCAACCTCGACACCTTCCAGACGAGTACGCAAAACCTATGCTCCCGACTCCGGACCTCCACTCCGGAATCCCATTCACGTCTCCGTCTCCGGAACCTCTGGTCTTAGCTCTGACCTCGGACTTTGACCCCACCTCCGCTTATACCCATTGTATTGGTTAGCTCATTCCATTTAATTATGCTTGCCAATATTCCGGAGTTTAACTTCCGAGTTCGGACTTTCCGGACTTATGTCGGACCTTGCAACTATTGCATTGCTCCATTCAGTTCCCCTATTCTCCCTCATTCTTATTTGGGCTGCTGCTTCCTTTCTATTCAGTCAGCTAGCCATTCCCCACTCCCAACCCCCTTCCTTCCTCCTTGGGCCTTGGCCCTTCATTCCTCCTTTGAGAAACACCATTGAGTCAAACCCTTGACCCTCGGTGTTGTTCCTCTTTCCATCTCCCTTTGTCTCCTTTCGTCCTACCCTCGCTCCTTTTGATTCCGGACCCCTCCTTATATACAATGTACATAGTAAATTGTAACCTCAGTCTGAAATCGACATGAATTCCCCCCAAGAGACTTTCCCTCTGCCAGATCCGAAATTAGGGACCCCTAGGACAACCAGCAATGGCACAGCACTCCACCTGAGTTGCTGAGGCTGAGGTCCTTCCACGCTAAGTCTCTGATTCCATTCCGGAGTCGTCCGAATCCGCACGTTCTAACAGGAGCACCCAAAATCTGAAAGAAATCATAATTCCAGAAGAGAGCCTTCAAAAACAATTTGAAGAGAAAGACCTCATTGAGGCAATAAAATCTGGATACTCGCAAAGCCAGATCCACCGGGAAATCCTAGAGAACCCGGGGAACTTCAAAAACTTCTCCATAAAAGATGGGCTGATAACCCAACTTGGAGAAGGAGGAACGACCCAAATAGTAGTCCCAAAAGGGAACTACAAAAGGAAGTCCATTCGAGGAATAATCCTCGAAAACATCCATGAAACACTTGGACACCTAGGATCCAAGAAAACAGTGGAAACCCTCCGTCGACACTTCTGGTGGAAGTTGATGAGGAAGGATACCCACAAGTTCTGCAGGTCTTGCAGAACTTGTCAAACAACAAAGAAAAGCACCAGGAGAAATCCCGGACTGCTTCACCCACTCCCGACCCCGGAGACACCATGGTCGTCAATAGCTATGGACTTCGCAGGTCCATTCCCAACAAGCTTGGGATATGATTACCTCTGGGTAATCATTTGTAGGTTGACATCCAACGTCCACCTAATTCCAATGAAGACAACAACAAACGCACTAGAACTAGCATTCGTATTTCTTCGTGAAGTTGTAAGACTCTGTCATATCCATCCCCGGCCATCGACTTCCGGTCCCTCCGTTCCCTCCGGTCTAACTCCGCTCCTTCTTCACTAACCTCGGAGCTCCCGTATTCCACAATCCTCTCGGTACCCCTCAATGGTCACCACCCCCTCATTTCAATTTATTACCTACGCCTCCCTAAGTACGGAGCCCTGAAGACTTCCGGACAGCTCTGACGTCCGCTAGCGCACTCCCACCTCCGCTGGGCAATACAATCGCCTGCCCTGCAGAGCCCACCTTCGGGCCTATCCCTCCTTTCCGTTTCTGGGTTATTGCCTGCCTTTCCGCTAACCCTGCGACCCGACTTGTCGGTAATATTCAGTCAGCTAATGCTTTAACCCTGTTAGCTCCGCTCCGTTCGGCTCCACCAATTGCGGACCCATCTTTGCTGTAACCATATATATATCCCGCTTGTACATAGGTTACACTCCAGTAATAAAATCAACTAGAGTTACCCCCCTTAGGTTCTGATTGCCAGGGAGTAAGTTAGGGCACAGACATGTCACTAGGCACAGCGCTCTTGGCAGAAGTCGCTGAGGCCAAAGCCCTCCGCTACGGAGACACTCCCTTGTCTCAAATCCGGTCTCTGACAGACTCCACGGTCTACCACACTCGATCATATCAGATCGAGACTCGAAATTCACGTCAAAATTTTGGCACAAACTACACCGAATACTTGGTGTGCAGTTGAAATTCACAACTGCATTCCACCTGCAAGGCGACGGCCAAGCGGAAAGAATGATACAAAAAGTAGTACAAATACTATGCGCGATGGTTAGACCAGATCAACACGACTGGGCAGCGAAACTGTCAATGGCGGAATTCGTGATCAATGCAAGCTTGAACACATCGACAGGATTTGCCCCGTTCAAATTAATCTATGGCCATATGCCAAAGATGTGCCTAACAGCACCACTCTCGGACTACCTGGGAGTAAACGACTTCGCCCAAAAAGCGAAGGAAAACCTCATGGCAGCACATGATGCGATAATACACAATCGTGCTGCTCAAACAATCCAGGCGAATAAGAAAAGATGCCCGGACCCGCCTTTGAGAAAAGGTGAGCTTGCATACTTATCCATGGATAAGCTGAACCTACCCAAAGGAAGGGCAGGAAAACTAAAGCCCTTATACATAAGGCCTTACAAAATTCTGGAAACATTTCCAGAGACGTCAAACTATGTCCTCAAGTTGCCACCACAACTTGAACAACATGGAATCCACCCAAGATTCCACATATCCTGGCTCGTACCTCACGAGCCAAATGACCAAGAAATCTTCCCAAATAGGGAAGTAAACATATTCTACGATTTTGGGGAAGACCCCGATCGTGAAGCAGTAGTTCGTGAAATCTTAAACCACACGTGGGTTCACAACGAACTCTGGTTTAAGGTCAAATGGGAACTAGGGGACACCACATGGGAACCCAGTGAATTGCCCAGCAGAGGTGGGAGTGCGCTAGTGGATGTCAGAGCTGTCTGGAAGCCTTCGGGGCTCTGTCACGGCCATGCATTCCGGCCCATTAGCTGCCCATCCCAATGCCACCCGAGCCCATTCCCGCTATGCAAGCGTGAGCGCTGTTGTGGGGACAACTCCGTGTACCGCAAAAAGTCGGATTCTGCGGAATTTGGTCACCAACACGCAGCACATATCCGCTGACGCTCCCGATGTTCATTCTATCACTATCCAACACTCCACAAACTCATTCCTTATTTTTCCCTATTTTCCCCATCATTCCCGACAACCCCAAGCAAAATTCCCACGCCCAACCACACCGCCAATTTCACCCCCTCTCCAGATCTCCATACCTACACATACAACCCAGCCATTTTCCCACCCGATAGTGATGCTCTACCTTGCTTCTTCACCCCCGGAGCATTTCCCAGAATGGCAATCCCATGCCTGGATGGTTCAGCACGGAGTAGAGTCTCACGTGGTCTTGACAGCACCTGTCAATGGCCACATCTCAACAACTACTGTACCAAATGGGACGAATAGGGGCTCGTTGGAAAGCTGGAGACGAGGAGGTTGCTGACGGGAGGATAGGCGGGCGCTGTGGCGAAGCGTTGCGGAGTTAACTTTTACATTTCCCATTTCGGACCCGTTATGATATATTCCCCATTCATTCATATTTCTTTTATTGTTCCTTTGTTCCCAATTGGATATTCATCATTTACGGTTGCCTAACGGCCCGTTTACATTCCCCCAGTCCATTCATTTCATTTCAAACATATATAAACTAGATAACAACTTGTACATAACAAGTTAGTATTGAATAGACCCGTGAAGGGACAAGCAGAAGTTGCATCCAAGTGGCAAAGACGTCATCCACGACCCTAACGCCCCCTCTGAGCTAGTTGCTCACGTCTAAGACCCCTCACATCATAATACTCAGCCTTGATGTCCAAGAGAGACGTAGGTGAGTGTTTGTTTGAGGTTTTTGCAGACTCAGTAGCGCCCACGGACCAAGACCCGGCCTCACGAACCACACTCACGCACACTACCACCCTCCCCCTTCTCTCTGTCTCGAGTCTAGGTGATAGACCCGTTACAGCGCGAGCCCCAACCTCAGCCCTATCCTCCATGAGAACTCCCTGCTCACTCCCCCGCTTGCCCCTAGGCTCCCCTGCACCTGGCCGACTCCCCCACAGCCCCACCAACCTCCTGCCCCGAGTCTGCCTCCGGCACCATGCCCAGCGCAACTCCTCTACCCTGCCCACTTGGCCCCTACAGGGCCACTACCATTCCCACACCCGACTCCAGCCCAACTCCGAGTCCAGTGCCACTATGATACCATCGCCACTATCATGGCCCTACACTCCTTCCTTTATTTATCTGTTATTGTTTGTTTTGACCCTCGGTCATTGCCAGCCACTGTGTGGCCAACCCCGCTCCTTATTCATGTTTGCTTCCGGACCCTTCGGCCTTCGGCCCAGGTCCGCTTCCATTCATTCCTTCCTCCTATATATATCCTGTATACTACATTATAGTACTTTAGCTCTAATATCAATTTGACCATGACCTCTTAAGTCCTGACCCCAGCAAGGCAACCCCAGTAAGTCTGAAATGAGGGCCAAGAGACAGCTAGGGGGCACAGCGCTCCTTTAGAGTTGCTGAGGCCAAATGCCCTACTGTCAGGGCACACCCGCCTGACCCCACTCCACCCGGTCCGACCCCACCCGATCCCACTATCCTCACCCGCTGCCCCCATCCTCCCTCCTCCTTTCTCTCCTTCTTCCTTCCCCTTTTCCTTCTCCTTCTTCTCCCCTTTCTTTCTCCTTCTTTCCTTTTCTACTACATGGACGACTTCCTTGCTCGATGTACCATTAACGTGCAACACGCCCGGACCCGGACACACCGGGTGATGCCCTACACACTGGACGCCCCCAAGACCTCTTATGGAGATACCTGGGCGGACGCGGCTGTGTGCATAGATGACATGGCGCTCCCCATGTGACCTCCAACCGCATGTACATAAACACAGCCTAAGTGGGAACTGAGAAGTAACCTTCTTCTCACACTTCCCACTTTAGGCAAGTAGCTTACATTCCCCTGCTAATAATAATAACACACTTCCCACTTTAGTCTAAGTGGCCAGGGACCCTTGCCTGCTTCGGGCCCGTTGTTACGCACGCCCGCACCCCACCCTGCCAGGCCCTCAGCCCCAGGCAGTATACCCGGACGCTCTCGACCCCGGGTCGGTCCCTGACACCTACCCTTGGGCCTTGTTTGCAGCATCACAGCCATCACGGCCTATAGCGGCCCGCAACGGCGACCTTCGGTGCCGACCCCGGACCAGTGTCTAACAGGCTCCATACTTAGGGAGGCAGAGGTGATTGTGGAATACAGGAGCTCCGAGGTTAGTGAGGGGGGGGCAGAGGTAGTCCGGAAGGGTCGGAGGTAGTGGAAGATGATGGCCATGGATGGATATGACAAGTTTGCTGTAAGTGTCAGTCCATAAATAAGGGATCTCCCCCAGACGTCAAGCTCAGGGCACAGCACTCCACTTGAGTCGCTGAGGCCACGATCCCACTCTGCTAACCTTGAACAGTGTCATATCCATCCCCAGCCATCAACTTCCACTCCCTCTGATCCCTCTGGTCTACCTCCGCTCCTTCTTCACTAACCTCGGAGCTCCCGTATTCCGCAATCACCTCGGTACCCCTCGATGGTCACCACCCCCTCCTTTCAATTTATTACCTATGCCTCCCTAAGTACAGAGCCCCAAAGGCTTCCGGACAGCTCCAACGTCCGCTAGCACACTCCCACCTCTGCTGGGCAATACACTCGCTTGCCCTGCAAAGCCCACCTTCAGGCCTATCCCTCCTTTCCGTTTCTGGGTTATCACCTACCTTTCCATTAACCCTGCAACCCAACTCGTCAGTAATATTCAATCAGCTAATGTCTAACCCTGTTAGCTCCACTCCGCCATTTGCGGACCCACCCTCGTTGTAACTATATATATACTCAACTTGTACATAGGTTACACCTCTGTTAGAAACAGGTGGATACAGACGACTCCGGAGTGGAATCGGAGACTTAGCGTGGAGGGACCTTGGCCTCAGCGACTCAAGCAGAGCGCTGTGCCATTGCTGTTTGTCCATTTGGTCCTTAATTTCACAGTAGGCGAGCAGGAAGTCTCTAGGGGCATTTCAGGTCGATTTCGGACTGAGCCCAAAACGAGTATGTACAAGCACCGATATATATAATGGAGGGGGCAAAGCACAAGGAAACAAAGGGGATCTGAATCAGAACGAAGACGTCCGAACGGGAACAAAGGGTAGACAGAAGCAGAGCAGTACTGAAGGTCACAAGGCAGGACCTGTGATACGTCTGAAAGGAGGTAGGGAGGGCGAGGCCCAGAGGGGCAGGAGGATGAGGAGAAGTGGGGATGATGACTAACTGGCTAGAATGGGAAGAAGCAGCAGTCCAAATAGGGATGAGGGGAAAATGCGAAAGATACATTACAAGCGGCAAAAGTGCTGAAGGTGATCTGCGAAGCTCAGAGGTTGCGGAGGTTACGGAGGTTACGGAGGCGGGGTTGAAAGTCCGAGGAATATTGGCAATGGTGTTTATGTAGTATGAGGTCACCAATGCAATGGACTAAGACCGAGGTGGAGTCAAAGTCCGAGGCAGGGACTATGACGGAGGCTCGGAGCAAAGGTACGAGCGGTGCCCAAGTACAAAGTACGGGACAGCAGTGGAAGGTCGTAACTTGGCGGGAGGTCGGCGGAAGAGTACCAGAGGGAGGAGAGAGGAGAAGGTAAGAGGGAAGGAGTGGCGGAAAGGAGAGTTGTCTGGTCCGAAGGTGAGTATCGGAGCGGATGGGGAAGCGTAGGGGGGTGACAGAAGGGTGGTGGTTGTTGTGAAGGAGGAGCGGAGTAGGAAGAGGAGGGGTAGTAGGAGGGTGGCGATGTCAGGGCCCGGCCTCGGACTCGGAGGCTCCCTGACCTCAGCCCCCATCTAACCTGTCCTCACACTATGCGGGGCATGAGATGAGAAGAAGGGTAAAGGTCTCATCTCCCCGCATGGTTGCTATATAAGGAATGGGTCACATGCCCACAACTATACAGCTCCTAGAGTTGTGTAGTGTGACCCGGAGGGAACATCCAGGTGGCAGTGCCCAGTAAGCGTGGGAATGTTCTGGGCGAGTTGCTCGCCCAGAACTGTGGCTGTGACCCGTGGGAACATTCTGGGCGAGCTGCTTGCTCAGAAAGTTCCCACGCTATCCCGTGCGCGCATGTACACAACACACAAAGGCAACAACAAGGCAACAGTCAAAGAATAAAAGGGGGTAAAGTAGGTGGGGAGTCCGGGGCACCCTAAGGCAGGGTGCTGAACCCTGACAGGCGAGAGGGGCGGTGTTCGGTCCGAGGTGAGTATCGGAGCGGACAGAGATAGGGGAGGAGAGGGAAGGAGGAGTAGAGGTGGCATGGGGGGTAGAAGGAGGCGTGTTGCCAGGACCGAAGGTGAGTATCGGAATGGGCAGCGGTAGGGTATGACTCCAGAGGTGGGGAAGGAGGAGGTCCGGAAGTCGGGTCGGGATCGGGTATGCACAGATATGACAACCTCAGTAATAAAATCGACTAGAGTTTACCCCCTTCAGTTCTGGTTGCCAGTTTAGTAAGTTAGGGCACAGACATGTTACTTGGCACAGCGCTCCTGGCATAAGTCGCTGAGGCCAAAGCCCTCCGCCATGGAGACACTCCCTCGTCTCAACCTGGTCTCTGACAAACAGCGCTTCCGGACGCACCGCATATTTCCACCCACATATCCACCAGTGTGCACTCCAACAGACCTCTGCCACATCCTCCAACCTCAACTCAGACAGAACCAGCCCGTCTTCTGACAGTATTTCCATCTCTGACACTGCCACTACGCATAGCCACTACTTGTCCCATTGAGTCCCCCACACCGGGACTTCGCCACTTTTGGAGCTGTCCCTGACACAGCGATGTAGGGATGGTAGATACAGGAGGGGCATGTGGCATGCATGCCAGTGGTACATTGAATAGAGGGAAAGGTGGTCCATGTGGGAGAAAGAAAGAGCGAAAGAAGGAAAGAACCAAAGGAAGGAAGGAAGGTGCAGCATGGAGTGGGGTCAGGCAGGGCATGCCCTGACATCAGGGCACACTGTAATGGGTCAATCGCCTTGACTCAAGACAGAGAAGAGGGGGGATTGTAGTGTGTGTGGGTGTGGTTCGTGGGGCAAGGTTTTGGTCCATGGGTGCTACTGGGTCTGCAAAAACCTCAAACAAACACTCACCTATGTCTCTCTTGGACGTCAAGGCTGAGGATTATGATAAGAGGGGTCTTAGACGTTGGTAACAAGCTTAGAGGGGGCATTAGGGTCATGGATGGCATCTTTGCCACTTGGATGTAACTACTTTTCACTCTTGCATGGGTCTATTCAGTACTAACTTGTTATGTACAAGGTATTTTCTATTTTATATGGATTGGAAATGGAATGAATGGAATGGGGGAATGTTAACAGGCTGATAGGCAACCGTAAATAAGGAATGTCCAATTAGGAACAGAGAAACAATAAAAGAAATATGAATGAATGGGGAATATATGACAATGGATCCGAAATGGGAATTGTAAAGATTAACTCCACAACACTTCGCCACAGCGCCCACCTATCCTCCCGTCAGCAACCTCCTCATCTCCAGCTTTCCAATGAACCCTTATTTGTCCCAATTGGTGCAGTAGTTCCTGAGATATGGCTATTGACAGGTGCTGTCAGGACCACATGAGGCTCTACACCATGCTGAACCATCCGAGTATGGGGTTGCCATTCTGGGAAATGCTCCATGGGTGAAGGAGGAAGGTAGAGCATCACCAATGGGTAGAAAAACAGCTGGGTTTAATGTGTGGTTATGGAGAGGGGGTGGAATTGGCAGCATGATTGGGCATTGTTAGAATGGGCGGAAACGGACGACTCCGGAGTGGAATCGGAGACTTAGCGTGGAGGGACCTTGGCCTCAGCGACTCAAGCGGAGCGCTGTGCCATTGCTGTTTGTCCATTTGGTCCTTAATTTCACAGTAGGTGAGCAGGAAGTCTCTTGGGGGCATTTCAGGTCGATTTCGGACTGAAACCAAGACGAGTATGTACAAGCGCCGATATATATAATGGAAGGGCAAAAGCACAAAGAGAACAAAGGGCGACCGAATCGGAACGAAGACGTCCGAACGGGAACAAAGGGTAGAGGGAGCGGAGCGGTGACGAAGGTCATAGGGCAAGACCTGTGATACGTCCGAAAGGAGGTAGAGAGGGCGAGGCCCAGAGGGGCAGGAGGATGAGGGGAAGTGGGGATGATGACTAACTGGCTAGAATAGAAAGAAGCAGTAGTCCAAATAGGGATGAAGGGAAAACGCGAGAAATACATTACAGGCGGCGAGAGCGCCGAAGGCGGTCCGCGAAGCTCGGGGGTTGCGGAGCTTACGGAGGTTACGGAGGTGGGGTTGGAAGTCCGAGGAATATTGGCAATGGTGTTTACGTAGTATGAGGTCACCAATGCAATGGACTAAGGCCGAGGTGGAGTCAAAGTCCGAAGTAGGGACTATGACGGAGGCTCGGAGTAAGGTACGAGCGGTGTCCGAGTGCGAAGTACGGAACAACGGTAGAAGGTCGTAACTTGGCGGAAGGGTGGTGGAGGAGTAACGGAGGGAGGAGAGAGTGGTGGAAAGGAGAGTAGTCAGGTCCGAAGGTGAGTATCGGAGCGGACGGGGGAAGCGTAGGAGGATAACGGGAGGGTGGAGGTGTTGTGAAGGGGGAGCGGAGTAGTAGGAGGGTGGTGAGAGGTAAGGAGGAGGTGTGTTGCCAGGACCGAGGGTGAGTATCGGAACGGCAGCGGTAGGTTATGACTCCGGAGGTGAAGAGGGTGGAGGTCCGGAAGTCGGGTCGGGGTCAGGTATGCACGGATATGACAGGCATGGGAATTTGGCTTGGGACTGTCAGGAATGATGGGGAAAATATAGAAAACTAGGGAATGGGTGTATGGAGTGTTGGATAGTGTGGGAATGAGCAATGGAAATGTCAGAGGGTATGTGGTGTGTGTTGGTGGGCAAATTCCGCAGAATCCGACTTTTTGCAGTGCACGGACTTGTGTCAGGGGACAGCCAGGTATCTGGCCCCCCTTTACTCTAAGCGATATCAATGATGTAACCATTAGCCAAGATTGCATGAGATATTTACATAGTTAGAATGCAGGTACTATTCATTGCGCTATTATTGCTATCACATCACCCCTTACCCACTATCGCCCACCCGTCCGCATCATCCATCCTCCTATCTGATGTCATACTTCTATCGGTTACCATGTATTCCCAGTGTAGCCACGCTCTCGTGAGTTAGCGGAACTCATGTATATAAGGCTCTTATGCCAGCTAGGCTAGCTCCCTAGCTTTGATATTGACTAGTTTCCCAGGGAGATCTTTACGCATGAACTGACATGCGGACTCTGACAACTTGTCCCCACAACAATGCCCTACCTGACCCTGCATATATATAATAACAGCTGGAGTGGGAACCAAAGAAGTAGCCTTCTTCTCACATTCCCACTTCAAACTAAGTGGTCAGGGATGCTCACCCCACAATGGGACTGCCACTACACATAGCCACTTCTCATCCCATCAAGTCCCCCATGCCAGGACTTCGCCACTTTAGGAGCTGTCCCTGACAACTTCCCACTTCAGCTTAAGTGACCAGGGGCACTTGTCTGCACCAGGCTCATTGCTATGCATGCCCACACCACACCCTACTGGGCCCTCAGCACCAGGCAATTACACCCGGCACCCTCAACTCCGGGTCGGTCCCTGACATGCACCCAGTCACAGCATACCTCACACAATGAAGTCCCTGATCCCCCCTGGCTGGCAGACAATCTTGTGATCAAGGCATCACCTGCATGCTGGCTAGCTCCAGCCCTTGACCCAGCTGTGACCATTTTCTTCATACTTTACAACTTGGGATTTTCTACATTAGTTCTCAGATTGGTAGAAGCTGCACCATTCCCATTGAAGGATGAATCACTATATCAAAGATGCTTTTAACAGACATTGACTCCCCAACAAGAAATCTTCCTTCACTACCTCCCATAATCAGACATCCAGTGAGACTGTGGAAAGTCCCCCCCAAAGCAATCCAGAGGTCGCATGTGTCCAATGAGAGGCTCCTTGGATGATGCCTGAGGTACAACAATGTCAAGGAAGGTCTTGAATTCATTTGTGATTCCTGCTGTTCTTAGTATGGGATAAGTGTTTTCACTTGCACCTCGGGCCGAGATCAGGTAGCAGTTGTATAAGTCCATTTCCAGCTGCTTGCCTTGAGCCTGTGCTTTCAGCTTCTTCAAAACTGTTTCATCTTTTGGATGTTCCTCTTTGTGTTGGGACAAATTATCCCAGGCAGACTCACATTCTGCCTTCAGTTCTTGATATTCCGAGGGCTGGAAATGCTTGGGGGCTTGGTATGTGACCATTGCGATTCCCCAGTACTTGGACTCAGTACCAAGCTCCATCAGCAGGGCAAGATAAGGAAGGGGGGCTTTGCGATCACGGATGATTCCGGCAGGTCGCAGGTTGTTCTCAGCACTTGTATCTCCTTTTTTGTACTTGACCTGGACAACAAGTCCCGACAGCTTGTCAGGATCAAAAACATCTTCTGGCTCGACAGAGCCAAAATAGATGGGGCATAAGAAATCAATTGATGATTGATTGAAACAGCATTGCAATATGGTGCCCCGAGCCCAGAGGTTAGGAAGTAAGTTCCTGAGGAGCATTGGTTAGCAGACACATAGACAAGCATGCAAGAAATACCTACCGAGGAGGCATCTCAGGTAAGAAGTCCCTTGTGACAGCCCAATGTGTGAAGTTGACAAATGCATTACTGAAAGATTCCTGGAAGGCATCCCAAATAATGGGACCAAAAAGACTTTGCAGAAAGCCCAACAGGGGAACAGGATCTCGCAGGTTACGGTGTCCTTCCTGACTTGGGGCAGCATAGTCACGTGCAGTGAGAAGGAGGAAACGGGCAGCAAGTTCACCCATAAGACCTTTTTCGATTAAACCAGCATGGCACAAATCTTGGCTCAACGTCCTCAGGACTTGAGGCAACCTCCCAGAGGCCATGGGGTCAGGATCATACAATATCGATGCCGCACCCAAAGCCAGAATTGGTTCCGATGGTGAATGGGTGAAAAACATCGCGTTCTCAGTCGAGATGCCTGCGAGGAGTCTCATATGATGGGAGACACTCCGATTAGCCAACTCGATGGCCTCAGCATTTGACAGAACAGGATCGAGGCAAATCCGCTGTGCAAGCACAGCAAACACATGATCCCGACTGCCGGCATTAAATTCTTCACCAGCGATGAGCTTCCAGACAGCAAGATCCACCAGTCCGTCACCCACCTCGGGCGACATCGCACGCCACCTGTTAGAGGCAAGTAGATAGTTGTCCCTGCAATCAGGAAGAAAGGACATACAATGGCCGCCCGTATTGGGCGAGATGGTGCAATGTTCCAAGATGACCAATAGTCGAAATTTTCGAAGTTTTGGCCTCCTCGATAGCATACTGATCAAAATCGAGAGCAAAGTAGGGGGGCTCCAGTCGACGCACTTCCTTTCGGAGTCTTGCGGATATCACTGCAAACGATGAGCTTTCGCCAGGTAACTGTTTATATACTCACTGTTTTGAGGAGGTGCAAAATCTGTTAAGCTTGATTTTGTTCCCATAAAGATGTACCACATTTTTATGGAATCATCTTGATTTTGCAATAAACGTAACATAATCCAGAAACATTTCCCCAGCTCGTGAGCTTCATCGAAATATGTCACGCATAGTGGGTTAGAGGTAAGGCTCTTGATGAACTCCACGAGGTTGCCAACGGCTGCTTTTGCATGTCGATGATAAAAGTCTCTGGCGTGCCCGATTGCGTCATAATCTTCGTTCTCATCTTCGCGCTTGGGGCTCTTCTGGGTCGTAGAATAGTCATTTTTTAACTAAACTAATCATCAATCCCAGCGGAGAGAAAATGAACAGAAATTTACCTCGTTGGCCCGCTCTATCACAACTCCGAAAAACTTCCTCCGATAAATTCTTGCTCTGCCTCCCTCCATCATCTCGTGCCAATGTCCGAGGACTTCTGCTTTCTCGCATTTCTCCTCAGTAAGAATGTTTTGGAGCGAGGTCAGCATTGTCTCGTGTGCGGCTGCGAGGAAACTAGTAATGCCCCCCAGTGCGCTAATGCTCCAATCATTATCCCCGCACTTGATCTTCAGGGATTGGAAGTAGTCAAACACGGGGGTATCTGATAACGGATATCCCGGATCCCAGGCGCCACGAAGACAGATGGGGAGGGTAAAGATTTGTGTGCCAACCTGGGGCAAAATGGTCATGTTATCTTCCAAGACCACGGAAGATGGACGCAGGCACACCTCCGTGAGCATTCGTGATTTTCCGGTCCCAGAGCTTTGAATAATTGAGATGGCTTTGGCATAACGTGGTTTCCTGGAGTTGCCCGGCTCCTTGTCGATCTCCTCGAGATGCTGAATGAATGCGTAAGCAGCATCTCCAATGAACCGTGTACGGTAGGCCTCAGCAAGGCCTGACAACTAATCAGAACTCTGGAAAAGGTGGTGATTCTCAGGATTACCTCTTGCAACACCAAACCTGTAAACGAAGAGACGTAAGGGCAGATTGAAGTGGATGTTGTATATGCGTACTTATTATCGATCATAATATAATTGGATCTCGGAGATTCAGTAACTCGCAGCTTCAATGCTGCTGTACTGTCGATTGAGCAGTGACCGCAATGCTGGTTGGTAGTAGTACATACCATACTCGATCAAAGGGGTCCACTCAGAGTTTTTGAGAGTCTTTACGATTATATCGACACATTCCCTGCGCTCGGCAGTGCTGAAATTATTCAGGAATGCTTGTAGTTGGGCAACGTGAACGACATCTGCACGGGCCACATTCAGTCCGGCGTGAAGAGTACTCATAACGCTCAGAAAGAGTGCATCCCAAAGACTCGTTACGCCCGCCTCAGCTTGATTTAGGAGGGGAATCCATGTAGCCCTACTCGTGTTCATGGTACTGGATATCACAGTCTGAAGCACCGCTTCCACTTGACCCTTGCGCAGAGGTCCGAGTCCTGCCTTGAGTCTTGCCTCAACCGTTTCCATTTGATCCTCGCGCAGAGGTCCGAGTCCTGCCTCGACCGTTTCCATTTGACCCTCGCACAGAGGTCCGAGTCCTGCCTCAACCGTTTCCATTTGATCCTCGCGCAGAGGTCCGAGTCCTGCCTCACTTGTTGTTGAGGCAGAAGAGTAGGACTGGACAGTTTCCATCTTAGTGTTGCAGCGAAATGTGTCTCCGGCTGACTCCGCATGGTGGCGTGACAAGTAAGTTACTCTGCACACAGAGTCACTAACCACTCCCGATATTACGCAATTGGCGACGCTGAAAATTTGTCATCATCTTCCCTTTTGGGTTGTTTCCTTTTCTCTACATGCTTACTTTTACGCCTGTCCCTTCTCTCCCTTTACTTTCCTTCCACCATTTCCGCTCCCACTCGGCTCTTGTCCTTAAAGTCTTGGCTTAATCATATGGTTTTTTTCCCTCTTGCACGCAACAATGTCATGCATGCATTAAAAGGTGTCAACATGCTTGGTGATGTCCCTATGTCTGACCACAGGTATTCCATGACATCGTCTGTCCTTGCGCATGGTAGTCCGTGAAGGCATATGCTGGTTCCACTGTGATTTGTTGCCATACCACCTTCTTTTTTGCCCTGCCTTTATATAATTCCAGACTCCGAATGACTGGAAAAATTGGATTGTGTTTGTCAGATGTCTGCATTCCAATTAAACACATATTTTTATAGCCTAAGTATATTCGCGAAATGAACTGAAAAAAATAGAAATAGATTCATGCTGGGACAGGTGAAAGGAAACATGTGCAAAGTCAAGCAAAGCGCGAAGCGCAAGCACTCTAATATATCAAAACTCTGCAAAAATCCACTTGTATGGATGTGTCTTAGCTGTCAAGTGCTCATGCAAGATAGCGTCAGCCGGTTGTGTGGTTCACGTAACCCCGCACCGACTCATCGCGCACCTTCCATACCGGCCATAGTGCAGTAACATACTAGCCCTCGAAATTAAGATCTTCCGTCCATTTAATCATCTTTCTGAGGTTCTTGTAAGCCCCAAAGCACTCGTAGCGATGGGTGGAAAAAAATCGCTCAGTTCCTAAGTATCTAGAGGTAGAAGCGCGTTTGGTCATTATCATACCTCGCAAATCTCTCGCACGATTCTGAATTGAACCTGGACCTTCATTAATGCGTAGGTAAGGCATTCATTATGCAATCCATCGTCAAACTTGGGTATGTTGGTCGTCGATCCTTTAATATCCAGGATCGTGGTTGGAAGATCTGGATCCGGAAAACTCGATTCGTCCTTTCCATGCATTTTCGTTAAATCCAAAGTTAGGACTGTTGGAATCACCTTGGCCCGATAAGTTAATACTTCCACAGTGAATTAAAGAAGTGATAGCGGCGAGATGAACTGTGAGTAATCTGGTTCAGTTGACCGGAAGTTAGCTACTTTGAGATGCCTAGAAGCCAGCACTGCTCTAGCTGCGGCTTCGCTGAGTCCTTTGAATCCAATTGTGTCACAGTCCCACCCGCAACCCAACCCGCTGACATTGGAAAGATGCCGTGGGGCAACTGCAACGTGGGGACATTGTCCAAAACCGAATTGAACTGCAAGTTATATTCAGCACTAATACGATTGCTACGGCAGCAAATAGCATCAGCGTAGGATCAGGATGGGATTCCATCGCAGTAACACTCTGGGGATAAGCCTGGACGGACGGACATACTCATCCATCGTCCAATCACGGATCCGGTTGTAGTCGCAATGATGTGTTGTGCGATACTACAGCCATTCTCATTCACGAGCTTCGATGGGTGAGTGTTTGCAAAAGGGAGCACATGTAGGATGGGACGCTCCATCAAATTCCGCAAAGAACTATGTATACACTGATGGGCAAGCGGCCTCACGCCCCACACCCGTACTGGAACGTTCAAATTTTTCTTTGCATTACATGATGGTTGACCCTTCGCACGATTCCCCGACCCGTTACCAGGACGTCTAATCATTGGCTTAATACGTGCCTACGCGCGGTACTCCGTGGGGTTACATGGCTCAACTCCAGTCTCTATTGCCCACCAATACTATCCTTTTCAAGTCTGAGGGGTGGTGTATACTTCCTGCAAGATATTGTTCTGCTTTTTGCTACTGCTAGAAGGGTCTGAGGCATTTGGACTACCCACAGCTCATCCGTATAATCCCAAAGGTGAAATTATTTCCTGCATGCATAGACTCATGGATCAGTTGATTGGAAGTCCTTCAAAAAAAAAAAAATACTGCACTGGCAAATCATGAGGGTGACGTTCTGTAGGTGAGGAGTCCGCGTGCTTTTCGGGCTACTATGACATGATTGCGCTGCATGATATGGAAAAGTGTTTCCCTGGTCAATGCTTCTTCATGCGTATTCGATCCCGACCTTTCATGCGAGCAGACAGGGATGTTGACACTGATACCCTTGCATCATGACCTGACCTCGACTCCCGAATCTTTTCTGGGGCGGGCGCCCACTGCGACACATTCGGGCTCATACAACAGTCCTCAGTGTGAAGAAAAATGCCGCTCATTTCGCATTCACACAAAGCAATACCGATCAGTGGAGTGGCGTGGATATCTGTATCGGAGCTTCGACATACGCACATGTTCTCGGGATTCATTTTCTGAACAAAATTTCCCCTCCCCTCTCGTTCCCGAGAAGCTTTTATTCCGGTGGTGACTGCTCCGGCATATCATATGTCATCGACGGTGTAGTGTAGCTTATCGAAAGCTGCTAGTGCCACGGGGGCGACAAAAACATTATACAGCAGCGGCATCAGCGCAGCAAGTCGTGCCTTCATCCCCTCCTTCCCCATCCCTTTCTACCTCTACCATTCTTTCATACGCCACTTCTCCTTCCGCATCCCCGCTCATACCCAACACTGAAGTGCCTTCTAGCCTCAAAAGCGCATCGATGAATCAGCCTTCATATCACCTCCATTCTCCTTCTTACTCCTCTTCCTATCATCATCACCAGCAAATCCATGACCAACGCCAGCACCAACGCCATAATCATCATAACCAGCATCATTCACCTCCTAGTACCCAACTCCCACGTAGTAGTGCGCGTCCTCCTGTAAATGCAAACCAGTTCCCCCGTTCCGACGTCTTGAATAGTGGTACTGCGCCCAATGAAGAGGCGTCGGATGATGAAGATGACGAAGTGGGCGAACCACAAGTTTTTGTGCCTCGCTCGGGCATGGATAAGAGTGGAACGGTGATGGGAAGACCGGTGTTGGATGTAGGTGGGAAGCCAGGAGGACCAAGCTCCAGGGGGAAAGCAAGTTCGAGCAAGACGAATATGGCGTTGGACATTTGGCTTGAAGTGGCCGACCAACATCGAAGGATGGATAAAGTCATTGACGGATATGGACGTGAGTGACCTTGCTCTTCTCTTGATCCCCTTCGTCGGTCCCATTTACTGACCTTTTTTTTTCTTCTCCTTTTTCGGCACTTTGGTGAATTACCTTTTTTTCCCTCGGTGTGGCGATGAC
Organism: Cantharellus anzutake; assembly: GCF_015039405.1. Lineage (NCBI taxonomy): Eukaryota > Fungi > Basidiomycota > Agaricomycetes > Cantharellales > Hydnaceae > Cantharellus > Cantharellus anzutake. The sequence goes on along the minus strand of NW_024067013.1, from coordinate 411,313 downwards.
GATCATAGTGGACAGCTCGAATAGAACGTACTCTTCGACGAGCCTGGATTTGGATTTGGACTCAGATTTGAATTTTCGCACTTCCGGACCGAGTACGAAGACAAGGACGAGCGTAACGAATACGTTCAGATTCTTGCACTCTTTGGAGATGACTTCACCCGAATTCTTACAGAGGAAAGAGCACCTCTTTGTGAGTTGCTTTCTCTTGAAACAGTCCCTCTCGTGGATGTTTACTAATCCCCCCTTCGGTTATTCCCATTCCCTATCTAGCCTTCTCCTTATGAAGTGGGAGTACCGAGGGAGATGTTATCCTCTTCATCTTCCACGTCATCGCCTTCAACGTCAACGTCCACCTCAAGTCGATCGTCAGTAGCGGGATCGGCATACTTTTCTTCCTCTTCGTCGTTCGCAGCAGGACGTCGTTGACCATGAAACCGACGTGACGTTGTCGTGACTGTGTGCCTCTCCACTTCCATGTGCTTCCTTTCTTTTGGTTCTACATAAAGCAAAGTTCTACAATTCGTGTTTTTTATCAGAAGAATTTCAGTGCGACAGTACTATAATCCCTATCCCTACTCTACCCTATCATACCTAAGTACCCATCCATAGTATATTCTCAATGTGTTGGCATTTGTGCGTGTTATCTAAAAGAAAACCACGTTCAGCAACCTTCCTTTTGTATAGTGCTGACTAGTTGTTCTTGATTCCGATGCTCTTATACTTGCAAGACTTGATGCTGATTCTATATATACAATGCAAACACCCAACGTATGACGATCACAGTGTGGATGTATTTGAACAAGTGCCCGTGCGGCGCTCGATTGCATTAGTTTGCATGCTTATGCGACACAAACCGCAGAGTTGTTTCTCGCCAACTCCACTCCGATAAATGGATATACGCACTCGTTTCGACCTGTTGTGTGTCCATCATTGCGCAATGGACCACCCGATGGCGTGATTATGGCGCGCTTGACGTGAGTCACCGTGACGGCTCTTACGGTACATACGGACGGACGGACACGGCACGGCATGGGCTATAGTATGACGACTATCACTTTACCTATTGAGTGCGTTTAGATGAGGGATAAGGGGATTATCGATCCCGCACTGCCTGCTCCCTGCTCGCGTGAGTCGCGGATCCGGCTCAGCTCACGATCGGCGCAGGTGACATGACTTATCAAAGGGATAAAAGAAAAGATGCTAGGTGTGTGTGCATACACACGGATGCGCGGAGACGCCGACGCTTTGTGTGTGGATTGGGAATTTTCCCGATGGCGCTCGATTAGCCGATCTACCCTTCCTTTTGCCTGTGCCTCTATCGTGCGCGTGAGCATGCGCACGTTAGGTATCTTTTTGTTTTTTGTTCGGTGAATTGTTTTGTGGGAATGGACGGGTGTGACCGTTAGGAAGTAGAAGGGGGGAGAAGGAAAGGGGAAGGGAAAAGGAAGGCTAATCCTCCTGCTGTATGAGATCTATCTCAGGGGGCCGTGCGTCCTCGTACATGCGTGCAAAGGCAAAGGGCCAGTGATTTCAGGGAACTGAATGAAAGTGAGACATTGGAATGAATTGGGCCCAAGAGAGTACGCGGAGGAAGTACATGTATGGGAGGTATCGAGGTGGGTTTGGGATCTGGGATGAGGGGAATAAACAATGGTGTGGGTGTGAATTGAATGATTTGATATGTGCCGTGCGCATGGGCGGAGTTGCTCGATCCGGTAAGCTCATCTGACTTGGTTTGTGATAGGTAACCAGGGGTTTAGATTTATTTATTTATTTTGATTGCTTCTAGAGCCTTTGGCTTGGGGGCCTGGGGGTATGGCTTGGGCAGAGTGGGGGCTAGCACGTATCTATGTGTGGAAAATCCGGATCCAGATTCCAGTTCTGGAGGAACGTGCTCATAAGATGCGCGTGATCGTCTCGATCGAGAGAGATAGCAGTACTGGTTGTGTATGAGATAGATATGAGAATGCGTCGTTTTGGCGGTAGATAGGACTGGAATGCTTCCGTTTGATGGTATTTCTGTCAAGGCTTGGGCGCGCGGGACCCACTTTCCGCGATACGATATCAAGGATAAAGTTAATAGATGATTGTCAAGCGGCGTTGCGCCAGTTGGCAATCAAGTGTCTTTTTTAGCGAAATTTAGATTTGGGTCTTCGCTTTTTGATGCGAATATGAGAGCGGAAGTTTCCAGGTTCCCTGGAATATGTATGGGTGCTTATCTGATGTGGGATCGATGATCATATCCACAGCGCCCCTCCCCTGCACTGTGCGTGAATAAGATAAGCCCCTGCCAAGCTCAATCCCCCGGGTACGGGCCCCCGCCATGACAAGTTTTAGGCTGAAAAACGAGGGATTCGTGAAGCCAGAGCACGCATGTGCAGTGTGTGCTTCGCGCCAGTCAATCGATTCTTCTCGTCATCGGGTATATCGCCAGGTCAGTTCGATGGTCATGTGCGTGTGAGTGGGGGCCCGCCTTGGACATCTTCTGTCTTACATCATGTACATGGGCTCACCCGACATAGAATTCGGTTGGGAAAAGTCCAAGGAGCATGTTTGGTAGTTCCCATTGTTAGACTCATGTTGAGCAGATTGCCTTCGATTAGACAAGATTCCAGACTGCGAAGACGCCCTCAAGAAGCCTAGGCTGAGAAACAAAAGTTCGCATTTTCGTGTGATGGGGGACCCAGACCCTCTCGGCTAGTGTAGGCCTGGCCCATCAACCTGTGATTGGACACTGATTCATGATAGCTGGTCGATACAGGGACGCATGGAATGAGAGGTAACCAACTATTGGTTGATGATAAGCGTACACTGCCATGCACTGCGATCCGGTCAACTAATGCGAAGAGGACCACAATGACGCAGGAAAAACGTTCTAGAAACTTAAGCAGGTGATCAGCTTCTATTGCTAGGAAACAAAGTTCAAAGGCCCTCAGGTATGGCGATCAATCAAACCGTATGGTTACGCGGATTTGGTTGTGGAAGTCAGGAATCATACTAAATTACCAGCTCTCTGGGTCGAACTTCCCCTATCCCTCCCAGATCTACATCTAATGCAGATCGAGGATCATTATGGTGCACGCACGTTCGTGAACACAACAGCGATAAAACTTGCGAAGTTGAACAGCTATTCAGGCGGATATTAACCCCGTGGATCTAGAACCAATATTTTGTTTCTGAAAAGCGTATAGCCCTGATGTCCAATAGTCACTGGGCAACTCAACTAAAAATGTTATGAAGACGAGGTGATGAGTGTCTTCCAGGTAAGGGAATACGAATCCCTGTCGGAAAGCAATCGGGTCGGGAAGCCCGAAGTGTCCATGTGTCAAATCCCAGGACTAAGAGGCCTAAGGAACAATGCACAAAATCAACGCGACACACTTTATGGAAAATTTCCCCAGAGGTGTTCTACGCAGAACATCACAACATGGGACTAGGCTCTGATGTTGGTAGGTCATGAGGTTTCCAATACGATGTGTGAGAGCCGAACCAAGAATGGAAGCGCTCTGATGAACGGCGCAATCACCAAAGCCCCCTGCAGCTGGATTAGGTCCATCATACGACGAGGACAGCCTTAGCGGTCAGGTACCTGCACAACCTCATGTGCTTCAAAGCACCCCTATCGATCCAACTAATCACGTGCGAGAATATGTCAATAATTTGCGTCAAACCTCAGCGTCAAACGGCCGAGAAAGCCACGAGTAGGTCTTCGGCCGGTCCGTTGTGCGCGACAATCTTAGAGACCAACAGTGAACCAAGGGAGCGCACGTTCGAAACTAATGCCTCCTCAAGTAACATTGAACCTGACTGGAGAGAGTCAGTTGCCTCGTACTGAACGCCAGTATGTATTGTTCTGCTGATCACACGTCCCTCGTACAAATCGTCACAACTTATGCCTCAAACCTATTCCCAGGTAGGACAGGTAACGTAAAGCATGCACATTAACCGTGCGAGTCACAGCTTTTTCAGATTAGAGCCACAAATGGAGTGATCGACGAACCGTCATTGGGACTGAAGTCCCATATTCATACGACTCTAGCACTGCAAGAAGATTGCTTGAGGGCATGAGGCCTCGGACAGTGATAGCACTGATGGGTCACCAGGCCAATTCCAGCACCAGCATCAGAGAGATCCTCGCACGTTCGAATGACGTGAAAGATGAATCGATCTCCTGGCCAATACATACAGCCATCCGCAGCCCAGCGCTAGCTGTGCTGCATGGATCAAGGGTCGCAATCTAAAGTCTGGGTCACGAGTGATTTTAGAAAAAATTCGCCTATTGGGTGGCAGTTGTATTAAGATAAGATAAAGGTCGAGGCCAAAACTCATTCTAGGACTAGATCCCCAAGGCTGAACCCCCAAAAAGACGTTCATGGCGGAGATGAGTGGGCGTCAGATTGCAAGGTCACGCACCCTTGATCATTTTCCCACATCAACGTGAACCATCCGAGTAAGCTCCATCTGGTACTTTCGGGTTGGTTGCTCACGCGCGGAGCCACAGCAGCAAACCCCGACTTGTCGGCTGTCGGGCAGGAATTTCCCTCTCTCACAATCGTAGCCGCACGAGGCTATACACTAGCCGAGAGGGTCTGGGTCCCCCATCACACGAAAATGCGAACTTTTGTTTCTCAGCCTAGGCTTCTTGAGGGCGTCTTCGCAGTCTGGAATCTTGTCTAATCGAAGGCAATCTGCTCAACATGAGTCTAACAATGGGAACTACCAAACATTCTCCTTGGACTTTTCCCAACCGAATTCTATGTCGGGTGAGCCCATGTACATGGTGTAAGACAGAAGATGTCCAATGTCTGATTGGATAGCATTGCATATATCATATCGCAATCGTGCTTGTTTCCTACAATGCAGGGGTCCTCCAGACCTCAGTTTGCCTCAGATATCCGTGTTTTGGTACGTGTACTTTCTTCAAGTCGGGGTCGTCAAGACGTCGATTAATGTGTTTTGACTGAGATATCATTTCTACTCCTGAGGTTGCGATGAGAATATGGCAGTTGAAGCGGGTCAGTCCCGGTCTGACATGATATATTTCAGCCCCACACTCTGGGCGTTGTTTTCTCGTTCCCCAAACACATGCACACACACGGACACAACACACGTGTGTCCGTAAAGGGGATGGCCTCACAATCAGGGCACAATACCGTAGCATTCTGCTCAGGCCCTTGCTGACGGTGAATAGAGTGAGTGTCACATACGTACAAGGGTAGCCATGCCTGAGAGGGCACGATAAGGTGACCCCTCAGAGCGCCCAGGAGCGTCAACATCGAAGGAGCGAGGTGCATCCGGTCGGCGAAAGCATGGGAAGCTTCAGCAGGTTATTGAAGGAATACCCATCGACATAAGTAGTTCCGGAGGTATGTTTTAGTGCGGATTGTGACTGACTGTCTCTTTCATCATTCCTCTGAGTGGTCCCATCTTGAACTGCGGAACCTACTATGGAAGGCTTCACGAGAGTAGTACGCGTCCGATATTCCACTGGGTCTCACGGTCAGAGCAGGAGTTTGTCTTGTTAGGCTTGTGGGTCTCATTGTCAGGTACGATGTTCTGATCCGTCCTCTTCCCCCTTGTTCACATTTTCAAGCTTTGCAGCACTTTCACGCGTTCACCGCCCGACTGGTATTTGAAGACACCAGTACGCAGGATCGGCCCTCTCTAGTAACAACATCACAACTAACTCCATGAGCGCAGACAGTCATCGGAGTTGTGCGACGAGTGAGTACTAGAGTGGGAAAGGAAATGACACAATAAATTCAGCCAACTACAATACATGACTTAGAAGCCATCCTTGTTGGACCGCTCAAAAACAACATCTCTGTGATATTCAAAAGAAAAACGAAGGAACGCCAGCAACCAGTGCGTGCCAGACACCCGAAGGCACAGTGTGGGAAAGCAAACGTGAGAATTCCCGTCGATTCTTGTAACGCTTGGAAACCGTTGTAACGCGTTGAAACGGTTAAAAAGCGTTAAGTATAACGCCTCGAAGCGAACAATCGAGTAAGCCTTGAGTGCGTTGGAACGGCGCGTGCCGTTGAGAGGCGTTGTAACGCTTGGGCGGTGTTCTCCGACAGAGATGTTACGTAATTGTGCCACAGCGAAGTGACCCTAATCGCCCTGACTTGAACCCCGTTTCTGCCTCAAAAGTCTGGGCACCCTTAGGAAGGGTTCTTGATATGCAAAAACATTCTGCGGAAGGCAAGTAGGCATTTCGATGTTTGTTGGCACATGTTCGCTTCCTGGATGCGCAGGCTTTGGAAGCTGCGTCAGGACGGTCAAGCGTCATCCCCACGCGAGAGGAGGGGGGTTTTCCCTGCCGTGGTGACCGCGTGCGTTAGGTCGCGAATTCCGAGCCAGTTATACCGGATCTGCTATATTAGACGCTGAAATTTGAGTATTGATGACTTGTGAATCACATCTAGACGGAGTGGAGGATGGAATCTGAACGAGAAACGTGAGGTGTATGTATTCCCAAAATTTAACAAGGTGAACCATCTTCACATACTTTTTCAGCAACCGCGGTGCCCTCCCGTAAACGTATTCGGTCCGCTCGGACTCTCGCCGACGATGATGAATACAGTAAGCGTCACGTACGCATGGAACTTGTCGTGTGGTAATTGGCCTCGTAAGGCTGCCCCTTGGACTCGAGAGATCATCCTATCGCTAAGCGCCCCAAAGCGCCTACGTCGAAGAGACAGGGAGGAGGCACCTCCGGACGCAGAAAACATGGAAAGCTGCGGCGCGTTATCCATGACATGCCTATTGAGATTGTCTTTGAGGTATTTATATTCCAATATTCTTCTGTGGGTGACGGTCCCTTTCACCACCAGGCTGGCAGATCTGTTCTCATCTCGAGCCACGGGACCTACTTCGGCTCGTACGGTCTGCAAAGGTATTCGCGCGGTACCTACTACGGCCAGGCGCTGCCGGAGTGTGGAAGGCCTCGCGAGAGGGGTATGCACCCGACATGCCGCCGATTCACCCAGATCTCACAGAGCAGAGGTATGCCTTGTTAGGATTTGGGTCTCATTGCCAGGTACGAGTCACTCTGTTTGTCTTCACCCTTTTCCCCAATTTTATGATGCCCCGATGTAGTTTTGCGCCACTTTCACCCGTTCATCCACTGACTGGTCTTTGCAAGTTCGATGGTGTTCCAAATGTCGTGAAAATCAGTGCGCATCACCAATTTCCTTCGCTTCGTGAGAACATTACGGCCCAACATGTCAAATAGACTGTCATCGCAGTACTGCGACATTGATGGAGTTTTGTCGTCAGTGAGGGTGGATCGCGTCTGTCTCAGCCAAGATCTCCTCCGCCAAACGTTCATTTCCTTCCGTAGGCAAACATGCCGCTCGGTCGAGCAATTCCACTAACCCACTTCCAAGGACGCCCTCCAAAACGCGTGGTTCTTGTTTGTCCAAAGGAGGAGCTTGAATTGTTTACGTTGAAGGCAGTCGCAAGTAGTGATGAGTCATGGGAGTCATATGTTTCCCAACAACGGGCAAAAAAGCAGGCATTGGAGGAAGTAAGCTAATTCTCGTTCCGTCAGTGATCTCAACCATAAATTTCCTGCAGCACGCAACATTATGTACGGAGTGGACGAAAGGCCGTATCTCTCAGAGAGAAAACGAGCTGGACCTTATTCGCGCTGCCCGCAAGAATGCGTGAGCCTCCTTCAGGTTGATGTTGTCAATAACTCACTGCCGAACGCGCACAGGGTACGGTCGAAACTGGAGAATATGGGATTTCTAAAAGCATTTGTTGACCATGCTGTCGCGGGTGAATTCCCAGGACTTCGGGTGGCCAAGCCTTTGTTGGACAAAGGTTGTCCGATTCTGTCGTCACCGATTAACCAACCTGACTCCTTGTAGATTGGGCTACAATTGAGCTGAATGCCATTCTAGCCGTCAAGGGATGCGAAAGGTTCTTCACCGACACCTACAGTTATTACGCAAGGGAGGCCATTATATCACACTATTGCTCCTGGTATGAATGTCGCGATCCAGAGAGGGAGTTCTGGCCCATCCCCCCCTCAATTTATAAGATCCCCAAAGTCAAGGTGCGACACGTTGGATGTGTATCCTGCAACTATGTTTCTCTGACACCTGCAATTAAAGAAAGCGCTCCGTGAAATTTTGATGCCTAACCTCCATAACATCGATGTTAGCAATTATTCTGAAATCCCTGACGTAATTCTTGGTCCCTTGATGCTCCGCTTCGAGGATATTTCCAATGACCACTCGACGAATAGCAAGAGGGAATGGTTGGAGATGATCCCTCCGAAGCTACGATTATCTTCCGTCGAGGAAACACTCTGCCTCGCTCGATCTGTTTTCATGCACAAGCCTTCCACAAGATATGATGACCCTGTGTACGGTCAAAGGTATCCTAATCTCGGGCATTTTTTTCTGCAGTGGCAATGGGACGATTTGGGATCACGCATCCCGATCAGCATCATGGCATCAGCTGGGTACATTCTGAGACCATGACGTTTACACAGCTGCTGGAGGAAAACATCCATGTCGAATGTGTCACCTGCACTCTAGCTGGGAGTGCCACAATATTGGAAGCCGCTAAAGCGGTGGGTACCTAACCATATTTTTTCTAATCTTGGATGATCGACATTCTGAGCGAAAGGTGCACCACGGGCATAATTGCTTCCGCCGTTTTCTCTATGGCGGTGAAGAGCCAAGATTCCGCGTTCTGGAGGGTATGGAACTTGAATCGGCTAGAGCATCGAGTACAGTGAATGGACAGTGGGAATGCTTGCTTTGCAAACCTTGTGTCACAGATTCGGAAGACATGATTCTTGAGCACATTGCATCTGCGTAAGCGTTAGGTTCGGGGAACCGGAAAATCTCATGCCTCTGACTATGTCACTTCATCTAGGCATCCTAACGCACGTCCTGATTTACAATATTGCTTCAAAGGACCAAACCATCAAACTCCGAGGAAGCCTATTCCGGTACGCCTGGCTTTGGAAGGTCGATGACCAGCTGTTGATGATTAACGGTCCTGGGTCCCAGCGTCATATTCTGACCTCCAATGTGGGATGAGTAATCAACTGAATTATGCAATTCAGGCGTGAAATCGTACTACATAGAACCGAGTAGTTGGAACTGTGCAAGTGGGGGTTGCATCTACTCCGATATGTGCAATGATCCTAGCTATTGGGGATGGATGATACAACTCAATGTGATGGCTGGTAATCCCCATGTGAGCGACTTTGACAGATAAGGTGAGATAGAAAGTCAAGACGGCGTGGTAGCTCGACTGCTGTTAGTGGCACTGATACGAGGCGAGTATATATATGCAGGGTCGGCCGTATCCAAGAGGTGCCCATGACCACATATGCAGATTATATTAGTTGTTCCAAACACACCCACACCACGATCGATCTAGGTGTACACGTTCTTATCGGAGGCATCAGGGAATTAATCAGCGTCGACTTAAGTCGCAGCTAAATTGGCTCTAGTTGTTCAGAATGCTGATTGCTAGCCGCAACTGTTTGATAGAGCATTTTACAAGGACACGCATACTAGTTGGTAATGCTCTATCATTGAATTGTGTAGGATAGTAATGTCTCCCAGCCGTTTCTCGATAGGATACTCACGTCGGCTGTGCATAACATTTCACTAAAGAAATGACATATTACCACAACAACCGTTACGGGAAAACGAGTCAGCGATCTTGTGCAGTTGAGTCCTTGACTAGAGTTGACTGTACTGAGGCCAACTGGCTTTGGCCTCACGTGAGTGTGGGAGCCAGCCACAATCGGACTGAACGACTGACCCCCGGTTTATGATAATGTAGTGGTGGAAACAGCCGAGTACCACCATCTTCCATCTATTGCAAAGTCTCGCCTGGATGGCTGCTTCGTTAGACTCGGAATTAGGACCTGGATGAATTGGAGAAGAAGCTCTCCTTCTCTTCCACATCGCTAACGATGACCAGAGACTATGGCATCTCATGCTTCAACGAGCAAAGGCTCTCATCCCTAATAACCCCTTCCTCGAAATACTACAGAAATCCGCTCATTCCAACAAGTTCAGTGTCTGAGTTCGTAGCCCTCTCGGTCTTGGTTTCCCTGCCTCATCGTTTGATCAAAAATCCTTCGACCACCACTTGACTTGCATGAATCACTTGCACTAGAAGTAAAGTGTCAACGTCTGACTATCTCCCCGTATATTTGGTTTGTTATGCATCCTAGCTGAACAAGCGGATTAGGGAGCAACGCCGGGGCCCCACTGGAGGCCTCTTTTGTGGGGATTATCGGGGAGATAATGTTCAAATCTTGCCGCAAGCACTCGGTGTTTACGACAAGATATATGATAGCACCCTATATTACGGACGCAGCATTCCCATTTTTCAATCAAGCGGAACGGGAAAATCACACCTTGTAGCAGAAGTGTTGAAAAACGTGCGTCGCAATCAACAAATCTCTCCAGCTGGGCTCTGCTGGTTCATGCTTCAGACACCGGGCTTAAGTATTTGCTTCCGCGACTCGAGCAGTCCAGAGGTCGGCTGGCCTCCGCGAGATGAGGCCATGTGTCGATTCGTAAAATCGGTCGAGTATTTAGTATGTTTGATTAATAGAGGCCAAGGCAACACACTGGCCGGTCCCGTTAGGGGGCAGAAATGGCCGCTGCCCTTATCGGGGCACTTTTTGGGCAGGTCTACGAACGCCTCGGTCGAAATTCAAATGACGATCTTGAGACGCCAATGTCTGCCTGGTCATAAATCTGTGTCGCGTGGGGTCTCGTTTGAGTCAGTTTTCGAGGCAGCCAATCGGTCTCTTGCAACAATGCCAGATGAGCTGGTGGCCCGACGACAAAGGACAAAGACCTTGATGAGATCGATGAATGGTATAAGGAGCTGTGCCGACACTTTTGCTTGAAAGCGACGAAGAATCTGGTCTTCAGCGTCTCGGATATGACTGGTTCATCGTTACATTTGACGAGTGCACAAACATCATACCTCGGAGTTCAACGCCATCGAAACTGGATCGAAGTTCCTATCTCTCGCTTATGGGATATTAGCACTTCAACGGATGAATAAGGCTCAAGATGAATTTCCCATCGAAGGATTTAACTTTTGGTTCTCCTTCCTCGATACGGGTCCCACGATTGCCGAGTTTTTTCGTCCATGTCACGAAGCATCATTAGCCCGGCACACTGATCTCACGACGCTCCCGCCTTGGCCATATTTAGGTTTTGATGTGATGATACACTCACCAGCGAGGACTCCCAGAGAGGCATTGTCGTTTAGGATTACGACCCCCCGGTACGCCTCATTAGCCCTACTCCTTTCTCACTTTTAATCATTCCATCGTGTTTGGCTTCATTATTGGTCAACGTATGCTGCAACTAATTTTCTGTCCGTGACCAGGAGAAAACTGTGCATGTGCTCAAGGCCACCGTATCTCAATCCCATCGATGTTGACCATGTTCTTGCAACATTTTCCCAACCGTTCCCCGTTGAGCTTGCGACCGACGGGGCTCGGTCTACTCAGGCGTCCGCGGCCATATGTGAATCCAGAGGGACACCATTGGCTATTCGCGTATTGAAATTGTCACGCCTTCCGAGCCAGCACTGGTGATCGCAGCCATGAAGGAGCTAATGACATCGCGGGAAACATACAAGAGAGCCCTTGAGACATTTGTTGATAACCTGATGATCAGCAGATCCATAGAACTTGTCAAGCCAAACTGTTCAGTTGCATTCTGTTGACCCTTGCGCGGGATTGGGCAAACGCATTCAAGAGCATTCAGCCGGTCCCCGCGATATCGTTAAAAGTGTTCTTGACCGCCCTCCTTGGCGACAGTCTTGGGTTGCTCCCCAATGGTCAGAGCCTGGAGAGGTGGGCGACGCCCATGTCAACTTGACGCACATCGTCCAGCTGACGGAAGACGTTGAAAATTTATCGTTTGGTTTCTTCTGCAAGGCAAGGTGTCGCGGTGCTGCAAGCCTCAACAGCCTTGTATATTGTTACTTGCACTGGGGTGCTTGATGACCCATTTGCATCGAGACGGTTTAGTTACATGGCTAGCTTGGCTACCGGCGCTGCGCGTTGATGCGTCTACTTCTGACCTTCCTTCGGAGCTTGTTGGACCTCGTATCGAAGGCCAGAGGCCTCAGTTGACTGTGGTATTGTTCATGGATCTGGGCACTAACTGCAGTTTTGGATCAACGGCAGGAAAACTGTGTCAACTCGCTCTTGGGCGTGTGCAACATCCGCACGTCCCTAGGCATGGGTGGGGAGTTCACATGCCCACCCAAGATGAGGAGCCCCCTCGATGGTGCATCCATGCTCGAGGACACACATGCGTCACGTACCCTGTGATCGAAAGGGTTAGCTTGTAGTTTACCGCCCTCTTCAACCAATCTTCTCCCTGGATGGACCAGGCTTTGTCCGAAGAAATGGGGGAGGAGAACCCTTTCGTTGTGCAGTTGGACTGACGCAAAGGTCTGGCAGGGGCTCCCGGATCCGAGGTCAAATAAGCATCGGCTGTTCGTGTAACAAAGGTGCGGGATTTTTAGCGACCCAAAACTGTAGCGCTGTATTATCATCACACGCACTCCGTTATGATGTTCTTCATGAAACACGAATCCGAGCAACTTGTCTGCGACTTCGATCAAGGCTGGGCGACTACGACTAGCGGAGGGCTCCGTCGATTCGCCCCACCGACATTTCGGCCGTGGCAGTCAGTTCTTGCGCCGTCAGCCGATACTGTATCCTGCACAATAGCAATCTATACCGACGATGACACGCGGACAAAACACCTCTGGTTTCGAACCTACTTCCAACCAGAGGTGTCTTGTCCGCGCCTTAGCACGTCCGTCGTGTGGCTTAGCAAGTACATTCGCTTTCCTCTTCTAGCCATGATCTTCTTCGATCGCCCATCCGAGAATATTATCACGATTCTTCAGACATCAGCTGTCTGTTCCCTCATCCCTTTTCCATTCGCGGAATGCCAATAAACTTCTGCGTCGTCCTCTGATGGGGTTACCCGGGCTGCAGTATCACACATACACATAGGCAAAGACAGATCCCTCCCTTACTAAGCGAATCATCTCGCCACTAGGCCATGATCAATCTGAATCCCTCAGGCCCAATGACTCAGAGATGCGCTCCTTCAAACGAATAAGAAGTGGCGCGCAACGTGAGGAATAACATTGGAAGTTGAGGCCTCGCTCACGCAACCACATAAGAACAGGGATGACGATCCCATCCCGGAAGATCTGACCGACTCTGGGTATTGGAAGTAGGAATAACTCGCCCAGAGCGCCCGTTGTGTGCATTCGCTGTTGGACTTGTACGAGGGGCATAACGAACCGAGCTAACTGTGCCGCTGGGCCAATGGGTGTGGCGATCATCTACGCCAATATGTATTCTCAGGGCACTCTAATTCCAAAATTTAGACAGTCCAGAAATACATCGTCCAATGCGTCTGAGTTTCATTTGAGCCAATATAGATACAGAAGTGTATACAGAGGAATCCGAATATAACGTCCATTCCGTTTGTGAGTGATGGAAAGGGGTCTCATGAGAGGTGTGCCAATCGTGTGTGTCCAAGGACATGTAGGGATCTGATATCTACACATAGTATTCATCCGACGACGAAAGGGGAATCGATGCGACACTACTGATTGGGTCGACATCATTGGGGGCCACCGGGAGATTAGGGAGACTTGATCCTGATTGTCGTGTTGTGAAAGGACAGCGTTGTCAGCCCGGATGCTCCCACCTGGGCAGCCAGTAAACATGACGTGGTTGAGTGTGAATAAGATTTGAACGCAATAATGGTAGGAAGGGAAAGAGATATAATGTGAATGCGTGAAGCCGGGGAAAATAAGCGGGGAGTAATAACATACCGTCCCAAGCACACCCGTTTGAAGTGTATAGTTGGTCGTTCGATTTCCTGGCGTCGTCAAATCCACAGGTAATCTCAACGTCACGTTGTAAGCTTTCGACCCAGTGTTCGCTAACGTTGCTTCCCACAAATCGATCCCACCAACATCGATGCCCAGCTTTCCCTTCCCACTGGGTGCGACTCGAAAGTTACCCAATCCTAGTCCACCATCTGCACCAGGGACGGGGCCAACAGCTGGAATAGGAATTCCCAAGTATGATTCGCCCAAGCCTGGTGAAGGCCATATCCCGAAGAGAGCGTAGAATTGGAGGTTGTTTTGGATGTAGAGGGATGTATGGAATGTTACGGTGAATTTATGACCTGGGTGGAGAACGGTTGTAGGTGCTGAAATGCTGCCAACGAGGGCGAGAGCTGGGGAGATGAGGAAACAACCGACGGAAAGGATGGAGGTCAAGATGCTAGTCTTCATTGTGCGAGTAATGGTAGGTCGGATTGTTGAACCTGAAGTCGACCTAGTTAATATCAATACACCTTGGGCTCAGGTATCGTCTTCCCTTGAGGCTAGTGAGAAGTCCATCGAAGACGAGCGTCATATATCCCAACGCGATTAATATTATCAGGATGCGGCCGAGTACGTACAAAACTGGATGAAGGTTCTTCGGCGAGTGTGCCGTAGCACGGGAATCCGGGAATCGGCAAATAAGATATATACGTCACAATGAAATGGAAGGTTAGGATGTGGATCGGGGCGCGCGGGTGCACGATGGATTTGAAATCCACGGCAGCCTCGGCACATGGAGCTTTACATAAGCAAATACGTCACAGAGAACACATACCCATGTGCTCGAGCTCGGCCTAATACGTCCATGAGAATGGTCTGCGAGTTGCCACATGGAACTGGGCGGTTTCCATATACTGTAGCGTGATTTATAATCTTTCACGCGGCTGCCACAGCCCGCCTGAGTAGTTGCATCTGTGTTCTCTGAAATATAGAAGCAACGGTTACCACAGTGAATAGTACTAAGAGATGAGCCACATGCATACTTACCTAAATTTGAGTAACCAAACGTACGTGCCAATCTTATTTGTGTACCACGAGCGAAGCGGCCGCGCCTCCATGAACTGCGGCCACACTCTTAATTGTGATCTTATCTAGACTACTTAATGCCCGTCCAGGTTAGGGCGGATGACTTGAAATAGCAAATCAAAGGAACCGGCCGTTATGCATCGATCACATTCCCACTCAGGATAACGGTTGCCACACACAATGAGTGCCTGGGCTGGCTAGTCCGAAATGAATTGGTGCACTCGGTGCCCGGGTTGGAAAATTGAACCAGCTTACTACGAGGAATTGCCATCTCCAAAAAAACCTATCTTGGATTTGGCTTTAGTAAAGAGTCCAAGATCATGTGAATAGAAACGTACCTCGCACCGAAGACTGAATTTTGTGAAGGAGTGTCAGAATTGCTGCCTCCGTCTATATATGGGTATGTTTGCATTAGTTAACATGTTCATACTAGGTACTAAGGAAACAAACCGAGAATGAGATGACAGCCTTGTTGATGCAAGCCTTCACAGCGTCTATGTGCTGGGTCACATCGGACACTGAGAGTAATCTCCTCGGAAGCTTTTGACGCGAAAGTTCCTCAATTTTCTTCATTTGCTCGTTCAAGGCCCTGGGTACGAGATCTGAATTTGAATGAGTAACTGAAGAACAGAATGTGCGTACGAATGAAATTCCTTGATTAAAACCGTTACTTCGGGAGGGATATTGTCCGTCCACAGTTGGAGCGGTCGCAAGATAGTGGTGTAGGCTTTATGGACGTCGTCATTTAGCCCTTTGAGATTTTCGCTGTTACTATCAACTGACTGTGAGATAATCAGGCGGACGTGCCACCGGTCCTGAAACTGAAACACTGCTCACCTCGTAGACTTGGAGAAATTTCAGGAGTAGATTGGGAATTTCTCCCAGAAGCGGAATGGGAGAAGCCTTGAGAGCGAAGGCACCGACTTGGAGAAGGAGCTTCGTAGTGCCAATAATGACCGGTTTCTTTCTATCACTAGCTGGTGCCGACGACAGAGCCGTCACTTCTGACAATGAGGGCACATCTGAATCCAGTCCCATGCGTTCTAGTTGTGAGTGGAGACTCGAAGTGGTGTCGGCGACAGTCTGGATGCTGGACGGTGACCGACGGTTACCGTCAACATTCTGTTCAGGGTAGAGATGAGACAGCCGCGAGGTGTCAGGAGCTGGATGAAGACGTATATTTGCCACAGACGGTTCCGGGTGGGATGGAGGTGACTTGTGACGGCGATTGGGACTTGACCATTTCCCAAACCACTTGGTTATGCGGTGGAGTGACGACGTCGCCGAGCCACCAAGGCTGCGGGAAGACGGCGCAGTTGGCACGATCGGAAGAGATCGCTCGGGGTGAGATCCTATGGAAAAATCATCGAGGTTCTGGGTTGCCTCGGGACCGTCGATCTGGATTTCAGGTGCGGCCCCCGATGACTGCAGAGCATGAGAGAAGGGCTGGTAGGCAGGGAGCTTTCCTTTCTGATGTCGAGAGGCGGGTGGCAGCTGGTCTTTTCCGGACATCGCGGCTAACGATGTGGACGATAGTGAACGCAAGGATTGAAATATGAAGCCCGGAAAGCCCGCTTAGCCCTTACACAGAATATATGCGGAAGCGCTTGAGTTGAGACAAGAAGCAGCTTGCATCAACCACAATGCAAAGCACAGCCAATTGAACGATCCTAGTAAAGTAGCATTGCCTTGTTTGGAAACGAGATGAGTCCGGGCAATCCATTCGACGGTATCAAGTCCCAGATAGGCATGAAGCTGCATAATATTCATTCGGACTGAAAACGCCGAAAGGCCATAGTTTGTTATATTTAAGTGTCCAGAGATATGCTGTTGCTCACGTTTAAATTCGTGTTGGGATGTTGGGCCTTGGGTGCTACTCCGATCAACACTGAGATCTGACTTGGGAGCATAACTTCGTCGGGAAGCGCCACGTCCTTATAAGTGGTTATTGAACCGGAGGGTTTTCGTGACCTGGCCTAGCTCGCTGGGTCGACTACCTCACGATGAAGCAACAGAAAAGGTAATTGAGCCAAGCCACAGAGGCAGGGAGTCTACAATTGACTCCCGGCTGCGACGGGCGGCCCTCAACCCGATCCCTTTGACGTGACTACAACTGGTAGAGGGCTTCGTCAATTCGCCGTCACTGGAATTTCGGGTGGCGGTCAGCTCTAGCGCTGATTGATTCTGGTGATACGTAGTTTGGCCGGTCATACATGTTGGGGAAGTCTTCGGCCAGGCAACAGCTCGAAAGCGCTCCGATTTCGGATTCATATATAGTACCAGTGCTTCTCTGCTCTTACCGCGGAGGGACGAACGGCGTATGGAACGACTGGTTGGAG
Source organism: Cantharellus anzutake (assembly GCF_015039405.1). Taxonomy (NCBI): domain Eukaryota; kingdom Fungi; phylum Basidiomycota; class Agaricomycetes; order Cantharellales; family Hydnaceae; genus Cantharellus; species Cantharellus anzutake. The sequence goes on along the minus strand of NW_024067013.1, from coordinate 394,007 downwards.
TCAAAAGATGTACTAGTCGTGATGACTCCTGTGGATTTACTTACTGCCGGCTGAAAAGTAATATAACGCTCCGAACTTTGTGCTACCATTGTCGGGATCGAGATCCTGAGGACGTCTGGAATTCCTAGCTGGATTGCGAGTATTCTCGGTGTGCTGATGTGTAAAAACCTTAGGTACAGAGTCGCACTCGCAGATCGGGCATGTCGTATTATGCGTGTTGATGCAATCGAGGCTGTGACAACAATTTCTCCATCGACCACAGGTCACCTCACAACACAATATCTGCATTATGACGATGAAATTATCCTCTGTTTCAAGCAGGATCCCTACCTCAGCTTCGGGTTTCAAGGGGGAAACCGGAATATCAGGAACGTACGACACGTTTCCGAACTGCATGTTATGGTAATATGGAGGACCAAGTCTAGGCAACGGGACCAATAAATCACTTTCTCATGCTTCGGTGCCACTGTTCAAATCAAGGGCTAACGATGGCCTTGTTTATCCGCTGGTCTCGACTGCGTTGTCGAAAGACCCCGAATAGCAGGATTGGAGAACAGCCGGTATGTATGTTGAACCAATCAGAGTCCCATGAACAATAAGATGAAATCCATTTTTCCCCTAATATCAACGTCGAGTTACATCGAAAGGGTAATGAGTGGCAGGGAGCTTTGGCAAAGTTCTTGCTTGTTTGTTTTCCCTTCCGTTGGTTTCGTCCATTACGACAATCTCGCCGCTGACCATTGGTCGGGTATAAAAAGGGTGAATCTTTGGAACTCAGTTCTCGCGTTCGACTCTAAGGTGAGAGTCACTATTTACTCTCTACACATTAACTCATGTATCGCTCATGTCGCAGTTATGCGACATAGGTATTTACAACAGCATGGGCAGGGAATAACGGCCATCACAGTAACGTCTATCGAACATAATAATTCTATATGATAGCAGGCCTGCGCGCCCAACAAGCCCTTCTTGCTGGGTCTGTCAGATGAAGGCTCACGGACACTGCGGATAATGTAGTGCTCGTCCCCGACTTTCAAATACATTAATGCACATGTACAAAACAATGAAGGAAAAAAAGCATCATAGTAAACACCGCAAAGGAACTAGACAAGTTGGCTAATATCGACAACGATTGGGGCTTGCATGCGACCTTGGACCAAGAATCGAGTCCCATCTTTGTTAGCGCAAGGAAGGTAGAGGCGATTCTTATTCCACAGCATTCGATCCCCGTACCATACTCTTTGACTGTTAATCTGGTGCCTGTCAAGAATGATCGGGCGGTAGTTTGGTGGGAGAAGCAGTTCAAGTTTACCATTGAGCCAGATCGTCTGTGTTCCACGCCTTTCAGGAGTCTTACCTCGTTTTCGCCCTATGAGGATGGAAAGCGGTTTCTCTGAAGAGAGCTCGTGGGATAGTCGCTCCAGCCACGATAAATCTGCGTCATGCCCAGCCATGAGGCTCTGCGCACGAGGGATGCCATTCTCCAGGTGCAGAGGGATTTTCGTTTTGGTTTGGGATATGAGATGTGGGCGAGGGCATGTGTTGTAGGAGACGGGAAGTGTGGATCCAGACACGTAAAAATGAACCAACTCACGCGTCTCTAATGACCAAATAGCGAGATTATGGCCATCATGGACGATGACGTAACATCCTTCAGGGGAGAGTCCAAGTGTGCAACAGTCAGGCATGGTTGACCTGGAGACCGGAGTAATGGAACGAGGAGGGGAAAGAGGGTGGATGGATGGCTCATCTGAAACATATGAGATCACCATGTTTTCATACCAACGGCAGTCAATGTTCAGAGGAACTCGTATGATGAATGAGGCATTGTCTGCGACTAGAGTAACGGGAGGGCAATGCCCACTGGGGAGGGTACCGACCTTAACAGACGGCGAACCATGGCTGAAGACCGTGATGTTTCCATCATTATCTTCGGTGGCAATCTGGTGGCTGCCACAGATAAATTCAATCCAAGCGGGAGGATTGGGTGGGTTGCATTGGAATTGAGAGGTGGTTTGGTGATGATCGATGTCAGCAACCTCGATGACACCATTTCCAAAGCCAAGTGCGATGAAATGGCCATCTCGTGAGAGTGCTGCAGCGGTCACAATGCCATTGCGGATACTAGGAACAAGAAATTCGGCTTTGTGATTGATGCCCTCTGTCTCATCCATCAAAGTCTTCCCTGTCCTGGATCCATTAGCCTTTTCACATAGCTTTGGCAGCTCAGCCTCCATGACCTTTCGAGCATTGAGTGTATTCTCGCTTAGTGGAATTGAATAGCCAGGAAATTCTCCCGCAATGCTGAAAATCCGAATGGGATCGGAAAGGTGTCCATAGAGCTTGAAAAGTGGGGATGAGGGTGGAGTGAAGGGAAGGACTGATCGATAAATATGCCAAGGGGAGGACTTGAGTTCGTTTCTAGTCATGAAATCCCTCACCTTCTTGGCTTCTTTTAACAATTCAGTCGAATTGTGATCCTGCAAGGCAAGGTGATGTCATGTTGCTGACAGTAAAATTGAAAGGATTTAAACCTACGTTTGAGTTAAGGAATTCATTGGGTAACTCGAAATCAACTCCCGACAGCGCAATGAACGAAAGTTTCGCTTGAGAAGATTGTCAAACTCGCTCCAGAGTCTATTGGAATCTTGTGAGGACAGCTTCGATGGGTCCAAGTGGCAGAACAAGTAGCGGAAAGCATATCGAACATGCTCGGGTTGCTCCTTGATTTTAACTCCCTTCCACTTCTCACTATCTCCCAGAGGGTGTATTTTGGGAAAGTGCTACAATTGAACTGATTGGATTCAGGGTTGCACGGATTTCATCCTCGGCCACTCCTAGTAACTTTGAAATTGAACATCAGTTGAGCACTAAGGATGCCAGCTCAATCGACGCACAACCATGATGCTTTGGCGTCATCCACACAAGACACCCTCTCCTACCAGGTACCCAACTCCGCAGCAACGTCTTCCCCATGGGGTGATGTGCGAACCTCGCCTGAAGCTGTTTGGAGGTGACGAGATCTCACACTCATCATAGAGGCCATCAGAGAGTTTGAGGGTGGAGTTTTCAACGATCCCGATGCCCCTATGACCAAAATCCATAATTGGTGGAGAATCATGCCAGCCCGGCTCGAAAGAGAACTCGTCCCCAATGACGGTGCTAAGCCAACACTGCGATATCGGCTCACGCCCCTAGATTGACTAGGATTGACTGATATGTTCTCGAAGATTTCAGCGTTCACACATCTGGCCACTGCCACCAAATTCGCCACAGGCAAATTCGTTATAGACCCATGTGGCGATTTCTCACTCATGCTGGCTGAGAAAGGCTGGGCGTCACAGAAGGAATTCGATATCGTATGGCACTTCCTTGACCAATGACTCAACGCCTTCGAGAAGCACTTCGATTCCATAAAAAGAGCTGTCGACCCTTCATGAGAGTTTGACAAATTGCGGCTCGGTGGTTTCAGGCTGGCCAGTGTGCCACATACCACTTTCACTGACTGGGAATCGGTCGAAAGGGTGTGGTCTGCAGAGATTAGGCCTACCTGCAAGTCGACCCATGAGACGTTGGGTTGGGAACTAAACAGTCAGCATGAACCAGCAGTCAACAAAGTCACCTTCATACATCAACGCCAGCAGCTGCCAATAGAGCTCCCTGTTCCCAGACCCAGCATTAACGTCACTGCAGCTATGTTACGAAGGGATGAAGGGACCATACCAATGATGGACCGTCCTCATGAATCCTATACACTCCACGATCCCAAGAAGGATCTGGACTATGCAGAATTTGTTCAGGGCCTCAAGGGCAGAAAGACAGAGGTGGGCCCCACTGACGAGAGGTATCAGAACGATAGGAACAGACTGTCAGGGCACACCCACCTGACCCGGGTCCACCCGGACCCACCCGGCCACACCACACCCACTCCCCGCTGTCCATCCCTCTCCCTCCTCCTTCCTCCCTCTCTTCCCCTTTCTTTTCTCTCTTTCTTCTTCTTTCTCTATTTCATCCTTCTCATCTTCCTCTTCCTGTTTATTTCCTTCTATCTACATGGACCACCTTCCTTTGTATCAATGTACTATTGACCTGTCTGGCCCACACACCCCAGATGGCTTCCCGCTGTGCCCAACACGCGCACATGCAGCGGACGCTCTCGGGATCCCCCACAGGGACACCCGGATGCCTGCGGCTGTCTCCGAGGATGATGTGGCACTCGTCATGTGACTCAAGCTGCATGTACATAAATGTACCTGAAGTGGGAACCGAAGAAGTAACCTTCTCACATTCTCCACTTCAGTCTAAGTGGCCAGGGACCGCTGTCCCTTCCCGGATCTGCCAGCACACACGCCTGGTTCACACCCTGCAAGGGCCCTTCTGCTGGGCGATACATCCGGACCCCCTCTACCCTGGACGCGTCCCTGACACAGACCTGGGCCCAATACGGGTCCCACCCGCTCATTGTTTCGAGATCCTCTCGCTCCTATAAACCTCGGTATGGAGCCAGTTAGATCTGGCCCCCAACCGTGGCCACAATGTCACTGAGGCGACGAACCACTGCAGCCGCCTGCTCCTCCAGACCCACCTCTAGCCCAGGGTGGGCCACCTCCACACAACTATCCACTGCCTCTGTCAGGAGGTCAAGCAGGTGTGCCCCCCTCCACCACCGCTCCTGCCAGGGGGTCAGGCAGGTGCACCGCTGCCACCGCCACCACCACTGCCACTGCCACCACCTGTGCCAGGAGGTCAGGCAGGGGCGCCTCCACCTCCACCACCTCCAGGGCCAGGCGCTGTGATTCCTCTCCAAATGCCAGGAATCAGGCCATACCTCCCATTTGACCGGACACAACCTTACATCGATCGTAAGTACACTACGTCAGATTTCCCTCCTTCGATGGCTCGATCAACAGCTATATAACCTGGTGCAGTATCTGTCAAAATTTAGCAAGACACTTGGTGGCCTTCACCCAACAAATGGCAGGAGTCCTGCCCAAGAGGTTCAAGGGCAAACTTGCGGACTGGTGGACTACTGTCCCAACAGCTGACAAACTGTATTTCACTCGAAATTGGGAGGCTTTACACAGCTATATATTACACTACTTCTTGATGCCTGCATTTATCGACAAAATACGAGAGCATTACCACCCATGTCAATACCGTAAAGGTGAGGGCCACACGAGAGAGACACCGCTTGATTTCATGATGTGCAAGTTGCGATTATTGCACACTCTCTACCCTCTGGCTGATGTACCAAGTCAGGATGTCCTGAAGGGTGAAGTCCAAAGGCTATTGGAGGACGCTCCCAGAGGATGGTGGGCCCACGTCAACATTGACCATCTTGAGACAGTGGAGGCACTCCAACGAATGGTCGCACTCAAATACGACAAGCTGGTGGCCACCAAAGAGTTCAGCATCGATGCCATTGCCAATAAGGTCGCCAGTGGAACTTCGAAAGGAACAAACATGGAACAGATCGAGTAGAAGCTCGAAGTGCAGCCGCAGCATCAGAGAGCCACACCTACCCCATGAGTGACTTCAAATCACGTAAGAAGCCACCTCAACCCTGTAGACATTGCGGGAGTGCCCTGCACTGGGACAACGACTGTCCACCTTGTAAGGCATACCGGACCAAGAGTAATCGCAAGGATCGAGGTGGCCCTTCCAAGTTGGAGCATTCCTATCAACAGGCACATACCACCTTGGTGGAAGGGCAGGAAGCGGAATTTGCAGTTGCTTACACCGAGTTTTGTACCCTGTCCAACTCAGATCCTGCGGACGTACTAGATGTAGAGAGTCCTGAAGAGACACCTGATGCCTACCTTGTTGCATGCACTTGGGGTGAAATTCCCCATGAAGAGAAACTCATCGGTGCGACCAGGACCGTGGGCAAATATATGAGGCACACAAGTTGTTCGGTCATCCCCCAGGTCAGCAGTCCCTGGGATCTGATGCATGTAGAGTGCGATGTCGTGTGAATGCCATCAACGGCCATGAGGTCGAGGCGTTGGTTGATTCTGGAGCCGCCTGCACACTGATGTCCGCTGAATTATTTGATCGCATTAAAAGCGGGGGATCCAGACTTCGGCAAGGGATGAAGCTGAATCTGGTCCAACTGACTGGAAAGGCCAAATGTCAGGGTTACACAGTCATAGATCTTTATCTACCATCGCAGCTGGGGCACGTCCTGTTGCAGGATGTGGAAGTCTATGTCCTCAAGGGCATGACGGTTCCATTGCTTATAGCTGAGGATGTACAGACAACCTACCAGCTGCACACGATGCACCTGCCCAAACACGAATATTGGCAGGTTGCAGATTTGGAGCACCAGGTTCCCCTCAGGAGCCAGTTGCACCATCAATCAATTTATCAAGTGATGCTATTACCAGATGCACCAGCTGAGGTCAAGAAGTGTCAGGGCTCGGTCCTCGATCAGGGACACCCCAACCTCAGGCCTGGGTGTGTGCAGTGTTCCGGGTGGTTGGGCACTAGACCCTGTCCTCAGCTCCTCAAACTCACTGAAGGGACTAAGCGGGGATTGAGTTGTCATGTATTACAGAGGGTAACTACAACTTGCCTAAGCGGGGATTGAGTTGAGAAGAAGGGTAAGTTTCCCTATTCCCCGCTTGGCTACTATAAAAGGGAAGTGTACTGTACAGTTCATAACGTGACTCCAGGTAGAAGCCAAGCATGTTCCTGCAACTCGGAAAAGGTGTCACATGGGTTAAGGTGAGTTGCTTGCCTTGACCCACGTGATTTTTCCTGTGGGTGTCATATCCATACAACCCCGACCTCCGCCCCGGGCTCCTGGAACTCCGAACTCCGACTTCCGGAGCCCTACTTCCCTTCCGTCACTTTCTCCTTGCCGACTCCCAAGAGGTTATCCCACCTCCGGCTCCAACACCACCTTCGGTCCAACTCCGGAACATTCCGGGTCCGACCCCAACCTCGACACCTTCCAGACGAGTACGCAAACCCTATGCTCCCGACTCCGGACCTCCGCTCCGGTATCCCGTTCACGTCTCGTCTCTGGAACCTCCGGTCTTAGCTCCGACCTCAGACTTTGACCCCACCTCCGCTTATACCCATTGTATTGGTTAGCTCATTCCATTTAATTACCTTTGCCAATATTCCGGAGTTTAACCTCCGAGTTCGGACTTTCCGGACTTACTCCGGACCTTGCAACTATTGCATTGTCCATTTCAATTCCGCTATTCTCCCTCATTCCTATTTGGGCTGCTGCTTCCTTCTATTCAGTCAGCTAGCCATTCCCGACTCCCATCCTCCTTCCTTCCTTCTTGGGCCTTGGCCCTTCATTCCTCCTTTGGGAAACACCATTGAGTCAAACACTTGACCCTCGGTGTTGTTCCTCTTTCCATCTCCCTTTGTCTCCTTTTGTCCTACCCTTGTTCCTTTTGATTCCGGACCCCTCCTTATATACAATGTACCTAGTAACTTGTAACCTCAGTCCGAAATCAACTTGAATTCCCCCCAAGAGACTTTCCCTCTGCTAGATCCGAAATTAGGGACCCCTAGGACAACCAGCAATGGCACAGCGCTCCACATGAGTCGCTGAGGCCAAGGTCCTTCCATGATAAGTCTCCGATTCCATTCCGGAGTCGTCCGAATCCGCACGTTCTAACAGTGGGCTCGCATGTGGGCTGAAGTTGTGAGAGATATGTAGGGATGGGGAGGTCAGGGAAGTGGGGGAAGTCTGGGAGGGTGGTTCTGGGGTGTGGTTGGGTGCCCTGACGGTGGGGTCAGGGGTCAATCCCTGACAAGAAGACAGCGAAGTCAGGAACTGAGCACCTGAAGCTAGTTGAAGACATGACCCTAGAACTGTACACTGTGAGACAGGTTGAAGTTGCTGGCAGTTATGACAGCAACTTGGGAACGTGTTTGGTCAAAGGTTGGAGCAGCCAGTGGAGCCCAGGAGGTTATTTGCCACCACCCGTCATGCTGGTAGACACTTGGGACCCCATCCAATTGCCTTTGACCAACCCAAACCCATGCCCAATCAGAGTTCCAAGGGTGAAATTGTTGCCACTATGCAGCGTCCACGAGAGGTCCTAGACTGTGTGGACCAATTGACTGAGAGCCAGCTGCGCAAGTTCACTAGGAAAGGTGTGTTGTATCAAGCCATGACCGCTGGCTTGTCGACCCAAAAACAACCAGAAGTCGAGGTGGACGCCTTCGAGTCTCTAGTCGGGCCCAAGGCTGTGGAGATGCCACCAGGGGAAGAGACGCAGCCAGAAGCATTGACCCAAGTTGTGGACATTAACCCAGAGCTATCCCTGGACGAAAAGGTGCAGCTGAAAAGGATCGTGCAGCGTCATGCCAAGGCTTTTGCCATGACTGGCAACTTGGGACATTACGACACCAAGGTCCGCTGTTACAGGAATGGGTTCCAGGGAACCCAACCTGTGCCGTTCTGCTCATGGACAGAGGTGGCTGCATAGCCATTGAAGGGAGAGCAGGAGATCTGAGACCGGGTGTACTAACGGTAACTTGGCGCTCCGAGGAGCGTACCGGCAGCAGGTATAATGGGGGCTCCTTGAGGGAGCCACCTAACAGTTGGCTAGTGGCAACTTGGCGCTCCAAGGAGCATACCGGCAGCGGGTATAATGGGGACTCCTTGAGGGAGCCATCTAACAGTTGGCTAGCAGTGACTTGGCGCTCATGTGAGTGTACCGGTAGCGTGGGTAGTTGGCACTCCTTGAGGGAGTAGCCCAGTGGTTGTCTATCAGTTACTTGGCGCTCAAGGGAGTGTACCGGTAGCGGGATTTGTTGGGACAGTGTCATATCCATGCATACCCGACGCCCAACTTCCGGACCTCCACCCTCTTCACCTCCAGAGTCATACCCTACCACTGCCGTTCTGATACTCACCTTCGGTCCTGGCAACACACCTCCTTCTACCCCCCATGCCACCTCTGCTCCTCATTCCCTCTCCTCCCCTATCTCTGTCCGCTCCGATACTCACCTCGGACCGAACACCGCCCCTCTCACCATCCTCCTCCTACTACTCCTCCTCCTACTCTGCTCCTCCTTCACAACACCTCCACCCTCCCGTCACCCTCCTATGCTTCCCCCGTCCGCTCCGATACTCACCTTCGGACCAGACAACTCTCCTTTCCGCCACTCCTTCCCCCTTACCTTTCTCCTCTCTCCTCCCTCTGGTACTCCTCCACCACCCTCCCGCCAAGTTATGACCTTCCACCGCTGTCCCATACTTTGTACTCGGACACCACTCATACCTTTGCTCCGAGCCTCCGTCATAGTCCCTACCTCGGACTTTGACTCCACCTCGGTCTTAGTCCATTGCATTGGTGACCTCATACTACGTAAACACCATTGCCAATATCCCTCGGACTTTCAACCCCACCTCCGTAACTGTCATATCCATTCCCGGCCATCGACTTCCGGGCTCTCCGACCCCTCCGTTCTAACTCCGCTCCCCCCTCACCAACCTCGGAGCCCCCGTATTCCGCAAACCTCCCGGTACCCCTTGATGGTCACCACCCCCTCATTTCAATTTATTACCTACGCCTCCCTAAGTACGGAGCCCCGAAGACTTCCGGACAGCTCCGACGTCCGCTAGCGCACTCCCGCCTCCGCTGGGCAATACACTCGCCTGCCCTGCAGAGTCCACCTTCGGGCTTATCCCTCCTTTCCGTTTCTGGGTTAACGCCTGCCTTTCCGCTAACCCCGCGAACCGACTTGTCGGTAATATTCAGTCGGCTAATGTCTTAACCCCGTTAGCTCCGCTCCGTCCGGCTCCGCCAATTGCGGAACCGTCTCCGCTGTAACCATATATATACACTACTTGTACATAGGTTACGCCCCAGCAGATAAATCAACTAGAGTTACCCCCACTAGGTTCTAAGTGCCAGTCAGTAAGTTAGGGCACGGACGTGTCACTAGGCACAGCGCTCCTGGCAGAAGTCGCTGAGGCCAAAGCCCTCCGTTACGGAGACATTCCTTCGTCTTAAATCTGGTCTCTGACAGTATTTATCTGCTCCCTGACTAGTACACGTCTTGTATGGCACCAAAAGTCCTTCGCACTCGTTCGCAACTACGCACATTAGTCCCCAACTCCGCTTCACCTTCCCCAGAACCCTCTCAGCCTGGCCCTAGTCGATTGGCGAGAAACCCAGTTGAGTTTCGAAGCTTTTCTAACCTTGAAACCCCTCTCCCATCGACTCCGATCATGCGCCCCGCTAGGAATCGATCACCAGTCGCAGACTCCGACTTCGGAGACACCACGGAACAACCCATAGATCCTGCCCACTTCTTTGGACTCGGTTCCGAGGTCCCCGACTTCGTCGACCCTCCTCCCGCTGATCCTCCCATCCCCACTGTTCCAACCACCGACGATGCCGAACCCACCTCCAACGTGGCCATTACACAATTGGCCCAAGCCATTGCCAGTCTGGCTCGTCACACCGGACGACGACGACGACCACCATCTTCCGCTCTCCGGACCAAGGTCCGCGAACCCGAACAGTTTGACGGGAAGGATCCCCGAGAACTCCGAGTATTCTTGGTCCAATGCGAGCTCAACTTCCAGGACCGTCCCCTCGCTTTCGCTAGTGACCGCGCTAAAGTCATATTTGCGCAGTCCTACCTCAAGGGAATGGCCCTCGATTGGTTTGAGCCGGACCTGTTATTCGACCAGAATTCCACGCTTCGTCCGCGATGGATGAACGACTATCAAGAGTTCGTTAACGAACTTCAAACTAACTTCGGCCCTCACGATCCTGTGGGTGACGCCGAGGTTCAACTAATGACGTTAGACATGAAGGACGGACACCACATCAACAAATACGTTGTCGAATTCAATCGACACGCCTCTCAACTCCACGGTTACGGAGAAGCCGCGCTTCGTCGTTTCTTCTACAACGGATTGCCGGAACGTATCAAGGATGATATTGCCAGAGTAGGTAAACCCTCTACTATCTCTGAGCTTCGCACCCTGTCCCAAACTCTCGATGCGCGCTATTGGGAGCGTAAATCGGAAGTTACACGTCACGCGAAACCCTCTTCCTCTAACGTCTTCGACAAGTCCACCGCCGCTTCTCGTTCCGACCCCGTCCCTTCCTCCTCCTCTTTCAACTCCGCTTCCGGTAGTAGGCCTCCGAAGGACAACAAGAAGTCCGAGGCCAGCTCCGTTAAACCGGACCTCTCTTCTAAACTCGGAGACAACGGCAAGCTCACGCCACAAGAGCGTAAGCGCCGCCTCGACGAGAAACTTTGTATGTTCTGCGGTCAGTCTGGCCATATGGTCAAGGATTGTCCCAAGTCTTCTTCTCGCGCATCTAAGGCCCGTTCGGCCCAGACCGAGGAGCAAGGATCCGCTTCCGCAGAAGCAAAAAATTAGTCCGCACCCCCGTGGACTCCGCACGGACCGGGGGTTGCGATCCTTCCTTCCGTGCGCTCAAAGAAGTGCGTTTAAACGCGTCTTCCATTTCCGACCTATCCTCCCTCCACATTCCCGTTTCCTTTTCTCTCTCAAATGGTCTATTTTCTCCTTTCAATGTTGACCCTTCGGGCGATGTTCTACCCGTTGTAGATAGTGTTGCTGATGTACCACTCTCTCCTCCACCCCCTCCGACTACTTCCGTAGATCGATCCACCTCTCTCCGCTTCGCTTCTTCTTTTTCTCCTCCTGTTTCTCCTCCGTCCAATAGTAGGACACAAAATAAACTTTTCCGCTCCTATGAGAACGTACCCGCACTCGTAGATTCTGGGTCTTCGGACTGCTTCATCGACGACACCTTCGTAAAAAAGCTGGCCTTGAAGACATACCAGATCAAACCCCTACAACTACACCTATTCGACGGTAGCACCAACTCAATCATAACCCGTGCCGTTGATATTCCCCTCCGCTTCGCTTCCGGAAACATCACCCCCACGACTTTCTTTGTCACATCGCTGGATGGATCATGTTCCCTAGTCCTAGGACACAACTGGCTTACCCGCTACAATCCGTTGATTGACTGGGTCTCAAGCAGTATCACGTTCCGAACTTCCGAACCTACCAAGACAGTCACTCCGAGCTCTCCCCCGTCGTCTCCGGCAACACTGCCGTCGTCCGACATCCAACCATCTGATGTTTCGCCAGCACCTCAGTCACGGGCTGCTACTCCTCCATTACCATCTATCGAGTTCGTCAGCCGTTCCGCATTCGCGAAGGCTTGCCGACTCGAAGGATCGGTATCCTTCAGCCTAACCATCCCTTCCGAGGAAAGCCGCTTGAGGGCTGCCTCTCCCCACACCGATTCCGTCGACCTCTCGGCCGTTCCGAAGGAGTATCACGAGTTCGCGGACGTGTTCAGTAAGAGCAAGGCCTCGACGCTGGCACCGCACCGTGAGCACGACCTAAAGATCGACCTTGAGGAAGGCACCTCCCCACCCTTGGGTACCATGTACTCTCTCTCTCCTTCGGAACTCGAGGCCCTCCGGGCGTTCTTAGATGAGCACCTGGCCTCCGGTTTCATTCGTCCCACTACCTCCGCTCACGCGGCACCGGTCCTCTTCGTCCGCAAGAAAGACGGATCCCTCCGTCTTTGCGTCGACTTCCGAGGGCTGAACAAGATCACCAAAAAGGATCGCTACCCACTTCCCCGCATTTCCGACCTCCTTGACGCACCTAGCCGTGCCACGGTCTATACCAGACTCGACCTCCGGCATGCCTACCACCTGGTTCGCATCGCAGCAGGCGACGAATGGAAGACTTCCTTCCGCATGCGCTATGGCTCCTATGAGTGGCTTGTCATGCCATTCGGTCTCACGAATGCACCTGCGGCTTTCCAGCGATTCGTAAACACGATCTTTGCCGACCTCCTGGACGTTTCTGTGGTAGTCTACCTAGACGACATCCTTACCTACTCGGAAGACATGGCTTCGCATCAGGAGCATGTCCGAGAAGTTCTTAGGAGACTCCGCAAACACGGCCTATACGCCAATCCGAAGAAATGCGAGTTCCATACGGACACTACGGAATATCTCGGTTACTGCCTCTCTCCTTCCGGACTCACCATGTCCATCGAGAAAGTCAAAGCCGTCCAAGATTGGCCCGAGCCCCGTAAAGTCAAGGATGTCCAATCCTTCCTTGGCTTCGCTAACTTCTACCGGCGTTTCATTCACCAATACTCCGACATTGTGGTCCCCTTGATGCGCCTCACGCGTAAAGGAGCCCCCTGGCTATTCTCCGACGACTGTCACGCCGCTTTCAACACTTTGAAAGAGGCCTTCACTTCCGCTCCTATCCTCACGCATTGGCTACCCGACGCCCCCCTCATTGTAGAAACCGATGCTTCCGATTACGCGATCTCCGGAATCCTCTCCATTCGCTGTGATGACGGAGAGATTCGCCCCGTCGCTTTCCGCTCAAGAACACTCTCGGCGCTGGAGCTCAATTACGACACCCATGACAAAGAACTGCTCGCCATTCATGATGCGTTCCGATCATGGCGTCATTACCTCGAAGGTTCAGGAACCCCAATCGACGTCGTCACCGACCACAAGAACCTCGAGTATTTCTCCACCACCAAACTCTTGACCCGGCGGCAAGCCCGCTGGTCAGAGTTCCTCTCCCAATTCCACATGACAGTCCGATTCCGTCCCGGAAGACTCGGAGTTAAACCAGATGCGTTGACAAGACGTTGGGACGTCTATCCCAAAGAAGGGGATATGGACTACGCTCACGTCAACCCACAGAACTTCCGACCGGTCTTCACTTCGGAGCAGCTCACTGCGTCCTTACGAGCCACGTTCCTAGCTGCCACAGTAATCCGAGCAGCCGTACTCGTCGACACAGAGGCTCTTCATCGAGACATCCTAACCTCCCTCTCCTCTGACACCTCAATCTCTTCTCATCTCGCTTCCCCCAACCTCCCCAACTCCTGCTGGTCCGTTGATGCCAAAGGCCTCTTAAGGCTGGACAATCGCATTTACGTGCCGGATTCTAACGATCTCCGTCTCCGCGTTTTGCGAGACAAACACGACCACCAACTTTCCGGACACTTCGGGCAAAACCGGACTCTGGATCTAGTGCGTCGTGAGTATACCTGGCCGGGTATCCGTAACTTCGTCAAGAGTTACGTATCCTCCTGCACTTCGTGTGCCCGCGCCAAGGTCCCCCGTCATAAGCCTTACGGCTTACTCAAACAACTCCCCATCCCTGAACGTCCTTGGAACTCCATCTCCATGGATTTCATCGAACAGCTACCCTCCTCTTCCGGATTCACTTCCATCTTGGTCGTCGTGGACCGCCTGTCCAAACAGTGCATTTTTATCCCTACCCACGATACCATCACCTCTCTGGAACTGGCCAAGCTTTTCCTCCTCCATGTGTTCTCCAAGCACGGAGTTCCATCCCACGTCACCTCCGACAGGGGTCCGGAGTTTGTCTCTCATTTCTTCCGTTCACTTGGTAAGGCCCTCGACATCCGCCTCCACTTCACCTCCGGTTATCACCCGGAAGGAGACGGTCAGACCGAACGGATGAACCAGACGCTCGAGCAGTACCTGCGTATTTACAGTAACTACCAGCAGGACAATTGGTCCGAACTCCTGCCTCTCGCAGAGTTCGCATACAACAACGCTCCGAATGCCACCACGGGCGTCTCCCCGTTCTTCGCCAACAAAGGCTACCACCCGAACATCACTGTTCACCCGGAGCGAGACCTGACATCGGTACGCGCCCAAGAGTACTCCGTCGATCTCGACTCCCTCCACCACTTCCTTTGTGAGGAAATGCATCTCGCCCAGATCCGTTATCAGGGCCCGGCAGACTCTCGCCGGAGCCCTGCCCCAGCTTTTGAAGTAGGAACCTCGGTCTACGTGAAGGCCAAGTACTTCCGTTCCACTCGACCTTCCAAAAAGCTCTCCGAGAAAAACCTCGGCCCATTCGAGATCATCGCCCACGTTGGAACCCACTCCCTCACTCTCCGCCTGCCGGATAACATGCGAGCCATTCACCCGGTATTCCATGTCTCGCAGATCGAACCATCTGTCCCAAACACCATTCCGAATCGCCACCAGCCACCTCCGCCTCCCGTAGAAATCGAAGGCGAGATGGAGTTCGAGATCGAGGAGATACTCGACTCCAAGATCGACCGACGTAGACGCAACAAGTTGCTCTACTTGGTCAAGTGGCTAGGCTATGAAGGGACCGACGAGGAGACACAATGGCTCCTTGCCGGTGAACTCGATCACGCCTCCGACCTCGTCGAAGCGTTCCACTCTCGGTACCCAGCGAAGCCTGGACCCGAAGCTCCTTAGGAACCCTGACTCCTCTCCCATTTCTCCTTTCCCCTCCGCTCCTCACTTTCGTTTTCATTTTTATTTTCCTCATTGTTTCTCTTCCTGTAAGTGCAGCTCCCCTCGTCTTACTAATTCTGGGCCTTCAAGGGTTCAGGCCTAAGAAGGGGATACTGTCATATCCATTCCCGGCCATCGACTTCCGGGCTCTCCGACCCCTCCGTTCTAACTCCGCTCCCCCCTCACCAACCTCGGAGCCCCCATATTCCGCAAACCTCCCGGTACCCCTCGATGGTCACCACCCCCTCATTTCAATTTATTACCTACGCCTCCCTAAGTACGGAGCCCCGAAGACTTCCGGACAGCTCCGACGTCCGCTAGCGCACTCCCGCCTCCGCTGGGCAATACACTCGCCTGCCCTGCAGAGTCCACCTTCGGGCTTATCCCTCCTTTCCGTTTCTGGGTTAACGCCTGCCTTTCCGCTAACCCCGCGAACCGACTCGTCAGTAATATTCAGTTGGCTAATGTCTTAACCCCGTTAGCTCCGCTCCGTCCGGCTCCGCCAATTGCGGAACCGTCTCCGCTGTAACCATATATATACACTACTTGTACATAGGTTACGCCCCAGCAGATAAATCAACTAGAGTTACCCCCACTAGGTTCTAAGTGCCAGTCAGTAAGTTAGGGCACGGACGTGTCACTAGGCACAGCGCTCCTGGCAGAAGTCGCTGAGGCCAAAGCCCTCCGTTACGGAGACATTCCTTCGTCTTAAATCTGGTCTCTGACAGTAACCTCTGTAACCTCCGCAACCCCCAAGCCTCGCGGATCGCCTTCGGCACTTTTGCCACTTGTAATGTATCTCTCACGTTTACCCCTCATCCCTATTTGGACTACTGCTTCTTCCCATTCTAGCCAGTTAGTCATCATCCCCACTTCTCCTCATCCTCCTGCCCCTCTGGGCCTCGCCCTCCCTATCTCCTTTTGGACGTATCACAGGTCCTGCCTTATGACCTTCGGTACCGCTCCGCTTCTTCTACCCTTTGTTCCCGTTCAGACATCTTCATCCCGATTCGGTTTCCCTTTGTTTCCTTGTGCTTTCGCCCCCTCCATTATATATCGGCGCTTGTACATACTCGTTTTGGTTCAGTCTGAAATCGACCTGAAATGCCCCCTAGAGACTTCCTGCTCACCTACTGTGAAATTAAGGACCAAATGGACAAACAGCAATGGCACAGCGCTCCGCTTGAGTCGCTGAGGCAAAGGTCCCTCCACGCTAAGTCTCTGATTCCACTCCGGAGTTGTCTGTATCAGCCCGGTTCTAACAGACAGACAGGTTGGTTGACCAGTGCACGGTAGTGAGTGACCATGGGAATTTGGGCCCGCAGGTACATGGCCAGGCATCCTGGGGCTGCCTGGGTCACTTCTCCCTCCCAAGAAGGGAGGAAGGGTTGTAGGACCCAGTAGTGTACTACAGGGAGGATAGATGGTGTGGCAGTTACAATTGCGGTACAAGGTTTTGTGGGTTATGTATCAGATGAAGAAAACCTCTTTCGGCATTTGCCTTTACATGTCATATGACTAGTTTATATCTAATATAAAAGTTGTAATGGTCAAGGGAAGTCCCTTGAAATTCAACAATTCCCCCAGCCAGCACCAAAACCCAGTGGGAAAGCTTGGCATGGGGTTTGGGTAGAGAAATAGGGGAAAACAATAAGGAGGCATACCTGGTTCTACTTGCTTGTAACCATGGACCATAAGATTCTGGTCCATTCCTATAACATTCACATATCGTTGAAGCCTGATGTTAAGCCCATCTCTCTCCCTCCCTACCATGCATCACCACTAAAGAGGGAGATCATCGATAAGCAACTAGACTCTTGGTTGGAACTGGGAGTGATAGAGCCATCATGAAGTCCCTGGGGTGCTCCCATCATAATTGTCAGCCAAAAAGGGAAGAACCGGCTGTGTGTAGACTGGCGCAAGCTCAATGAAGTTACTATACCTGACGAATTCCCTATCCCAAGGCAGACGGACATCTTGCAGGCTCTGTCAGGGGCCCAGTACATGTCCACCTTCGATGCCCTGTCTGGATTTACACAACTCGAGTTCGATCAGGAGTTGAGAGACAAAACAGCCTTCCGTACTCACAGAGGGCTATACCAATTCACCAGAATGCCTTTCGGTTGGAGGAATGGACCCCCAGTGTTCCAGAGAGTGATGCAGGAGGTCTTGGCCCCCTTCCTATGGCAATTCACCCTGGTGTATATAGATGACATCGTGGTCTACTCGCTCTCCTTCCGCCAGCACCTAGAACATTTGGATAAGGTTCTGGGAGCGATAGAATCAGCTAACCTTACACTCTCCCCACCCAAGTGTCACATGGGATACCAGAGTCTCCTGTTGTTGGGACAGAAGGCCTCTCGACTCAGACTATCCACTCATCGTGAGAAAGTCTGCACCTTACTCGAACTCGAAGAACCCCACAACCGGAAGGCACTGCGCAC
Organism: Cantharellus anzutake; assembly: GCF_015039405.1. Lineage (NCBI taxonomy): Eukaryota > Fungi > Basidiomycota > Agaricomycetes > Cantharellales > Hydnaceae > Cantharellus > Cantharellus anzutake. The sequence continues at coordinate 376,239 of NW_024067013.1, read as the reverse complement.
GTTCTTGGGGATGGCCATATACTTTCCAGCATTTATACCCCAGTACTCACTCATAGCATGACCGTTGTTCGACATGCTAAAGGACAGTGCACCTTGGATCTGGAGTGAGGACTGCAAGCGAGTGTTTTCCCTGCTCAAACACTCACTGGCTTTGGCCCCTGTCAGGGGACATCTGACGAGAGGTTTAGGTTACTGGCTCTATACAGACGTGTCTGATGTGGCATTGGTGGGAACCCTCCAACAGATACAACCCATACTTGTCAAGAACCTGGTGGGTACCAGGACCTATGACAAGTTGAAGCAAGTGCACGACCTAGGGAACCCAGTGCCCCACCTTGTAAAGAAGTTGAGTGTCGAACATGACGATCGTCCTCCAAGGATGGGTTGGGCAGCTAACTTTGAGGAATCCATGGTCCATGTGGAAAGAGTGATAGCTTACTGGAGTCGCACCTGTAAGGGACCAGAAACCAGGTATTTGGCCACGGAACATGAGGCTTTGGCAGCCAAGGAAGCGTTAGTTCGTTTTACACGGTTTATCGAGGGTGAAAGACTATTCTTGGTCACCGACCACGCGGCCCTACAGTGGGCCAGGACCTTCGAGAATTATAACCGTCATCTAGCAGCTTGGGGATTAGTTTTTGTGGCATTCCTGAACATGATTATAGTGCACCGCCCAGGTTTGGTGCATTCTAACGTGGATCTGCTGTCAAGACTGTCCCGGACGCCTGAGGCAATCAGCCCTGAAGTGGAAGGGTTGCCCAGCCTAGAGACGAGTCCAAGGGGACATAACTCAGCCCTGGGCAGACTATTTACGTAAGGACCAAGCGAAAAGGGCCCTCATAGTCACCCAATCAATGTCCATTGCAAGTGAGAAGTTGGACCTGTCCAGCGACCCCGATATGGAGAGCCAAGGGGAGAAAGGTCCAGTCTCCAATCTCCAGATGAGCCTTGCCCCGGAGGTCGTGAAGGAGTTTCAACTTGCCTATCTCTCAGACAAAGAGTTCAGCGATACCTACAGCAAGTTGCTTGAGGGTTCCTTGGGTGGTGGGGCACACCAGATCTCGGATGACAGTTTGCTATTGTGGGACGACCCCCAAGCCAGCCAATGAGTGTGTGTGCTGGCTCATCTGAGACCCTTGATCCTCAAGGAGTTCCATGACTTACCCCATGAGGCCGCTCATGCGGGGGTAGAGAGAACCCTCAAGCGTCTGAAGGCCAAATGTCATTGGAAGGACCTCAGAAAGGATACTAAGCAATACGTGGAGACGTGCGATGTATGTCAAAAGATCAAGCACGACCAAGGCAAGGCCCCCAGTCTGCTGAAGCCCTTGCCAGTGCCTCAGTTGCCATATCATACAATAACGCTAGACTTTGTAATGGGTCTCCCAGCGGCGAAGAGTGATGTTCGTCTCGATGCCATCCTAGTGGTAGTTGACAAGCTCACCAAATAGGGACATTTCATCCCTTGCGCTACTACAGTAGACGTGCAAGGTTCGGCTGACCTGCTGTGGCACCACATAATCAAACATATGGGACTACCTGTGGTCATAGTCAGCGACAGAGACCCAAGATTCCTCTCAACTTTCTGGACTTCCCTAGCTTGTCATTTTGATACTAAACTGGCGATGTCCACTGCTGCTCACTGTTAGACACTGGTCTGGGGTCGGCACCGAGGGTCACCGTTGCAGGCAGCTATAGGCCACAATGGCCATGATGCCACAAACAAGGCCCGGGGGTAGGGCATTTGGCCTCAGCAACTCTAAAGGGAGTGCTGTGCCCCCTAGCTGTCTCTTGGCCCTCATTTCGGACTCACTGGGGTTGCCTTGTTGGGGTCAGGACTTAGGGGTTGTGGTCACATCGATATTAGAGCTAAGGTACAATAAAGTATCATACAGGATATATATATAGGAGGAAGAATGAATGGAAGCGGACCCGGGCCAAAGGCCGAAGGGTCTGGAAGCAAACAAGAATAAGGAGCCGGGTTGGCCGCATAGCGGCTGGCAATGACCGAGGGTCAAAACAAACAATAACACATAAATAAAGGAAGGAGCGTAGGGCCATGATAGCAGCAATGGTATCATAGCGGCACTGGACTCGGAGTTGGGCCGGAGTCGGGCGCAGGAATGGTAATGGCCCTGTAGGGGCCAAGTGGGTGGGGTAGAGGAGTCATGCTGGGCATGGTGCCGGAGGCGGACTTGGGGTGGGAAGGTTGGTGTGGCTGTGGGGGAGTCAGCCAGGTGCAGGGGAGCCTAGGGGCAAGCGGGGGAGTGAGCAGGGAGTCCTCAGGGAGGATAGGGCTGAGGTTGGGGCTTGCGCTCATGCTCGCATAGCGGGAATGGGCTCGGGCAGCATCGGGACAGGCAGCTAATGGGCCGGAATGCACGGCCATGACACTCACTCCCCAGATGGTCAGATGGAAACCATGAATCAACAACTAGAAGTCATGCTAAGTGTCAGGGGACGACTCCCGGGTCCCCATGACCCTCCCCTATGGCCCACAGCCTCAAGTCTGGCCAGCCCTATCCAGGGCACAATCCTACTGTGGGTCAGAGATGAGAAGGAAGTTAACTTCTCATCTTCCCACAGTGGCCACAATACATCGAAAACTTCCGGAGATATCCGGAAGTCACATGAGACCCGAGACCTGAGGTCCGGGCCATCCGGCCACACTGAGTGGACGGCACAGGGCATGCATGGGAAGTGCAACAGCCAGGTGCGGTGAAGGAGCGGAGCTGGATCACCTTATGTAACCAGTTTCCTACGTCCAATAACAATATTAGAGTTTGTGCTGATTTGCGTACTGACCGTGTTTTGGTTGCCAAATATATGATTGTTCACTGTCTAAACAACAATAAACACCCCCCAACGATCTCACCTGATGTATAGATCGTCTACGGATAAAATTCTATATTGACTTTACTATGATTTCTAGTCAATATTACACCTATATTTACCACTTTTCAGTAGGATGTGATTTTCCTGATAATTTACTGAAAGAAAACTGCTAATAAAATAATTCCGCAATAAATGTTACTCAATACAGGAGTGACCAAACTGCTCTTTCTATCACTTAGAGTGCGTGCTAGTTATCTAGCAGGTTCAGGATCGCTCACTTTTCTCCTGTGGTGTGATAACCAAGTATTGCTGAGAGATTATTCAATTAAGAAGTCCCTCCACCAAATTCTCACTAATTCTCACTATGACACTTTTGTTCAGCTGTGTCTAACTGACCCTAACTCACGCTTAGAGTGACGTGTTAGTTTTATATTAGCTAACAACTAATATTTGCTTTTATCTTTTGGAGCAAACGAACCAACCACTGGTGAGGAGAATTAAACTTTTATTTCTACCTGAGGTTTGAGAGGGGGCAGAAGCGGTGGCCTTTTATGCTTTTCAGAGGCCTCTCTACTCCCACGCCTCGCACTAGTTACATGTGCTACATTTGTATTATAGATAGTTCTAGAATGATATAGGGGGTTGGGCTGTGTAAGCTTAATAATGGACTTAGGACATGACTCAGCAATAAGTAATTCATTTCTTTGTCTTTTGGGCCGATCTCAGCGGGATCTTGTAGCGCTGAAGCTATGCTCTACACCGCCTTAATTACGAACGGTTATCTTTAGAAATGACTCGGCTATAAAGGAACTTTCTAGACTGTTCTCTAATTGACCCCTTTTTGTGAAGCCACATCATTACTAATGTTCTAGAGCCTTCCCAATTAATTAACTGATCCGCGGACTTCTGAATCACTTCATGCTTATGATCCGAGATCCAGATCATCAATCATTCCTTTGTTCCGATTTATTTGGGCTTAAAATCAAAAAGTTTTGATGAATCATGGGAAAATATACAAGATCCGGTTTTTTAGCATTTTCTCCTCTTCTGATGCGATCAAAAACTGTCCGCCCGCGCCGGGGAATACTCTATTATATGGTATTCGGTCCGCCAGACTTCCGGGCGCCAATATATTTCCCTTGAGTCACATTACCTTTTGTAAGAATTAGCAAATAAATATATATGAATTATAAGGTGTTTCGCCGTTTGAGCGATATCTCCGTCAGTTTTAAAGCTTTTAGAATGAAACAAAACCGTGGATAAAGTTAAGAAACAGTCCTTCCAGATGGTAAAAATATTACAGTCAAAAGTTTACTGGTTCCCGAGATATTTACATTTCTTTCCCAATGTTCCTTCTTATTCTGCCGTCTATGTGCTATTTTCCTGTTGTAGGGATATATTCTTTGAATATTACACCTATGTCAAGTTCTAGGCATGATTGTAGTAGATTAAATCTCATACTACATGGGTGTAGATATTTTATAATGATCTTCTAATGTCTGTCCAGTCTCATAAAGATCATGAGATCTGTTAAACGTCTGAACTTGTCACCTGTTCGTTGACTATTCTGATAGATCATTGTTTTATTCTTTGAATATTATTTCTCCTACAGCGGTTGCGGGTGCAGGTGCGAGTGTGGGTGTGGATGCAGGTATGGGCTAGGTCAGGGTGTATGCCCTGACACTAAGAGCTTTTGTCAATAAGGACTGAGATGACTGGCACAAATATTTGGACATCCTCATGTTGGCATATAACAACAGCCCTCACACAGCCACAGGCGAGACCCCAGCCTCACTACTCATGGGATTCCGACCCCGTCTTCCCAGTTCATTCCTCGTCCCAGAGGAAGGTCTCAATGTTGGGGCAGAGGAGAGGGTGAAAGGCCTAAATCTTCGACGAAAATGGGCCCGTGAAGCCATCTTCAATGCCCAACAATCACAGATTAAAGCTTATAATTCTAAACACAAGGAAGTTATATACAGCGTAGGTGACCTTGTCCTCATCGACCCCCACATGTTAAACCTCCTGGAAGCAAAAGGGGAAGGGCGCAAACTGATGCAGAGATGCATAGGACCCTTTGAGGTAATGGAGGTGATTAATGACAATGCGTATTGGCTAAGGCTCCCTGACTCCTACCCAATGCACAATGTGGTCAACGTGGCTCACTTAAGGCCATACCGGCCTGCAGGAGACGACTCACAACCCCACCTATCCAACCCTAGAGATGACATTAGAGCCTCGGAAGAGTTCGAGGTGGACGATGTGGTGGGGCACAGGAGACGAAAGTGTCAGGGCACACCCCACCTGACCCCATGCCGTGCCGCCCTACTCCGCTCCCCCACTATTCACTCCCTGTTTCTTCTTTCCCCTTTTCTTCTTTCCTTCTTTCTATTTCCTTCTTTCTATTTCCGTTCCACAGTCGACTTCCCCTTCTCTATGTATTACTACACACCTAACCCCGCTCCCCCATTCGCTGCACCCACCGCATGCATTCCTGCTCGCAGAGCGGCACACCTCCGGGATCTCCCACGGAGATACCCAGGGGAGTGCAGCTGTGTGCGGAGATGACGTGGCTCCTCCCACGTGATCCCAACCGCATGTATATAATAGCGCCTGGGGTGGGAACAGAAGAAGCAGCCTTCTTCTCAACTTCCCACTTCAGGTAAGTACTGTAGCTTCTCCCCTTTAATGATAATTCAACTTCCCACTTCAGACTAAGTGGTTGGGGACGCTCACCCCGCAATGGGACCACCGCTACGCATAGCCGACATCTGTCCCATTGAGTCCCTCGCACCAGGACCTCGCCGCTTTCGGAGCTGTCCCTGACAGAAAGGGGAAAACGTTATTCAGAGTTCGGTGGAAAGGCTATGGAGCCCAGGAAGATACGTGGGTGACGGAAAGAGACCTCAGAAATGCACCCGAAATACTGGTGAAATATAAATCAAGGACTGGCTTGAGCAGACGCTATTAAGCACCTACTGCCCAATCGAGCGAAGTCAGGACTTCCCAAGTCGGAGCCAGATCACGGCATCAACCGATCATCGCTCACTCCTGATCACTATCGATCTCTCCCACTTCTCAACCTCGTCCCATGTTGCTAGCCTTAGCCAGCATCAGCCAAAGGCCTGCCCCCAGCAACTCTGTTGTGATCACCGACGCTCATAGAGTGGATCATGCCAGACTAGAAGCCATTGAGATTGACACAGAGCCTTTCAAAATCGCTTCATCGCATAGTATGTGGTTGAATGGTCAGTTTGGGGCGTCAGATCCCATATTCTCCTATGTACCCGTTAGAAGCCTGGGCTCTGGTCCTCGTCTGCTTGATCAACTATGGATACTGGTTCCAGAAGACCATCATCTCAACAAGGTGGAAGTGCTGAAAGAAAACCATAACCAAAACATTCCACCCAGAGCCCTTACCCCACTGCTAGCACATTGGCAGGCAGCCAAGATGGCCACACTCGCAGCTGAGGCCCACTCGTCCTTACAACTACCAGCAGAATTGCGTGACGTCATCTACAGAGTAGGATTGGAAGCTGGAGGAGACCACGAACAAGATCGAAACGCTTTTGCCTTCCAATTCGCTCCGTGGCAGCATCCGATTATCATAGTAGCTCGATATACCTACATCCTACACATCATCTCTCTTCTTGTGGCTTTCGTTAACTTCATCCAGGCACGAGATCGCCTGTCGCCGGATTCCATCAATCTGGATCGGGAAGTAGACTGGTTCGAACCTCCAAAAGGAATAATTGTCGAGGATGGCTCAGTCGACGACCAAACCACATTGGAACTGCTTGAGCTGACACCATATGTGGCATGTGGGTTGGCCTGTTGCCAGAAAAAGGACAACCACCTGGAGAATTTTGACTCACCCGACTGCGCCGCCAGGGCATGGACCCTCTTAGCTCAGCACCTTGGAGACTCATGGTTACAATGGTTCTTCGACTGGCCAGTGTGGGAAGGCCCCCCAGACCTGTTACCAGGGACAGAGGATTGAGACTCTTATTTGCGAAAGCTGACATGGCCTGGACCACCCACATCCAGTCAAGATCTTTCCACTCTCGAGTTGGTTGAAAGGAGGCGATACCATAGAGCTTTCTATTACGTGGACATGGGACGATTCATGACTCGTAACGAGGCTACAGATGTGGTGTTGGAAGACAATGCAGAACACCGTCTACTACAACCTAACCAACCGATGGTCATCAACGACAACATCGAACCGCAGAATGAAGACCTTGCCGTCCATGACCTTGCTGTCCTGGATTCCTTTCCTCCTTCCCCTGAATGGCCTGGAACTGGCGATTCGTTGTTCTCGCTGAATTTTGGGACACTGTCTTCCTTGCCGGTTCCCCTTTCCTCAACTGCATCGTCCGCCTCATCCTCCCTCTCAAACACCTCGAGCCTGGCTCGCTGGCAGAGACTCCCAAGAGAGGAGAGGAGGTCGAATCCTTACCCCAGGTCCAGAAGGGCATGCATAGCAAACTGTCCCGATCAACCACACTGGCATATGCAAGACAAGTCATATACAGCCGTTTTCGGCTTTGTTGTCACGTGACCCAGTTTTTGGTTCCGTCACGCTCGCTGCCTGAGAACAGGCCCCGACAAAGAGTCCGCCATATCTCGGCAACCGCATGAGCTAGTCACTTGCGGTTTGCTGCAAAACGTTCGTACATTTATTACGCCCGGACCTTTTTTAGCGATAACGATAATTCTCATTTCTCGTGATTTTAGGTTTTACCCCTTTGTGCATGATTTTCTCGACAACGGCTGGACGGAATGTGCTGAAAATTAGGCTGAGAGAAGTTGGAATATGTCCCTCGGGACCTTTTTTTTCTTTAGTTGAAATGTTGCGTTTTTACCTTTCTATCACTCAATCATTCTTTTTGGTAACGCAAATCCATTGTGCACGATAATGACTGCGCAGAATATGGTGAAACTTATGCAGAAATCACTTCACCTATATATCTCGGGACCTTTTTTCTTTTAAGTTAATCCGTTGCGTTTTTATCATTTACACGTTATACATGCTCATCCAGCCGGCTCTTTCTGCCGTTGTTTTCTCCCCACAGCTTCTGCGATGATTCCGAACTCTACATAGATGCCTACCTGGGCCGGATTTGGCTGTGGCATACTCCTCTCCTCGTTTCAGTTACCACACAGCCGATCGTTGTGATACCTGGTGTCGAATACATGGCAACTTCGACCTACAATCTCTCAGAGCCAGTGGGCAGATATGGGGACTTAGGTAGAAGGTACGTAGTTACCTTACCGTATCTCCTCATCCAAAACCAACCCAATGATTCTCACATCAATTTACACATATCCATTTATGTCCTAGGCGCTCCATTGCTTCGCGGGCTTGGTCATCGAACTCATGCATGTCACTTCAAATAAATCCAGACCACTACTCGGACCACCCATTCATGACGAATCTGCCACAAGAGCAATGACTGCAACCCAGAAAGAGTCAAGGAGTGCAAACCCTCGGATCAACTCCCGCTCATCGTCGTCCCCGATCGCTCCGATTTCATTCGCGATCTTGTTCTTTATATTTACATACTGGTTAAGCTCACGTTCGGCCCACCGACACTCCCCACATGCTTCGGGCTGTGGACAACCCTCTGGACATTGACTACGACAATGTGAATATCAAATGTCTTCACACCTCCATTATTCGGATTGCACAACCGGCCTTGGGTTGAGGCGTGTGTTGCCAGTGTGCAATGCATCAGTGAGGGCTTATATTGACAGCCACCCTGAAGCCTTCCTCAAGGAAAAGGAAAACTTACATAACGTGCGTGCTCGATATTCTGGCTATTGTTTGCTCACTCATGAAAAATTTGCTCAATCCATCCCTTGCGTATATTGCCCATGTGAGAGGCCCCGCGCTATTTGGTGAAGCATTGTCGGCTTCGGCATTAGGCTTGTGTGCTTGTTCACAAGCCACCCCTCTACCTCTTGCGGCTTGCTACAGACTTGGAGCATAGCTCGCACCAAATGAGGTGAATTTTTGGAACTACTCTCCCCTCAGTTCTCTCTAGAGTCTGAGGCGAGAGTTTATTGTCAATTTTTGTTTCACTTATGTACTTATGTAAATACACACTGGCGGACGGCTTTTTCCGTTGCTGTTTTTCTTATGCCACCATCTCGCTTTGGCGATGATTTTAAAGCCCTCGTTCTTCGCATAGATGGCCACCTGGGCACAAATATGGCAGAATACCTTTCTGGCATCAGTGGTCGCACGGTCCAGCGCTGGCGAGCCCGGTATCGATTGTATGGCCACTTTGATCCGCCGTCACCAAAAACCGGAGGCCATCTACGGGCACTCAGTGCAGAAGATACACAGGTAGGTAACCCATATTCTCATTCAATTCTGGAGATATTGACAACAGGTTTATATAGTTTCTTTTGGGTTTACTGGAAGCGCAGCCCGACTTATTTTTAGATGAGATCCAGCGAAAGCTTATTGATCGGCGTGGCATAATTGTCTCCCAGTCATCCATTTGGAAGACGTTGAATCGTGAGGGATACACCATGAAGAAGGTATGTATGATACCAGTACTCATTTATGTATTATTTCGCAACTCATCCAACATTGAGATGCAACGTGAAGCTCGCGAACGCAATGAGGAAAGGCGCATAGAGTGGCACAAGCATGTTCTTGATACCTACCTTCCAGATCAGTTTGTCTTTGTGGACGAGACTGCTGTTGACAAGCGTACCACTCTTCGGATCAGAGGATGGGCACGAAAGGGATGCCGTGCCATTGTTCATTCAAGCTGTGCAAAAGGCAAAAGGTGGGCACATGTTTACCTGAATCACCGATGAACTAACCCTTGGGTTTTTCATATAGATTCTCAGTACTTCCTGGGCTATCTTTGGACGGTCCACTCTGTATTGAAGCACGGAATGGTTCTTATGACACACAACACTTTCGTCGCTTCATCCGCAAATTATTGAAAAAAATGAACCCATACCCGTTCAAGAACTCCGTGATTGTGATGGACAATTGCTCGATTCACAAACATCCTTCCATCCAGCGTATGATTGAGAGACGGTATGCTGACAGTTTATTCTCAAATGTTTTCTTAGTGACCTTCGCGTTACTCAGTGGTTGTAAATTGCTTTTCCTTCCTCCATATTCTCCTGACTTCAACCCGATTGAAGAATCTTTCTCTAAATTCAAGCATATTTTACGTCGTCATGGGGTGTCGCTGCGGGAAATCATGAGTACGGAAAGTGATGAAGTTGTAGAGAATCATTTGTGCGATATCTACCATACCATTTCAGCTCAGGATGCGCAGGGCTGGTTCAGAGATTCTGGATACTTGTAAACTAGCTGTGTGTCCAATATATGTGCATTGAACGCGGTAAAGTACAGGAGGCAGGAAGACTTAGTAACCTTTGCTGCGCATAAATTTTCGCGAAACTTTCTTAAATTCACTGCGCATTGCACGGCACAGCTTCGCTGAAAGACCGGGGAGGATGTCAACACCGAGCTCATGAAGCCCTTTTTCCTGACAAGCTGCTGCTAGCACGTCCAGGCGGTAGTACCCTAGTTGGTTGAGTTGTGCAGCATATTGAGTGAACTGCAATTGATCCGGGTTGAAGCCCGCATCCTCCTCAAGGCCCTGCAACCAGTCCCCAATAGTGGGAAACGCCGAGGATGGGGGCGTAAAATCATCACTGCTTGATACAAGCATCCGCGAAGTCCCTCCCTGCCGTTGGTGGTAACTAAGTTGTCCATGAGCACTGGGGCTATAGCGGCTAGGCGCTGGGTAACCATTCATGGGGGGGAAGGGGGCAGGACCCTGAAAGTAATAGGATGGTGGTGGATACATCGGAGGGAATGTGGAATACATCGCAGGCCAATTGACCGGAATGTTGCCTTGGATGGGATTGGCCATGACAACCATACCTGCCGACCCTGATCCAGGGTTTGGAGGTGGGTCAACGGACGTTGGAGATTGCGATGTAGATTTCACACCCCGCTTGTTTGGCTTGCCGGGTGGAGGGACTTGTAGCTTGGGTTTCATGCGGTCTTTCAAGAAATAGACTGGAGGTTCTTCAAGGGTGGAAGTGCCCAGACTCTGTAACTAAGTGATGAATTCACGAAATATCATTTGGAAAATGTACATACAATTGACTGCGCCCACTGCTTGATGTTCAACTTGGTTAGAATGACATGATATCCATCAGTACCACGAGCCGTTGACACATGGCAGTGCTCCATGTGAGACTCGCAGAAAGGATTCCTCTGTTTGATGAGCTCTTCTAACTCGTGGGTTGATGGCATTCCCGCTGGAATCTTGCGCTGCTTAGACTCAGAGTCCGAATTGGATTCAGAGGTTGAGACTGGTGAGTCTGGCTGCTCGACCCTGGCCTTCTTCGATTTACGAATTGGCTTGTTGCCTCGAGATGATTCAGTATTGTCTTTTGGGGGCTGTTAAACAATAAATCCAATCAATGACTGGCTAGTTCAGATATTCTTGTTGATTAACATACCAAGTTATTGATAATTATCGCAACTGTTGGCTCCTTTTTTGCCCTTGCTTTCTCAACTTCGCCAACCATCATTTTGTAATCATCTTTGTTGTCGACTGCAACCGGATCTTGGTTCTTTGGCGCTGTGTACATTTTCCATGATAGTTCGTGCTTGAAAGTGAGCGTCTCTGAAAATCCTGAGGCCTGAATGATGGCAGCACGCCATTTCTTGTACTTCTCGGTACTTGGCATCCGGCAGCGTTTGAATTTGCCTCCGATGTTGACCATATAGGTAATCTCGAGGGGCTCAGGCAGTTCAGGACTTTCACTACGCTGTGGTAGCTTGTCTCCTGAGGACAGGGCATTGGATGCACCTAAGATCAAAAAATATAAATTTGAATCTCCCGAAAAATTCAATGTTCACTTACCTATCATGCTTGTAATATCAGGTATGTCAACGCGATTCTCTGTAGTCACCCGCAGCACAGGGCCCATATCTGGGGAGGCCTGATAATATGCTTCGGACGGTTGGGGCATGTGTGAATATTTGTTAGAAAGCATCTCTGGTTCCATGGCCACTGCGGTAGCTGCTGCCGCTAAAGCGTTCAGGCCAATGGGATCATGCATTGCCATGTCCATATTTGATGGAGGTGATTGGGGGGGAGGAATGTAGTGTGGTCGTGGGCGGGCAGTGGGAGCAGTGATGGTGGCGGAAGCTTCGCCAGAAAAGGAATCTGGCATCTCAGCTTGCTGAGTATTCTTTGCTGATCGGAGCGTCGCCAGCCTTGATTTTTGACCTTTGGATTTACTAGTTTTGGATTTACCACCTCTGCCTGACATCGTTACAGTGAAAAATTGAGAAGACGAGCAGAACGGAAGATGCCGTTCTCTGGACCCTGAACGGAGCAGTGTAGATCGGCTGTCATGTCCAGGAGTTGAAACACCCTCTGTGCTCAGAGCTCCAGGGCCGCAGATGGTGACAATTGCGCAATGGGGGAGGTCTGAACTCTAAATCTTACCCTTCTGGGATCGGCACATTCAACCCGGGTATCCGAAGTGTAGGGTAACTTGGCGGGGGCCAAATGGTTGCATGGCAATAAGCCATGGAGTGATTTCTGCATAAGTTTCACCATATTCCGCACAGTTGTTATCGAGAAAACTATGCACAATGGATTTGCGTTACCAAAAAGAATGATTGAGTGATAGAAAGGTAAAAACGCAACATTTCAACTAAAGAAAAAAAAGGTCCCGAGGGACATATTCCAACTTCTCTCAGCCTAATTTTCAGCACATTCCGTCCAGCCGTTGTCGAGAAAATCATGCACAAAGGGGTAAAACCTAAAATCACGAGAAATGAGAATTATCGTTATCGCTAAAAAAGGTCCGGGCGTAATAAATGTACGAACGTTTTGCAGCAAACCGCAAGTGACTAGCTCATGCGGTTGCCGAGATATGGCGGACTCTTTGTCGGGGCCTGTTCTCAGGCAGCGAGCGTGACGGAACCAAAAAACTGGGTCACGTGACAACAAAGCCGAAAACGGCTGTAACTCTGGGGCTGACTTGTACCATCTGGAGGTCCACAGCCATGAAAGATCTTGGAGGGAACCTCAAATGAATTCTAGATCCCCGAGTGCAAGGGGTCCCTCATCGAGTTTAGTGCCATATCGATCCCCTTTGACGTCCTCAGCTCCGCATGCTGCCCCTGTCGCCCTGCCGGTGAATCCCACCTGGGTAGTGGACAGCAGCTCAAACATGGCTGTACCTGCATTTGTGGTCAATCTGGCTGCACCTCCTCCCCAGGCCCCATATCCGGCACTGCCTTCTTACCATCACGAAAATGTGCCACCTTCCTACATGTCCTCATCGCATCCACATGATGATCCCTACGATTACCCTTCCATTCGGCGCCATTCACGATCTAGGAGCCGTTCCCCTCACTGAGACGATCGTCGATGGCGTGGCCCTCATCCACCCCAACACGGTTGGTAGAGACTGGGGGGTGATGTTATAGGAATGGAGTCTCTCGCGACTGTGTCGACTGAACATCAACCACAGTGGGTCCTCCTTCTCCAAATCCTCCCATCTCTTTCTTACATTCTCCCCGCTTTCCCCCTTCTTATACACTCACTCCGCACTAAGCTTTCCCTTATTGGGTTTTGGTGCTGGCCGGATTATTTATTCTATTTCGCGAGATTTCTCGCGATCATTCTTATTCAATAGTTAGCATCACATTCATGTATGGCTACAGCTGAAAAAGATGGAACTTAACGAATAACACACCCCCACCTTCTGTGCAACAACTGTAAACCTCCTTGTGCCAACACTGTAATGTCTGTGTAAGATTGTATATGTCTCAGTCACCATCTATATGGGTCATCCCTACCGAGGTTGACAACTCTAGCCATGGATCGTCAAGTTGATGTGCGACTCAACTCAGGTATGTGCGAACACCTTCTGTTATGACTCAAGTCGCTTGCCCAGGTACCGGGCTCTCATCTGTCTCACCTCATGGTGAGCATCTGGTTAACTCTATGGACAGATTGGTATTCGATACAAGCCCGCTCCCCTCATCGCCGGTACGCTCTCATGAGCGCCAAGTAGCTGTTGATCCCACCATGTGTCATTCGACCTATGATCAACTAACCCCTCCATCACCAGTACGCTCATACAAGTGCCAAGTACCCATTGACACGAACACAGACCATTTGCCAAACAAATGGTCTCATACCCCATTGCCGGTACACCCATCTGGGCGCCAAGTATCCGTCAACCCAGCCTGAAGGAGCTGGAATCTCATTCGTTGCCGGTACGCCCATCTGGGTGCCAAGTACCCGTCAACCAAATCTCAGGAAGCTCCCTCAAGGAGCTGTTATATCACTTGCTACTGGTACGCTCCCTCGAGCACCAAGTACCCGCTAGCCCTTTGTCCTCGACTGGTCCAGTTCTGGACATCCCCTTTGCCTGTGACCCTATACACCTGTGCACGGTACGCTCACATAACGAGTGCCAAGTATCCGTCATAGCAGACTCCCATTCACCACGAGGTCCCAGCTTTCTGTCAAAAGCTCCCAGGCTATCAGACAATACTCATTACACAACTAGGCCACCCTACATACACAAGGTCAACAATTCCAAGTCATCTATAAGGACGGAAAGAAATGGATTACCCATAACCCATTTCTTTAACATCCGGCACTCCTTGGCCCAATGTCCGTGCTTGTGGCAGTGGTGGCACTCAGAGTTGGATCAATGGGGTTTCTGTTTGTCTTTGTTTGGTTGGTCAGATAATCCTGTTAAGGATGTAATCAGCAGCAGCACTCTTATCAGCAGCATCTGTAGAGTTGAGGTCTTTGAGTTCGATGGTAGAGGTGAAGCTATCCCAGGAGGTGGGGAGTGAGATAAGTAATGCCATTACAAACTCTGAGTCTTGAATGTTATCACTGGCTATGCACAGATTATTATATATCATGCACATCTTCTGGACATGCATGTCCAGGTTGTCATCTTCGGTGATTTCTGCCCCTACTTTATCCACGACCAGAGAAAAGGAATGTCATGCTGGGAAACTCCCTACCACTACTGTACAGTTTTGTTCTTGACCACCTGGCAGTTTGCGTTGTCCGATCCCCATCTCCCATCATCCACTTTTGTTCAGCCTGCACTTGCCACTCTCTCTGCATGTCCACCCAGCTATGCACCAGGGCATTTGTTAGTGTTTGATGCAGCATGACCTTCACATTAAGACAACTCATTCTTCTAAAGCTTAAGTGTTTCAACTGCAAATGAAGGCTTTTGTTAGAGACCAGAAGCGAGACAAAGGAGTTGTCTCCATGGTGGAGGGCTTCAGCCTCAGCAACTCAGACCAGGAGCGCTGTGCCAAGTTACACGTCCGTGCCCTAATTTACTTACTGGCAATGAGAACTAAAAAGGGGGATCAACTCTAGTCGATTTTATCACTGGAGTGTAACCTATCTACAAGTTAAGTATATATAGTTACAGCGAGGTGGTCCTGTGAATGGCGGGACCAAGCGGAGCGGAGCTAATGGAGTTAAACATTAGCCAACTGAATATTACTGACGAGTTGGGTTACAGAGTCAGCGGAATGGCAGGCGATAACCCAGGAATGGAAAGGAGGGATAGGCCCGAAGGTAGACTTGCAGGGCAATTCACTGGCTTGCCCTGCAAGCCTACCTTCAGGCCGATCCCTCCTTTCCATTTCTGGGTTATAGCCCACCACTCCACTAACCCCATAACCTGACTTGTTGGTAATATTCAGTTGGCTAACATGTAACTCCATTAGCTCCACTCTGCTCGGTCCTGCCATTCACAGGCCTGCCCCCTATGTAACTATATATAAATAACTTGTAGATAGGTTACACCCTAGTGATAAAATTGACTAGGGTTTCCCTCTTCTAGATCTCTTTTCCAATTAGTAAGTTAGGGCACAGACATGTAACTAGGCACAGCACTCCTGGTTTGGTCGCTGAGGCCAAAGCCCTCCACCATGGGGACGTCTCCTTTTGTCCTGCATCCAGTCTCTGACAGTATTTTATCACTCCCTGACAGTACACATCTTGTATGGCACCCAAAGTCCCCCACACTTGTTCACAACTACATACATTAGTTCCTAACTCAGCCTCCCCATCTCCTGAACCCTTGCAGCCTGGTCCTAGTCATCTGGTGAGAAACCCAGTTGATTTTTGAAGCTTCTCTAATTTAGAAAACCCTCTCCCATCGACTCCGATCATGCACCCTGCTAGGGATCGATCGCCTGTTGTAGATTCCGACTTCGGAGACACTGTCAGGGCACACCCCACCTCCCCACACCGCTCCCCCGCTATCACTCCCTGTTTCTTCTTTCCCCTTTCCTTCTTTCTTTCTATTTCCATTCCATGGTCGACTTCCCCTTCTCTATGTATCACTACACACCTAACCCCACTCCCCGCACCTGCCGTGCACATTCCTGCTCACAGAGCGGCACACCTCCAGGATCTCCCACGGAGATATCCAGGGGAGTGCGGCTGTGTGCAGAGATGACGTGGCTCCTCCCACGTGACCCCAACTGCATGTATATAATAGTGCCTGGTGTTAGAGATGATGATGCACAGATACAGATGACTCTGGAGTGGAATCGGAGACTTAGTGTGGAAGGACCTTGGCCTCAGTGACTCAAGCGGAGTGCTGTGCCATTGCTGTTTGTCCATTTGGTCCTTAATTTCACAGTAGGTGAGCAGGAAGTCTCTAGGGGGCATTCAGGTCGATTTCGGACTGAGCCCAAAATGAGTATGTACAAGCG
The DNA here is from genome assembly GCF_015039405.1 of Cantharellus anzutake. Lineage (NCBI taxonomy): Eukaryota > Fungi > Basidiomycota > Agaricomycetes > Cantharellales > Hydnaceae > Cantharellus > Cantharellus anzutake. The sequence goes on along the minus strand of NW_024067013.1, from coordinate 359,618 downwards.
CCGATATATATAATGGAGGGGGCAAAAGCACAAGGAAATGAAGGGGGTCCGAATCGGAATGAAGACGTCCGAACAGGAACAAAGGGTAGACAGAAGCAGAGCGGTACCGAAGGTCATAAGGCAGAACCTGTGATATGTCCGAAAGGAGGTAGGGAGGGTGAGGCCCAGAGGGGCAGGAGGATGAGGAGAAGTGGGGGTGATGACTAACTGGCTAGAATGGGAAGAAGCAGCAGTCCAAATAGGGATGAGGGGAAAACACGAGAGATACATTACAAGCGGTGAAAGTGCTGAAGATGGCCCACGAAGCTCGGAGGTTGCAGAGCTTATGGAGGTGGGGTTGGAAGTCCAAGGAATATTGGCAATGGTGTTTACATAGTATGAGGTCACCAATGCAATGGACTAAGACCAAGGTGGAGTCAAAGTCCGAGGTAGGGACTATGACGGAGGCTTGGAGCAAGGTACGAGCGGTGCCTGAGTACGGAGTACGGGACAGCGGTGGAAGGTCGTAACTTGGTGGGAGGTCGGCAGAAGAGTACCAGAGGGTAGAGAGAGGAGAAAGGGAAGAGGGAAGGAGTGGTGGAAAGGAGAGTTGTCAGGTCCGAAGGTGAGTATCGGAGTGGATGGGAGAAGTGTAGGAGGATGATGGAAGGGTGGAGGTGTTGTGAGGGAGGAGCGGAGGAGTAGGAGGAGGAGTAGTAGGAGGGTGGCAAGAGGGGTGGTGTTCGGTCCGAGGTGAGTATCGGAGCGGACGGAGATAGGGGAGGAGTGGGAAGGAGGAGTGGGAAGGAGGAGTGGGAAGGAGGAGTAGGAAGGAGGAGTGGAGGTGGCGTGGTGTCAGGGCTCGGTCCTTGATTGGGGACAGCCTGACCTCGGCCCTAGGTGTGTGCGGTGTTCCGGGTGCCTGAGCACTAGACCCTGTCCTCAGCTCCTCAAACTCACTGAAGGGACTAAGCAGGGACTGAGTTGTCATGTATTACAGAGGGTAACTACAACTTGCCTAAGTGGGGACTGAGTTGAGAAGAAGGGTAAGTTTCCCTATTCCCCACTTGGCTACTATAAAAGGGAAGTGTACTGTACAGTTCGTAACGTGACTCTGGGTAGAAGCTGAGCATGTTCCCGTGACTTGGAAAAGGTGTCACATGGGTTAAGGCAAGTTGCTCACCTTGACCCACGTGATTTTTCCTGCAGGCTCACATGCGGGCTGAAGTTGTGGGAGATATGTAGGGATGGGGAGGTCTGGGAAGAGGGGGAAGTCTGGGAGGGTGGTTCTGGGGTGTGGTTGGGTGCCCTGACAGCAAGGTCAGGGGCCGATCCCTGACATCACCCCCCCTCTATGCCACTTCGCCTCGAAGTGGCTGTGGTCCGTGGTTGGGGGGTTTCCTTTATCCTCCTTGGTCTGGGTGTTAGAATGGGCGGACTCGGACGACTCCGGAATGGAATTGGAGACTTATCGTGGAAGGACCTCAGCCTCAGCGACTCAGGCGGAGCGCTGTGCCATTGCTGGTTGTCCTAGGGGTCCCTAATTTCGGATCTAGCAGAGGGAAAGTCTCTTGGGGGAATTCAGGTCGATTTCGGACTGAGGTTACAAGTTACTATGTACATTGTATATAAGGAGGGGTCCGGAATCAAAAGGAGCGAGGGTAGGACGAAAGGAGACAAAGGGAGATGGAAAGAGGAACAACACCGAGGGTCAAGGGTTTGACTCAATGGTATTTCTCAAAGGAGGAATGAAGGGCCAAGGCCCAAGGAGGAAGGAAGGAGGCTGGGAGTGGGGAATGGCTAGCTGACTGAATAGGAAGGAAGCAGCAGCCCAAATAGGAATGAGGGAGAATAGCGGAATTGAATAGGACAATGCAATAGTTGCAAGGTCCAAGGTAAGTCCGGAAAGTCCGAACTCGGAAGTTAAACTCCGGAATATTGGCAAATGTAATTAAATGGAATGAGCTAACCAATACAATGGGTATAAGCGGAGGTGGGGTCAAAGTCCAAGGTCGGAGCTAAGACCGGAGGTTCCGGAGACGGAGACGCAAACGGGATTCCGGAGCGGAGGTCCGGAGTTGGGAGCATAGGTTTTGCGTACTCGTCTGGAAGGTGTTGAGGTTGGGGTCGGACCCGGAATGTTCCAGAGTCGGACCGAAGGTGGTGTCCAAGCCGGAGGTGGGATAACCTCTTGGGAGTCGGCAAGGAGAAGGTGACGGAAGGGAAGTAGGACTCCGGAAGTCGGGTTCGGAGTTCCGGGAGCCCGGAGCAGAGGTCGGGATTGTATGGATATGTGTCAGGGCACACCCGCCTGACCCGGCCACACCACACCCGCTCCCCGCTGTCTATCCCCCTCCCCCCTCCTTCCTCCCTCTCCTCCCCTTTCTTTTCCCTTTTCTTTCCCCTTTCTTTATTTCATTCTTCTCATCTTCCTCTTCCTGTTTATTTCTTTCTATCTACACGGACCACCTTCCTTTGTATCGATGTACTATTGACCTGTCCGGCCCACACACCCCGGACGGCCTCCCGCTGTGCCCAGCACGCGCGCATGTAGCGGATGCTCTCGGGATCCCCCACGGGGACACCTGGATGCCTGTGGCTGCCTCCGAGGATGACGTGGCGCCTGTCATGTGACTCAAGCCGCATGTACATAAATGTACCTGAAGTGGGAACCGAAGAAGTAACCTTCTTCTCACATTCTCCACTTCAGGTAAGTAGTATAGTTTTCCCCTTTAATAATAATAACACATTCTCCACTTCAGTCTGAGTGGCCAGGGACCACTGTCCCGGATCGGGCCCGCCAGTACGCACGCCCGCTCCACACCCCGCGACGGCCTCAGCGCCGGATATTACCCCCGGGCCCTCTCGACCCCGGACGCGTCCCTGACAATATGACACTGGGGGCTTCCGGGTGGGCCTGGTGGAATTCTTTCAGGAGGTCTGGGGAGTTCTCCAGGTTCTCTCTGGGGAGCCATTCATTTTCTGAGTTTGGCCAGCCAGAGAATTTGACGAAGTACCAGAGCCATCCATACCGGTACCTGGAATCCAGGATTTTCTCCACTTCATACTCCTCTTCTCCATTCACGATGTCTGGGCCAGGGAGCGGGTCTGCATGGCATTCTGTTAGAACCGGGCGGATTTGGACGACTCCGGAGTGGAATCGGAGACTTAGCATGGAAGGACCTTGGCCTCAGCGACTCAGGCGGAGTGCTGTGCCATTGCTGGTTGTCCTAGGGGTCCCTAATTTCGGATCTAGCAGAGGGAAAGTCTCTTGGGGGGAATTCAGGTCGATTTTGGACTGAGGTTACAAGTTACTATGTACATTGTATATAAGGAGGGGTCCGGAATCAAAAGGAGCGAGGGCACTCCGAAAGGAGAAAAAGGGGGCTGGAAAGAGGAACAACACCGAGGGTCAAGGGTTTGACTCAATGGTGTTTCTCAAAGGAGGAATGAAGGGCCAAGGCCCAAGGAGGAAGGAAGGAGGTTGGGAGTGGGGAATGGCTAGCTGACTGAATAGAAAGGAAGCAGCAGCCCAAATAGGAATGAGGGAGAATAGCAGAATTGAATAGGACAATGCAATAGTTGCAAGGTCCGAGGTAAGTCCGGAAAGTCCGAACTCGGAAGTTAAACTCCGGAATATTGGCAAACGTAATTAAATGGAATGAGCTAACCAATACAATGGGTATAAGCGGAGGTGGGGTCAAAGTCCGAGGTCGGAGCTAAGACCGGAGGTTCCGGAGATGGAGACACGAACGGGATTCCAGAGTGGAGGTCCAGAGTCGGGAGCATAGGTTTTGCATACTTGTCTGGAAGGTGTCGAGGTTGGGGTCGGACCCGGAATGTTCCGGAGTCGGACTGAAGGTGGTGTCGGAGCCTCTTGGGAGTCGGCAAGGAGGAGGTGACAGAAGGGAAGTAGGACTCCAGAAGTCAGGTTCAGAGTTCCGGGAGCCCAGAGCGGAGGTCGGGATTGTATGGATATGACACATTCGGAGATTCTGTCTGGGGCATAGGGGCGGGTGTTTGAGACCGAGACTACTGGGTGAATTCCTCTTTGACAGGCCATAAGCTGTAGCTTTACTGCTGCTGGGGATACCACCTTGACGATCTGGAAGGGGCCAATCCACCTGTGGTCAAGCTTCTTGGTTGGTCGGTCTGTCGTGTAGTTTTGAGTGTTGAGCCAGACTTTGTCCCCAACTTGGTAGACTGGTGCTGCCTTCCGGTTCCTGTCATAGTACCGTGCCATCTCTTCTGCTGCATGCTCCAGTGCTGCCTTTGCCTCCTCTTGCATCTTCATCATCCGAGAGGCAAAGTCATTGGCCCCTTCAACTTCGGACATGCGGGTCAGTTCGGTCCCCATGCGTGGATGTTGCCCAGAGTCAAGCTCAAAGGGGGTGCGGTGGGTGGAAGAGTGGATGCGGTTGGGCAAGCGGTAGCCAGTCAGCCCAGTCATCTTGCCTGTGGTTGATGAACACCCGGAGGTAGGTTTCTATTTCCTGGTTGACACGCTCTGTCTGGCCATCAGTCTGTGGGTGGTAGGCTGTTGAAGGGGTGAGCTTGATCCCTAAGAGGTCTGCTAGCTCCCTGGAGAAGCGGGAGACAAATGCGCTGCCTCAGTCGCTGAGCACTTCCTCTGGGAGGCCATGATGCCTCCAGACATGTTCGAGGAAGAGCCAGGCCATGCCTGCTGAGTCTACTGTAGTGACTGTGGGGATTGCGTGAATGCGCTTGGAAAGTCGGTCTACCACTACCAGGATTGCATTGTACCCCTTGGAGTCTGGGAGTTCCCCGATGGTGTCTACTGAAATCACCTGCCACCTGCGGGTGGGGACCTTGTTTGGGATGAGCTTCCCAACTTTCCAAGATGGGAATGTTTCACTCTGTTGCAGGTGTCGCACCCTGAGACGTACTGTGCAACATACTGTGCCATCCAGGGCCACCAGTAGTTCCAGGAGACGAGCTCCACAGTCTTCCACCGCCTGGGGTGGCCTGTTGCCACTGAGTCATGGTGGAGCTGTGGGTCTTTCGGGATGTACACCTGGCCCCGGTGGAGGATCAGTTCCCCTTCCTTCTCCCATTCATCCGAGTGTAGGGTCCCCCTTTCCAGCTCTCTCATTGCCTTTACCACTCCCTCATCATGCTCCTTCCCCCTGCGTATCCTGTCCAGGATGTCTGCCTCTTCTCCTTCCACTGTGACCCCCTCCATAGCTCTGACTTCAAACCAGCCCGGGTGTAGGAGGGTCATGTCCGTGTTGTCATCCTTCCCTTTCGGGTGGTCCGGCCGACGTGAGAGGGCATCAGGCTTCCCCATGAGTTTCCCTGGTTTATGGACTAGCAGGAAGTGGAAGCGGGAGAGGTAGAGGGACCACCGTGCCTGATGCCGGTTTAGCCTCTGGGCTGGGCAGAAGTAGGAGAGGTTTCTGTGGTCAGTGTATATGTCAAACCTCTCAGGGGTGCCTTCAAGGAAATGGCACCACTCTTCCAGGGCTCGGACTACGGCAAGCATCTCCTTGTCATAGATTTCATAGTTCCTCTCTGCATCTGAGAAGCCCTTTGACATGAATGCCACCGGGTGGAATTCCCCATCTGTCTGGAGCTGGGAGAGTACTGCCCCTGTTGCGAAGTTGGAGGCATCACACTCCAGTCGGAACTGACCTGAGTTTGATGGGAAGGTGAGGACCGGTGCTGAGGTGACAGCCTCCTTCAGTCCATCAAATGCTTCCTGTTCCTTTCTCCCCCAGGTCCACTGCTTCGACTTCCAGGTGAGTGCGTGAAGGGGGTGGGCCTTCTCGGAGAAGTCCTGGATGAAGCGGCAGTAGAAGTTGACGAACCCCAGGAAAGACTGGACCTCTTTGACCTTCGTGGGTGCTGGCCAGTCAGTCACTCCCTGAACCTTCACTGGGTCCATGGCAACATGGTTCTCCGAGATGACAAGGCCCAGGTAGTTGATCTTCTGCTGCTCAAACTTGGATTTCTCTGGTTTGAGGAACAGCTTCCGGCCCCTCAGTGTGGATAGGACTTCCCAGACGACCTTCCGGTGCTCCTCCAGGGTGGGTGTGAACACCAGGATGTCATCCATGTAGCAGATGACGACCCCTCGGTCTATGAAATCCCTGAGGATGTCATTCATCATGGTCTGGAAGGTGGCTGGGGAGTTGCACAGTCTGAAGAACATCACCATTGGCTCAAACAACCCTCGGTTGGTTGCAAAGGCCACCTTCCACTCGTCTCCCTCCTTGATGCGGACATTGTTGAACCCCCACTGCAGGTCGAGGACTGAGAACCACTTGGCATCCCGGAGGTGGGTGAGGATGTCGGAAACTAGGGGGAGAGGGTAGGAGTTTTTGATGGTGATCTCATTCAGCTTTCGATAGTCCTGGACCAGCCTTAAGGAGCTGTCCTTCTTCTTCACGAAGAACACTGGGGCCCCCATGGGGGACTTGGATGGGCGGATCCGCCCATTTGCCAAGTTCTCCCTGAGGAAGTCATCAAGCTCTCCTTGTTCTGTGGGGGACAGTGGGAAGGTCCTTCCTCGTGGTAGCTTAGCCTCAGGGATGAGGTCGATGGCATGGTCCCATGGTTTCCGGAGTGGTAGCTGGTCAAAGGCCTCTTTTGAGAAGATGTCCCTGAAGTCTCGGTAGCACTTGGGCACCATCTCCTCGAGAGGCTTTTCCCCTGGGGTGGGGTCCTGCGCCCTTTGGGCCATCCGCTGCGATGGGGTGGTGGTCGCTCTCAGGTCGTGTCCCCATCCTGGGGGAATCACGGCTGTGTACAGTCCATCCCTGGGTTCTACTGTGAGGTCAGGCTCCTTCAGAGCTATTGGTGCCACCCTGAGCCTTTGGCAGGCAGGTGGGCAGCGGGACATGATGACCTTTTGTCGGGCCCAGTCCACTTCCGGGTTGTGGTGTGTCAACCACAAGTGACCAATAATGACTGACTGGCGCCCCAAGTTGGTCACTGCAAAGCGAGCTCGCTCCATGTGTTGACCAAACATGAGGAGTGCCTCCACCTCCTCTGTGATGGATCCATTCTCATTTGGGGTGCCATCCACATTGTGGACCGGGATTGGTTGGGGTAGGGGGTAGTCTCCAGGCCATGCTTCCGGATGAATTCATGACTGACAAACATCCCTGTGGCCCCTGAGTCCAGGAGGGCAGAGGTGGTCACTGAGGCGAGAGAGGTGGTTGCAGTCAGTTTCACCAGAAGGTTGAGGGACCGGGGAGGGCGTTTGGATAGTACGTAGATTGCGGGTGGGGGAACAGCAACCTCAGCCGAGGCACATTGTGGGTTCTCTCTGCGGGGTTTTGTGGGTGTGGCTCTTTTTTTCTTAGCGATCACTCGGTGTAACTTAGGTTGCGCCGTAGTCCTGGAATTGCCATGGTATCTACATGCAGGTACAGTGATGCTGGGGGACGACCAGGGCACATCCCTCACCGGTCGTCTTCCTGAAGAATCCTCAGCAGGTCTCTCCTCTCCCACTTCCTCCTCTGCATGGTCTGGCCCCTGGGTGAGGGGGTGGTCCTTTAGCAGGTCTGCGATCGCCCAGAGGTCTTCCGGGGCCAGGCGGGTCATCTCCCTAGGGGCCTCCCCTTGTAACATGGCCCGGGCCTGATAGGGTCTCGGCCTCAGGCAGTCTCGGGCTATGTGCCCTAGCCGATTGCAGTTATAGCAGGGTCCGATGCGCCTCTGCTCGGTCCTGGGGGGGCGGATGCGGTCCAAGTCCATGGGTTGGGGGTCGACTTTCGGGGCTGGGGCTGAGGGTGTGGATGCAGTGGGAGGGGGAACGGGCCCAGGAGGAGGTCGGGAGTGGAATGGGGATGGCTTGACAGCCGGGGGGCAGGCTTGGGCTTGGGTGGCTTGGAATCGTCGCCACTGATTGTCGAGGAGGGAGGCTTCACGCTTCCATTCTGCCCATGTCATGGGCATGGGCTGGAGGCAATAGATGCTTTCGTGAAGGCATGGGTGAAGGGCGTGCTCGAATCGGTCCACCAGAGCAACATCTCCCATTCATGACACTGGCCCATGCAGCTCAAACTGCTGGATCAGTTTGTCTACTGACTCATTCCCTTGTCGGAGTGAGGCAAGCTTTTGATGGGCTGTGGCTTGTCGGTTTGGGTCTGCAAACATAGAGTCAAGTTCCTCTGCAAAGTCATCAAAGGAAATGGCTGGGGCTCCTGGGGCAAGGAGGGTGTTGATGCGTTGGGTGGCCCATGGTCCGGCAGTCCCTCCTTTCATGTATGACAGGACAAACAGGACTTGGCTGTGTTTGTCTGGAAACTCGGCATGGCGCATGCTCATGTAGAGTCTGCACTCTGCCTTGAAGCGGTCTAGGTCATCTTGTGACCCAGAGAAGGGGGTAGGGGTGGCTACTTTGGGTGGCCTACAAGCCGGAGTGGGTGTAGGGACCGGGGCTGGGGCCGTGGGTCTGGTCTGGGTGGCCAGTCGGGCCTGGAGATCTTGGAGCTGGCAGGTCAGCTCCGCTATCTGATCTTCCAGCAACATCAGGGGGGATAGAAGTAGGTTGAACCCTTCTTCTGCTGTCAGGGCTTGGTCCTTGATTGGGGACAGCCTGACCTTGGCCCTAGGTATGTGCGGTGTTCCGGGTGCCTGAGCACTAGACCCTGTCCTCAGCTCCTCAAACTCACTGAAGGGACTAAGCGGGGACTGAGTTGAGAAGAAGGGTAAGTTTCCCTATTCCCCGCTTGGCTACTATAAAAGGGAAGTGTACTGTACAGTTTGTAACGTGACTCTGGGTAGAAGCCGAGCATGTTCCCGTGACTCGGAAAAGGTGTCACATGGGTTAAGGCAAGTTGCTCGCCTTGACCCACGTGATTTTTCCCGCAGGCTCACATGCAGGCTGAAGTTGTGGGAGATATGTAGGGATGGGGAGGTCAGGGAAGAGGGGGAAGTCTGGGAGGGTGGTTCTGGGGTGTGGTTGGGTGCCCTGACAGTGGGGTCAGGGGCCGATCCCTGACACATGGGAGGTAAAAGGAGGTGTGTTGCCAGGACCGAAGGTGAGTATCAGAACGGACAGTGGTAGGGTAGGACTCCAGAGGTGGGGAAGGAGGTCCGGAAGTCGGGTCGGGATCGGGTATGCACGGATATGACACCTGGGGTGGGAACAGAAGAAGCAGCCTTCTTCTCAACTTCCCACTTCAGGTAAGTACTGTAGCTTCTCCCCTTTAATGATAATTCAACTTCCCACTTCAGACTAAGTGGTCAGGGATGCTTGCCCTGCAATGGGACCGCCACTACACATAGCTGACGTCTGTCCCATTGAGTCCCTTGCACCGGGACCTCACCGCTTTCGGAGCTGTCCCTGACAGACACCCTGTAGATCCAGTCCACTTCTTTGGACTCGGCTCCAAGGTCCCCGACTTTGTCAACCCTCCTCCTGATGATCCTCCTATCCCTACTGCCCCAGTCACCAACGACACCGAGCCTATTCCCAACGCAGCTATCACACAGCTAGCCCAGGCCATCACCAGCTTTGTTACAAAAATGGGGCCAGAGGCGCCCATTTTCGTCCATTCGAGGCGCAGGGAAAGGGAAAGGGGAGGGGAGGTGGTTCATCAGAGTTTACAGATGTTAGCACAGATGTTGTAACATGAAGTTTAACAAATGTTAGCACATCGGGTTTTTTGGTTGTTTATTGATTGGTTAAACTCTATGACTATACAAATCATGTGATACAGAACCCATAAGAGTCTAAAATGGGAAATTCCCATTTCCATAACAAGCTTGGCTTGTCACACTGGTCACCCACCTCCTCCACCATCCTCCACTCTCTGGACCAAGGTTGGCAAGCCCAAACAGTTTGATGGTAAAGACCCCTGTTGTCAGGGCGTGGGAAAACGTTACCGTGACTCGCCGTCGGCGACCGTTAAGGTCCGCTGCTCCGGTGTAACAGCCTGTCAAGGGCAGGGATGACAATCACAGCGGAAAGGGGTTTCGGCTTCAACGACTCATTCATGAGCGTTGCGCCTCATACTTGATGCAGCCCCAATATTTCAGAAGGCAGGAGGTGCGACTGGGTCAGACAGAGAGTGCAGGGGGTAACCCTAGTTGATTTTCGAACTAAAGTACGAGGTAGTGTACAAGCAGTATTTAAGTATAATGGGATGAATAGAATTAAGTTGCCAGATCTCACGGAGATTGCGGGCGGGGTTAAGAAGGAACGAAAACAAACAAAGAGTGTGGGAGAAGGACGGCCATGTACGGCCATCAAGAAAAACAAGCGTGATAAGGAAAGACTCATAGGCCCGTGACGGGCTGTGGAAACAGGTAGTGGTGACGGGGAAGGGTGGCAGGCTTGTTCAGGTGGCGTCGGGCGGGCGGTGGAGTCGACGGGGTCGAAGTGGAGGAGGGAGAAGGTGTGGGGAGTGATCACCTGACCGTGGGAATTGCCGGGTCGAGACAGTATCCCCCCCTTGGGACTGAACCCTTGAAGTCCCATGTGCGCGTGAGAATCCTGCGGCCTATGCCGGGTTTGATTCCAACAGCGATCTGAACAAAAGGACTTAACTTTGCTATCGCAACCCAAGATGCCCCCTAAGGCCTGCGCAATGGACCTCTCTTCCTGGAAGATTGAAGACCTCCAGTACAACTCCGGCGATGAGCAGGAGCTCATGCTCCAGAAATGCCAGGAACGCCACAGATGGCGCCGAGTTGAGGCTGATCATGTGGAGGAATTGCGTCGCGCAGAAGAGGCTTGCCGCAAGGCAGAGCGACTAGCGGCAGCTTGTCTCACTGCTGAAGAAGAGGAGAAGAAGAAAAGGAAAACGGCTGAGTCGGTGACAGGGAAGGTGAGTAGTTCTGGTCGACTGATTGGGGGCGCAGGGTGCTACTGATCATCCTGATCGTCTCAATCGCAGCGTCCTGCGGCCAGTAATCGACCATCTACAGTGGGAGATGATCCCCCACCTTGTGATCGTTGTGTCCAGCGTAAGGTTGCCTGCGTCTTGGGTACAGGCAATTGTGGTGTTTGCGCCGAGTGCCAGAGGCTGAAGCAGAAGTGTCGATGCAGGGACTGGACGTCACCCGTGGCGAAGCGCTGTAGGCGGGATAATCGCCCATGCGCAGAGCCGGCTCGGATACCCACTTCGACCATTCAGAAAACCCCTTCCATTCACACAATAACTCGACACGGATTTGGTATCTAAAAATAGTACTAATTCCTACGATCCCATCGATACCAAGAATGTCCTAATCGGTGGAGATTTGACGGAGTTCTATGTTGGGCAAGTTAGGCACGGGCATGTGCGGGCGTGGGAATCTCAAGCGGCAACCCAGAATTCCAGCCTCACTCGTTCCCACGGCGTCTAATAAATTGGTAAAAATGTTTATCGGCTGTGTGAGAGTTATCTCCGGCTACATTTCCAATTTCGGCTCATAATTCCGCAAATCCATTGAGAAATCGCGTATTTTCTTATATTTTCATATTTCACCATCATTTCAGTTATTGATTGATATTCTTTTATTGATACTGTTACCCTTTTCTATTATTTCGCCTAATAAGGTATGCAGGTGCCATATGGTACCAATATTTCCCATCAATTATTCTAAAAATAATTGTTCCTTATATCCTGTACATACCGGATTTTGGAATAGAAGTTCTCCCCTCCCCCAATTTTCTCTAAGGTGCTAGGACGCGCTAGAGTTGGTGTGAGTGTGTGGAATTCCAACAGTAGGAATAAGGGCAGCTGTCTAGCTCACAACGAGTGAGTAGTGGACGCTGAGCCCGGACCTTGCGGAAATCCCGGAGAACCCACACGGAGTTTAAGGATCAAGAGTCAAGCGAAGTTTGGAGAGAAAGTAGAGAGTTTAGGAGAGTTTGGCCCCACGAGCTTAGTCGGCATAGAGAGCCGCTAGCCCTCTTGCAGCGCCCACGAGTGAAGGGGCCTAAGGAGGACGCAGAGGTTTTGGACGTGGACGATGACGAATCGGACGACGAGGGAGAGCGTTCCACTGAGGATCACCTTGCGTGAATCCACAAGGCAATCCTGGCCGTGAACAAGACTCTGACGGGCCTGACCGCTATTGCGGGCCGCCTACTCGGATACGTCACCAATGCTGAGGAACGACGCCTAATGGACATGCGATCGAGGAGGGGACATGCGGAGGCTGAGGAACGGGGTGCAAGGTTGGGTGGAGAGAGAGCGGGACAGGCTGAGACTAGTACCTCTGACTCTTACTCTACTCTGTTGTTAGACTCTGCCTTTACCGACTAACAATCCCATCCTCTGTTGTCAAACGTGTTGCAGACCCACCAACCAGTGGCTGGTACTTCCGCATCACCATACACGCAGTACACCTCACGCATATTATTTGATAGGGAAGAGTCAGACAAACCGTTATTCAAGAGCTTCATGGCAGACTGGGCAGACTTATGGTCCTCAATGCTGGTGAAATGCCGTCAATACCGCTGGCAACGAACGCTGAGCGAAGTTGACAGCGATTCACTTGGTAATGAGGCTGAGTCAACGGCCCAGATACCAATCGAGCCGGTGCCAGAACCCAAACCAGAGCCCGAGCCAGCACCACGAGAGGAGCTACCCACCGATCCGCCAGTTACGGTCGATGAGATCGAAGAGATCGATATTGACCAAGCAGAGCAAGCCCTGCTGAGGGGACGCATGGCTTTCATACTCACCAAGGCAATCAGCGACCTTGCTCAAACCACTCGCGATATCCGCCAGATGATTCCGCCGCTGGCACCACCCCCAGCTCCTCCACCACCGCCTCGACCTGAACCGGCCTGTAAGAAGGTCCGTGAACCCGAACCATTTGATGGCTCTGACCGTAACAAACTCCATACATTCTTCGTCCAATGTGAAGTAAACTTTATGACCCACGCCCGAGCCTTCCCGACCGAGGCTGACAAAGTCCTATTCGCTGTCTCGTACTTGAAGGGGGCGGCACTGGACTGGTTTGAGCCCGATATCCTTTATGGCCACTGGCCCGGTCGAGAACCACGGTGGATGAACGACTGGACCAGGTTTGTGGGAGAACTTGAACGTAACTTTGGCCCACACTGTAGGAGAAATAACAGCCACACTATGGAAACCCATTATGGAAATATGCCAGATAAATCACAAAACCTCATACGACAAGTAGATATGAGAAAATAGAAGGACCTGAACTTTAACGAATTTTACGAATTTTTACGAATTATTATGACTATACACGATAAATCGAAAGAAAGAAAAATAGCAAAAATACTTCAAGCTTACCATCAACGAGACGGAATTCTCGGGGGAATTTATAGCAAATATTAAACCAAGAATTAGGACAATCGACCAAGATTTGACTATAAAAATAATCAGAGAACCTCCACGGAAACTACTTTCCCATGTCCGCACACGTAGCCAAGGATGGAAGTACCACGGAACAAAGATTCCTCAGGAACTAATGCAAAAGTCAAAGTCGTGTCTATAATAGGAAATGTAGATGTCCCCCAAACGGAACCAATGAAAGTAATTACAGGGGAAACTACCCATAAACGACGGAGATATGACTAAAACTCCTGCAAAACGAGGACAATGTCTAAAAGGCAAGCGCACAGATTAACTAGTAACGACCGAGACAAGCTTGATAGCCCATTAGAAAGGAAGGGATCTAATCTTAATCCTCCCAAAGTTTCATAATAAAAGGATCATGCGTTAATGAGATATCCAATAACAGGAATAGCAACATCAAAAGTCCGAGCTCAGGGAAAAGACGATGTTTGCGTAGGATCCATAATTAAAACATACAACTAAATTTACACAGAAATTATTAAAAATGGGGAACTATAGTTATGCAAATTTTCAGCCCAAATGGTCCAGCCGTTGTGAAGTTATACCCATGACAGGAATATAGAAATCCGCATCATGTATAATGACACGTGAGGGTGGCAATGTGCAGGGAACCGGCTGTTGGAACCGAGATCCGCACTTCGGCAGATCGCGAAGACCAATTTCCGTCCAAATAAGGAAGAGCCCGGTCAAAACAAAGCACGGAAAGTGCAAAACAACCTTAGATCATGAGGGAAAAATCTGAAATAAATCACAGAAGCCCATATGAAAGAAATAAACACCTGCGCATATCATGTATCCCGAACAATTAAACGAAAACGGCTCCCGCATACGAATGACTATGGGAACGATGCACGTGATTACTGAATGTGCGTGCGAATCTTTGCTAACTCAACGAATACCAGGAAATAGGACACAACCTTAGTACCATTGGAAAGGTGGGAATAAATAAAAATTTATGATACCAAGAACGTAAGAAAACATCCAGAAATGAATGAGATACAAGGACATGAAGTTAGAAACCTGAAAACGCGTGGGAAGACAGCTTCAAGAGGTCCAGAGTCCTAAATAAAATAGATAAAAATATGATATCTTCAAGGACAACCTACTATAACAACCAACAATACATATGGAGGATTAGGATGTGATAATACAAAGGGGAATCAGGGAATATGAACGAAATTCACGAAAACCACTAAACTACGATGGACCATGGCGGGAATTTTAGGGAACAATGTTCTAATGAAGTGGAGAGCTATAACACATTTGTTTGAGTAATGCTTGACTACTAGCAACTTTTTCTTTCAGTTTTAAACCTGAATAATTCACTCATTTATCATTTCAGTCTCATTTTAACTAAATGTCACTAAATAAAAATTGGAATAAATCAGCTGAAGGTCTCAGCACAGCCGTACGCATAGTAATGCGAAGTTTGAATTCAGAATCATCGAGTCATAGCAAATTTAATGGTATATATAGGGAATTTGAAATAGGTAACTGTGACAAATACAGCGCAGCCAAGTTCCAATTAACCATTAAAATAGCTTAGGCGAGGGAGGACAATAAGAATTCTAGGCACAGTCTGACCGCAGTAGAACCGCAGTTCAGCGCAGCACAAGCGCAGTAGAACTATAGCATGAAAATTTCATTTTTTATTCAGTTTGAGAAAAATACACTGTAAATAAATCCTGTAAATAGAAGGTAGAGCGTGAAAAAGGAAGGCGACCCAAGGAGTATAAAAGGGAGACCCTTTCTGCGACTTTTCGCCCCCCTTAGAGAAGTAAGAAAATAGAGTATTATTTTTCTCAAGCATTTCTGGTTGTCACTCCAGTGCGAAAAAGTGATATACAGTTAAGATTGCCACTGTAGTAAAAGGCAGCAATAAAGGAGAGAAATATTAAGTAGATATTTCAACAGGAGAGCTGGTTAACACTCCAGATTTCAAAGTGTAAACACAAAACAGTTATTTTGCTACTGTTAAAACAAGCAATAAAATAAGACAAAAATAAAACAAACTCAAGGGACACTCCAGACACAATCCAAATCCATTAACTGATTAGAATCTTTGAAACTTCACCAAGTAGAAGATTAAAATCCAAATTAAACAACGCTACACAGAATTACACCTAGACAAATTAAGAAATTTCAATAAAGAAACAGCTCCGCAGGGCTCGGTTTATCTGTAAGTCAATTCCCAGGAACTTTAAAACTAACCCATAAAAATAGAATTAGCCAAAACACTCGGATTGGTACTATAAATACAACAAATATTACTAGTACACTTCCCCATCCTAATAAAGAACCAGGGAACAGCTTGGTGGTGGTCTCGTTTGAACCTCCCAACTGACCTTCCTTCGTTCTCTCCTTCAACGCGACCCCGTCAGCGAAGCTGAAGAGCGTTTGTTCAACCTAACAATGAAGGATGGACAGACCATCGGGAAGTACATCACCGAGTTCAACCGCTACATGGGTAAGTTGGACAACTGGGGTGAAGGAGCCCTCTGCGCCCTGTTCTACCGCGGTCTGCCCAATCGTATCAAAGATGAAATCACTCGGTTCGGTAAGCCAACATCGTTATACAACCTATGGGACCTCGCCGATGAAATCGATACGTGCTACTGGGAACGAAAGACCCAGACCGATCGGCATAATAAACCCGCCTCCAACACCTACGATAAAGGCTCCCAGAAACCACACCCTGCCAAATCCCACCGATCCACTGCACCTTCCCCCGCCACACCATCCACATCCACCACCAATAAACCAAAGGACAAGCACCCTGACAGTAAGCCTAAATCTGACCTCGCTGCAAAACTCGGGAAAGATGGCAGGCTGACCAAGGAAGAGCGTCAACGGCGCTTCGACAATAACTTGTGCATGTTCTGCGGTAAGCCGGGACACGTAGCTGAAGAATGCTACAAGGCCGGGTCAAGTGTGGCCAAGGCCAGAGTGGCCAAAGTTGCCACACCAGAACCGGCCATGACACCAGAGCCGGAGTCAGACTCATCGTCTGATGCAAAAAACTAACCGGCAACCCTCCGGATGCCGCACGATCAGAGGGTTGTACTCAACCCCTTTGTGCAAAGAGGGAGGTACGCTTGAACGCATCCGCCCTATCGGACCCCAATTCTCTTTCTTTCTCTGTTTCTTTCGGTTCCTGTGATGGTTGATTTCCCGCTTCAAGGGGGAATGCCCCCGGCTCTCCCTTGTCTTCCAATTCCGGGGCCTCTGTCCCCCGTTCAAAAATGTTTTCCACTAATGGACCACCCTCATTTTCTCTTACCAACTGTGATCCCTCTTTTGTTTTTCCTGCTCTAATTGATTCAGGTTCTTCCGATTGTTTTATTGATACTAAGCTTGTTAATAAACACAATTTACAGACCTACTCCGTACCTGCTGAGGGAGGAGAACAGAAATCCTATAAAAGGCTGTTCTTTCTTCTGATACTTATATGTTAGTATTGGTACTTTAACTCAACCACTGTAGCGTTTTGGTTGCTTTGTGTATTGATATTTGTATGTGTTACTAATTGTTTGTGTGTCTATGTAACTCTCAGGGTTCAATTCACTTGTCTACCTGATTGTTCCACACGAAAATCGTGCTATAGACCTACTATTTTTAGTTGTTTCACCTCTGTCTTGTCACTTTTAACTCGGAGCGACTCCAACCGTCTTGACTCAACGTCACTATTTCTTAACTTCTTCTTAACTTTTTACTGAGGGTTGATCACTTTTACTCAGATGTGATCTGAACTGCACACTTATACTAATAAAACTTAATTTTTATTAGGATGCCTTATGACCTATGAGCCAGAGCACGTAGGGGAGAGGAGTAAAGAAGGAAGAGGGGTCAGACCAGAAAATGCAGTCTTTTATACCTTTCCTAAGGGCTCTGTTTTCACATGTCACTTTACTATTTACATTGCTGAGTAATCTTATATTGAGCTTAGCAATCCTCTTATGTAAGCGATCAGCATCCCATTCTGCTTCTAGAACTTTCTGGAAGTTTTGGTGTGGGAATTAGCCAATTGCATTGCCTAACACCCATCATGACCTTGTTTACCCTTGTTTACTCACTTTATTCTAGGTCACATGTCATGGGGTTATTTGTTAGCTTAAGAGTGTAGCTTTCCGTCGGTATAAACAACAGTAAACTACAAGGATTATTTATGAAGATATGAATTTTTCAAGATTTAATTTTGAGGTTCTCCAGATTGCTTTGGCATTAGCTCATCCATTTTCTTACGATTAATTCTGGATAAATTATGCCTTGTTCCTGGACTCAAACTCTTTAGTTTCGCATTTCTAGCTCATCCGTTTTAACCACAAACTCAGGATGTTTGAGCCAGTCTTCTCTGCAAGTGTGTTTTAATCTTGTTACATCCGTTTCTCCCTCAATTCTTCAGATTTTAACATGAAATCTTTTCGAACACAGACCTATACTTCAACTCTTTAAGACCGACAAATATTCATATTTTTCCCTATTTTCCTCGTATAAATATTTCCAATTCTTTCATCTTTTCCTCGTACCCGACCATTTTTCATTATATGAATGCCTTGATTTTCTTCCTATTTCTCTTTGTCATTCGTTTCGTACGTTCGTAAAACTATTTTCCCACGTTACCACGAATTTCTAATATTTTATTTGATACAGGAAACCTTGTTTTTGTTTTCATGTGAGTTTATTTGCTGTTTTTCTTCATTTTCTGAACCATCTTTTAATCCCTAGACTTGAAAGTTCGCGTAGATACTCAATCCATCGACTCTGTTCTTCATTATTTTTCCGATATTTTATTTCAATTCATTTTGTTGAGTTATGATTTTATTCCTATTTTTATTTCTGGTCCGTGGAGGTTGTATGATTTTTATCCAATTTTTTGTGATGGTTTCTGGTTGTTTTAGTGTTGTAACTTTTATATTCCTACACCGCGATGCAGCTCCACTTGTTCGACGGCACGACAAATCACATGATAACGCGCGCCATCGATCTCCCTGTCCACTTTGCTACTGGCAATGTTACCCCGACAACATTCTATGTCACCCCGTTGGATGGCTCTTGTGCTATCATCCTGGGACACAACTGGCTCGCCCGCTACAATCCGTTGATTGATTGGGCAAAGAGCAGTATATCTTTCCGGACGTCTGAACAACCCAGGCCGACCCCCCAGAGCTCTCCTGTAACCCCACCAAGTGTAGTCCCTCCAGCGGACACACCGGTCCCCGCCGCCAACACACCATGTAACCCTGACCACCAGGCCCCTTCCATCGAGTTTGTTAGCCCAGCGGCATTTGCCCAGGCCGCAAAACTCGACGGCTCTGTAACTTTCAGCCTGAGCATCCTGTCTCAAGCAAGCGAGCTGCATGCAACCGCGACCTCCGAGCCTGCCAACCTCGACGCTGTACCAAAGGCCTATCACGAATACGCCGATGTGTTTAGCAAAAGCAAGGCTAACACTCTGGCACCACATCGTGAATTCGACCTGAGGATCGAGCTAGAGGAAGGTACGCACCCCCTGTTGGGAACCTTGTATTCCCTATCCCCGACCGAGCTTGAGGCCCTTTGAGCGTTTCTCGACGAGCACCTAGCTACTGGCTTTATTAGGCCATCTTCGTCGGTGCATGCCGTGCTGGTGCTCTTTGTCCGCAAAAAGGACGGTTCACTCCGCCTTTGCGTAGACTTTAGGGGCCTCAACCGGATAACCAAGAAGGATAGATACCCGCTGCCACGCATAGCAGACCTACTGGACGCCCCAAGCCAAGCCAAAATTTACACCAAGCTCGATCTGCAGCATGCATACCATCTTGTGTGTATCGCCATGGGTGATGAATGGAAGACCTCCTTCCGCACCCGCTACAGCTCCTACAAATGGCTAGTCATGCCATTCGGTCTCACCAACACGCCCGCAGCATTCCAGCAGTTTGTCAATTCCATCTTCGCCAACCTCCTCGACGTCTGTGTTGTCATCTACCTAGATGACATTCTCATATACTCTGAAGACAAGGCCTCCCATGAGGAGCACGTCTGAGAAGTCCTCTGCTGGTTACGACAACACGGCCTCTTTGCAAACCCGAAGAAGTGTGAATTCCACACAGACACCACGGAGTACCTCGGGTACGTCCTTTCTCCCAACGGGCTAACCATGTCCACGGAAAAGGTTAAGGCCATCCAAGATTGGCCCAAACCCCGTAAGGTAAAGGACGTTCAGTCCTTCCTAGGATTCGCTAATTTCTATCGGCGTTTTATCCATGAATATTCCGATATTGTGGTACCGCTGACCCGACTCACCCGCAAGGGAGTCCCCTGGGTGTTCTCTGACAACTGCCACACGGCGTTTCAACGCCTTAAGCAGGCCTTTACCTCTGCCCCCATCCTAACCCATTGGGTCCCCGACGTGCCGATTATCATCGAGACAGACACCTCCGATTATGCAATATCGGGCATCATCTCCATCTGCTGCCCAGATGATGAGATATGCCCTGTTGCTTTTCGGTCAAGGACGCTGATGGTGCCGGAACTCAATTATGACACCCACAATAAGGAGCTTCTAGCCATCTATGAAGCCTTTCGAGGATGGTGGCACTACTTAGAAGGCTCGGGAACACCCATTGACGTGGTCACCAACCACAAAAACCTGGAATATTTTTGCACCACGAAGCTCTTGACCCGCCATCAGGCATGGTGGTCAGAGTTTCTGTCCCAATTCAACATGGTGGTCCGTTTCCGCCCGGGAAAATTGGGCACGAAACCGGATGCGTTGACTAGACGGTGGGACGTTTACCCCAAAGAGGGGGATAGGGACTACGCTCGCGTCAACCCTCAAAACTTCAGACCGGTGTTCGTGCAGGAGCAGCTCGCATCCTCCCTAAGAGCTACATACCTCGCCGAACCCTTCCTCTGCACAAGTTCCCTCGTTGACGTCAACGCTATCCATAAGGACATCATCACCGCCCTTCCCCATGACCCCACCGTTGCGGACTATCTTGTCAGAGACCAGACTCGAGATGAAGGAATGTCTCCGTAATGGAGGGCTTTGGCCTCAGCGACTTCTGCCAAGAGCGCTGTGCCTAGTGACATGTCCGTGCCCTAACTTACTGACTGGCAATTAGAACCTAGGGGGGGTAACTCTAGTTGATTTTACTACTGGGGCGTAACCTATGTACAAGTGGGATATATATATGGTTACAGTGGAGATGGTTCCGCAATTGGCGGAGCCGAACGGAGCGGAGCTAATGGGGTTGAACATTAGCCGACTGAATATTACCGACGAGTCGGTTTGTGGGGTTAACGGAAAGGCAGGCATTAACCCAGAAACGGAAAGGAGGGATAGGCCCGAAGGTGGGCTCTGCAGGGCAGGCGAGTGTATTGCCCAGTGGAGGCGGGGGTGTGCTAGCGGACGTCGGAGCTGTCCGGAAGTCTTCGGGGCTCCGTACTTAGGGAGGCGTAGGTAATAAATTGAAATGAGGGGGTGGTGACCATCGAGGGGTACCGAGAGGTTTGCGGAATATGGGGGCTCCGAGGTTGGTGAGAGAGGAGTGGAGTAGAACGGAGGGACCGGAAGTCGATGGCCGGGGATGGATATGACATATCTCACTGCTGTGATACCAGAGGATTCCCGCTGGTCTAGGGACGCAGACGGCCTCATAAGGCTAGACAACCGGATCTACGTCCCAGACGCCAATGACCTCGGGCTCCGCGTGCTGAGATACAAGCACAACCATCCACTCTCTGGGCACTTTGGATGGAACCGTACCTTGGATCTTGTCCACCGGGAGTATACTTGGCCGGGTGTGCGCACCTTCGTTAAAGACTACGTGTCTTCGTGCACCACTTGTGCCCGCGCCAAAACTCCCCGCCACAAGCTGTATGGCCTGCTCAAACAGCTCCCAATCCCCGAATGCCCGTGGCACTCCATCTCCATGGACTTCATAGAACACCTCCCCGCTTCTTCTGGTTACACCACCATATTGGTCATCGTTGACCGGTTGTCCAAACAGTGCATCTTCATACCATCTACAGACACCGTCACGGCGCCGGATTTGGCAAAGCTGTTCTTACTCCATGTCTTCTCCAAGCACAGCATTCCCTCCCACATCACCTTGGATAGGGGATCCAAGTTCATCTCCCACTTCTTCCGCTCCCTGGGCAAGGCCCTCGACATACAGCTACACTTCACCTCAGGATACCACCCTGAAGGCGATGGTCAAACCGAGCGGATGAACCAAACCCTGGAGCAGTATCTCCGCGTTTATTGTAACTACCAGCAGGACAACTGGTCGGAACTCCTGCCCCTCGCCGAGTTCACCTACAATAACGCCCCAAATGCTACCATGGGGGTCTCACCATTCTTCGCCAACAAGGGGTATCACCCCAACCTTGCCATCCACCCTGAGCGAGATCTGACCTCGGCACGAGCACACGATTACTTGGTCAATCTCGACTCTCTCCACCAGTTCCTCCGTGAAGAGATGACCCATGCCCAACAGTGCTACCAAGGCCCTGCAGACGCTCGACGGCTCCCCTTTCCACCGTTCGACATTGGCAGCTCAGCGTTTGTCAAGGCCAAGTATTTCCGCACTACTAGGCCGTTGGCAAAACTCGCTGAGAAGAACCTTGGGCTGTTTGAGATCATTGTGCAGCCAGGTTCTCATTCATGCACACTCTGCCTCCCCAACACCATGAAGGCTGTGCACCCAGTCTTTCATGTCTCCCAACTTGAGCCCGCGATACCCAATTCCATCCCCAACTGGGAACAGCCTCCGCCACCGCCAGTTGAGATCGACAGCGAACTCGAGTATGAGATCGCCAAGATCCTAGATTCCAAGACTGACCGATGGCGCAGCTGTAAGCTGCTGTACCTGGTATGTTGGCTTGGGTATGAGGGCACTGACGAGGAAACCGAGTGGCTCCCTGCTACAGAGCTAGAACACGCCTGGGATCTCGTTGCTGATTTCCACGCACGATATCCGGCGAAACCGGGACCAACCCAATCAACCCTATCGTCTCCGACCTCAAGTTGTCAACCTCTCTCACTCAATCACAGACCACAATTAATGGGGATTTGATTGTCTGCCCTCAAACCAGACTTGGACCTCCCATTGATTACACACATCATTAATGTACAGGCCAGATCTTACATCAACTACAAGAATGGGTTGAGATGGGAGAATCTCTCCCCATTCTCATAACACTCAGGGTACCAACCAGCCAGGTAAGGTTTGTTGAAGAAGATGGAAGGGAATGTATTGCAGGATACAGAATTGGGATAGTCAATGTCAGGGAGAAGAGTATGGTTGCCCACCTGAATGAGTCTTATGCATCAATGGAGTCATGATTGTTGGGAAGGGTGAGGTCCAAGGTTGGGCAAAGCACAAAGGTGATGAAAAAGGCAGTTGGATATTGTCAGGGAACCCACCCTGCTAGCCTGGACCTGGACCCACATATCTAGACCTACATGTGCACTCCACCCTGCACACTGCACACACCACAGAAAGAGGGCTTGCAGCTCTCTATGTGTGAGGTCTCAGTGGGGGTTGCTCAGCACATGAGGCCGTAAGTGAGATGAAGATGTGTATTCTACAGTGTGTGTAAGCGGTTAATGGAAGTTCCCACATGACTATATGTACATTGTAGTTACATATGGCTTGGGGTTTGGGGCTATTGCCCTGACATTCTCCCCCCTTGCGTTGCATTTGCGACACATACATGGTAATGAGGAAGGAAAGAAAAGAAGAAAAGAGTGTTACATTGAATTTGAAATTATCAATGAGTGTTTTGTTATCACCACTTTAAAGTGGATGATTTGTACATGTCGGCAAGAGAAATTGAAGGAGTGAATGGGGTGGGGCTGTCACTTTGAAGTGAATGGCGATACATGGGTATCACGAAGGGGAAAGTGATAATAGGGAGAACTTTTTTGAAAATAAATTTTGACCCAAGATTATATATCTTTGGTATTCCTCCTCACTTGTTCCATGAGGATTCATGTGTAAATGGTGTTTACACATGAGCAGTAGTGGATGTGGGTTGGATGGAGTAGAAATTTCCGTAATTGTTACTTGCAGTTCCTCACATACAATATTGTGTGTGGGGCCTCAGGTTGGGGGAAGGTGTTTTCACGGGCCCCTCAATGGCATATTACCATGTCACTTTCCCTTTCCTCAAGGGTAGAGTTATTGCCCCAGAGGAGGGTTTTCCTCTGGGTTGTTCATCTGGACATCTGATTGCTGCATCGGGTGCAATGTGTCAGGGCCCAGCCTCTGTCTGGGGGCAGCCCTACCTCAGAGCTGGACACTTGCAGTGTCCCAGGCAGCCAGGTGCTGGATCCTATCCTGAGCTCCTCAAACTCACTAAGCAGGGATTGAGTTGTCATGTATTATGGAAGGTAGCTACAACTTGCTTAAGTGGGGATTGAGTTGAGAAGAAGGGTAAGTTTCCCTATTCCCCACTTGGCTGCTATAAAAGGGAAATGTACTGTACAGTTCATAATGTGACTATGGGCAGAAGCCGAGCATGTTCCCACAATGCAGAAAAGGTGTCACATGGGTTAAGGCAAGTTGCTCACCTTGACCCATGTGATTTTTTCCCACAGGTTCACATGCAGGCTGTAGTTGTGAGAGGTGTGTAAAGATGGGAGGATGTGGGAAGTGGGGGGAGGTCAGGGAAGGTGGTTCTGGGGTTGTATGGTCAGGTGTGGTTGCCCTGACACAATGATGTAGCCTGAGCTACAGTGTCAAGCTGTGGGCTCAACAAAGTGGGTGCTTCCTGGGTCATTGTGTTCCTGAGCCACTTGGCTCAGGTGTGGAGTATGGTAAGTTTACTGTTCTTCCCATGGGGAAGGGTGGTCACTGGCTTGTTTGTCCAGCGTGGAGAATTTACTAGGGGTTCCCATGTGGTGTCCCCTAGCTCCCTTAAACCAGAGTTCATTATGAACCCATGCATGGTTTAAGATTTCCCGAACTACTGCTTCACAATTGGGGTCTTCCCCAAAATCGTAAAATATGTTTACTTCCCTATTTGGGAAGATTTCTTGGTTGTTCAGCTTGTGAGGTGCGAGCTGGGATACATGGAACCTTGGGTGGACTCCATGTTATTCAAGTTGTGGTGGCAACTTGAGGATGTAGTTCAATGTCTTGGGAAATATTTCCAGAATTTCATAAGGCCCTATATACAGGGGCTTTAGTTTGCCTGCCCCTCCTTTGGGAGGTTCAACCCATCCATGGATAAGTATGTGAGCTTGCCTTTTCTCAAAGGCGGGTCCGGGCATCTTTTCTTATTCACCTGGATTTTTGGGCAGTATTATTGCATCATGTGCTGCCATTAGGTTTTCCTTCACCTTTTGGGCGAAGTGGTTCACTCCTGGATAGTCTGAGGGTGGTGCTGTTAGGCATATCGTTGGCATGTGGCCATAGATTAATTCAAACAGGGCAAATCCTGTAGATGCATTTGAGCTCACATTGATTGCAAATTCTGCCATCGACAGCTTCACTGCCCAGTTGCGTTGATCTGGTCTGACCATCGCATGTAGTATCTGTACTACTTTTTGTATCATTCTTTCTGCTTGGCCATCACCTTGCAGATGGAATGCAGTTGTGAATTTCAACTGCACACTGAGTATTTGGTGTAGTTTGCACCAAAATTTTGAGTCTCAATCTGATATGATTGAGTGTGGTAGACCATGAAGTCTTACGACTTCGTGAAGGAATATGAACACTAGTTCTAATGCGTTCATTGTTGTTTTTATTGGGATCAGGTGGAGTTGGACATCAACCTGCAGATGATTACCCAGAGGTAATCATATCCCAAGCTTGTTGGGAATGGACCTGTGAAGTCCATGGCTATTGACAACCATGGTGTTTCCAGGGTCAGGAGTGGGTGAAGCAGTCTGGGATTTCTCCTGGTGCTTTTCTTTGTTGTCTGACAAGTTCTGCAAGACCTGCAGAACTTGTGGGTGTCCTTCCTCATCGACTTCCACCAGAAATATCGATGGAGGGTTTCCACTGTTTTCTTGGGCCCTGTCATGACCTGGCATATCCACCACTTCCATCAATGTGTCCTAGTGTCACTTGGCCCATCCCACCCGCTACCATCATCATCTGTCCATCCATCCTTCCACCTGTCACCCTCATCTGCACTTTCTCCCCACATGCATACCTTCTAACCAAGGTTACCCACTCAAGGGGTTCATTGTTGTCCGCCTGCCAGCTGGACGGCTTGCTAGATGGATGGCCTTTTCTCTCTTTTGTCTGCTTGTGGACCATTGTTCTCCCTTTGCCACTCCTTGTTTCTTACTTCCTTTTGTTGGCAAGGTTTGCCGATATTAGCCATTTGTCTATTTCTTCATTCATTAATATCGCACTTGATCCACCACTCCTTCCAGGCTGGTCCTATTTAGTTAGTTGTGCTTATAATGCATGTAGGTTACACTGGATGTACCTCCGTTCATACATTGACTTGGATTTCTCCCCCTTGTATCTTCTCCTCATCGTAAGGCTTCTGTCTGAAATTGGGACACCAACATAAGAACGAAGTGCAGCGCTCCACCTGAGTTGCTGAAGGTGAAGTCCCACCCCTCCAACCTTATGAGCCCAGATGACTTTGCATGCCTTGCAGACCATCTGGATATGCATCCGACACGTTCCTGACAGGCCCTAGGTGTCCAAGTGTTTCATGGATGTTTTTGAGGATTATTCCTCAAATGGACTTCCTTTTGGGACTACTATTTGGGTCATCCCTCCTTTGCCAATTCGGGTTATCAACCCATCTCTTGTGGAGAAGTTTTTGAAATTCCTGGGATTCTCTAGGATTTCCTGGTGGATCTGGCTTTGGATGTATCCAGATTTTATTGCCTCAATGAGGTCTTTTCCTTTGAATTGTTTTTGAAGGTTCTCTTCTGGAATTATAATTTCTTCCAGGTTTTGGGTGCTCCCCCTAGAGTTTCCTCTAGGTTGTTGCTCCCCCTAGAGCTTCCACTAGGGTATTTCTCATGCATATTGCTGCAAGTCTCCTTTTCTCTGAGTTTTCACTCAGAGTACTGTTTAGCAGCAGTTCTTCATCTCTGTTGGGGATGATGTCTTCTGCATTTTTATCCAGATGGATATCCACTGACATGTAGTTGTTGAAATGCAGATCCTCATCTGTTGACGAGTCGTAGTACCATGAAAGTGTGTCTGCCACTTTGTTCTTGTGGCCTTCCACATATTTTATTTTTCAATTAAAGCTTGCGAAAAAGGCTTGCCATCTTAGGTGTCTGAGTTGTACATCCCGTGGGGCATAGAGAATGTCATCTGGATCCATGTGTATTTGTTCATATGCATCCAACATATCGATCTTGGATTGGTATGTTGCACTGGTGACTGATTCTTGGATAGTTGCATGTCTGGCATTGGTGTGACATTGAGAATCATGTTCAAATTACAATTTTTTGCATCGATTACCATGCACAAAGATCCATCTGCTTTGTGGATGCACAGTAGTGGGCATGGTCACTCGCTGCTCATGGGATACCACCATCCTGTTTTCACATAGTGATCTATTTTGGCCACTAGTGCTTCCTGCAGTGCTGCAGGACATCTTGGGGTGTTTTCCCGAAATTTCTTGTTCAGATCCTTTAACGGGATTTGGTGGTTCACCTCCCTCAAGAGAGGCATTTCTAATGGCACTGGTGCCATTACGATTTCGAAGTTCTCTCTCCACCACTCCCTGAGTATTTCGAACTTGTCTGGAAGTTCTCGTCCTTCTGGACTAGGATTGGGCCAACCTTCAGGGTACTTCCTTCCAATTACCCTGAGATGTGTTTTTGTCTCACCTCCCTGTCAGGGAGGCTTCTTTTTTGGCTGTTCTCAAGCCCTTGCTCAAGTTTTCCACCTGTGTGATCTCATCACATGGTCTTCACTGACTCCAAGGGTGTCTATGTTGCCCTTGTTCACCATTCTCACTTTATGAGACTGGAAATCTAAACTTACCTGGTTTTTATTTAACCAGGGGGCACCAAATATGGCATTGTATATGTCAATGTTAAACACATCGAAATAGTGTTTTTCTATGTGGCCATTGATCTCAATGTCCACATTGATTCTGAACAAGATCTGTGATCTTGTTCCTTTCATCCCCATTTGGAGGACAACTGGGTTCTCCAATTGGAGGATTGGGATGTGGACTGCATGGACAAAGTCCGGCGATATTGTGTCCATTTCAGCTCCACTGTCAAATAGCACGTAGGCTTTTACACCTGCTATTTTTACGTGAGCCATCAGCATTCTCTTTGTTGAGAGTGGTCTGTTCACAAGATATTTTCCTGCATCTTTTGAGATGTGGAATTTCACATCAAAGAAGGGGGTTTGGGTTTTGATGGGCTTTTGGTCCTTCTTCCCTTTCTCCTTGTTTTCCTTGGGAACTCTTGCATATTTCCCCAAGGTGTTTGTTCTTGGTGCTTCCACCAAGGCTTCGGTGACTCTCTCATCTGCTGTGTTTTCTAACTGGCATGCCATGGCCAGTTTGATTTTGTAATTTATGTCATCATGGTCAATGACTGGCATTGGGCACCTAGACGACATCCTTACCTACTCGGAAGACATGACTTCACATCAGGAGCATGTCCGAGAAGTTCTTAGGAGACTCTGCAAACATGGCCTATACGCCAATCTGAAGAAATGCGAATTTCATATGGACACTACGGAATATCTTGGATACTGCCTTTCTCCCTCCAGACTCACCATGTCCATCAAGAAGGTCAAAGCCATCCAAGATTGGCCTGAGCCCCGTAAAGTCAAGGATGTCCAGTCCTTCCTTGGCTTCGCTAACTTCTATCGGCGTTTCATCCACCAATACTCTGACATTGTGGTCCCCTTGATGCGCCTTAGGTGTAAAGGAGCCCCCTGGTTATTCTCTGATGACTGTCACTCTGCTTTCAACACCTTGAAAGAAGCCTTCACTTCTGCTCCCATCCTGACACATTGGGTACCCAATGCCCCCCTCATTGTAGAAACCGATGCCTCCAATTACACAATCTCCAGAATCCTCTAGAACACTCTTGGCACCGGAGCTCAATTATGACACCCATGATAAGGAACTGCTTGCCATTCACGATGCATTTTGATCATGGCGTCACTATCTTGAAGGTTCAGGAACTCCAATTGACATTGTCACCGACCACAAGAACTTCAAGTATTTCTCCACCACCAAACTCTTGACCTGGTGGCAAGCCTGCTGGTCAGAGTTCCTCTCCCAGTTCCACATGACTGTCCAATTCCATCCTGGAAGACTCGGAGTAAAACCAGATGCATTGACTAGACGCTGGGACATCTATCCCAAAGAAGGGGATATGGGCTACGCTCACATCAATCCGCAGAACTTCTGACTGGTCTTCACTTTGGAGCAGCTCACTGCATCCTTACGAGCCATGTTCCTAGCTGCCACAGTAATCCGGGCAGCTGTACTCGTCGACACAGAGGCTCTCCATCGAGACATTCTAGCCTCCCTCTCCTCCAATACCACAATCTCTTCTCATCTTGCTTCCCCCAACCTCCCCAATTCCCACTGGTCCATTGATGCCGAAGGCCTGTGAAAGCTGGACAACCACATCTACGTTCCAGATTCCAATGATCTTCATCTCCACGTTTTGCAAGACAAACACGACCACCAGCTCTCCAGACACTTCAGTCAAAACCGGACTCTGGATCTAGTCCATCGTGAGTATACCTGGCTGGGCATCTGTAACTTTGTCAAGAGCTATGTCTCCTCCTGTACTTCTTGTGCCTGTGCCAAAGTCCCCCATCACAAGCCTTATGGCTTACTCAAACAACTCCCCATCCCTGAACATCCTTGGAACTCCATCTCCATGGATTTCATCCAACAGCTACCCTCCTCTTCCAGATTCACTTCCATCTTCGTTGTCATGGACCACCTGTCCAAGCAGTGCATTTTCATTCCTACTCACGATACCATCACCTCTCCGGAACTGGCTGAGCTCTTCCTCCTCCATGTGTTCTCCAAGCATGGAGTTCCTTCCCATGTCACCTCTGACAGGGGTCTGGAGTTTGTTTCTCATGTTTTCCACTCACTTAGTAAGGCCCTCAACATCCACCTCCACTTCACCTCGGGTTATCATCCAGAAGGAGACAGACAGACCAAACGGATGAACCAGATGCTTGAGCAGTACTGCATATCTAGAGTAACTACCAGCAGGATAATTGGTCCAAACTCCTACCTCTCACAGAGTTCACATACAACAATGCTCTGAATGCCACCACAGGCGTCTCTCCATTTTTCACCAACAAAGGCTACCATCCGAACATCACCGTTCACCCAGAGCGAGACCTAACATCGGTATATGCCCAGGAGTACTCTGTAGATCTTGACTCCCTCCATCACTTCCTCCGTGAGGAAATGCACCTTGCTCAGATCCATTATCAGGGCCTGGCAGACTCCTGTTGGAGTCCTGCCCCAGCTTTTGAGGTAGGAACTTCGGTCTATGTAAAGGCCAAGTATTTCCATTCCACCTGACCTTCCAAGAAGCTCTCCAAGAAAAACCTCGGCCCATTCAAGATCATTGCCCATGTTGGAACCCACTCCCTCACTCTCCACCTGCTGGAAAATATGCAAGCCATTCACCTGGTATTCCATGTTTCGCAGATCAAACCCTCCATCCCGAATGTCATTCCGAACCACCACCAGCCACCTCTGCCTCCCATAGAAATCGAAGGTGAAATGGAGTTCAAGATTGAAGAGATATTTGACTCCAAGATTGACCAACGTAGACGCAACAAGTTGCTCTACCTAATCAAGTGGCTAGGCTATGAAGGGACCGACGAGGAGACACAATGGCTCCTTGCCGGCAGACTCGATCATGCCTCCAACCTTGTCAAAGCGTTCCACTCTCGGTACCCAGACAAGCCTGGTCCCAAAGCTCCTTAGGAACCTCAACTCCTCTCCCATCTCTCCTTCTCTCCACTCCTCACTTCCGTTTTCATTTTTTTTCTTCCTTCTTTCCATAAGTACAGCTCCCCTCACCTTACTAATTCTGGGCCTTCAAGGGTTCAGGCCTAAGAAGGGGATACTGTCATATCCATCCACGACCATCGACTTCCACTACCTCTGATCCTTCCAGACCACCTCCACTCCTTCTTCACTAACCTTGGAGCTCCCATATTCTGCAATCACCTCTGCTTCCCTCAATGGTCACCACCCCCTCTTTTCAATATATTACCTACACCTCCCTAAGTACGAAGCCCCAAAGGCTTCCAGACAGCTCCGATGTCCGCTAGTGCACTCCTGCCTCTGCTGGGCAATTCACTTGCTTGCCCTGCAAGCCCTCCTTTGGGCCTATCCCTCCTTTCCGTTTCTGGGTTATCGCCTGCCATTCCGCTAACCCCATAACCTGACTTGTCGGTAATATTCAATCGGCTAATGTTTAACTCCGTTAGCTCTGCTCTGCTCAGCCCTGCCATTCACAGGCCCACCCTCGCTGTAACTATATATACTTAACTTGTACATAGGTTACACCTCAGTGATAAAATCGACTAGAGTTGATCCCCCTTTAGTTCTCGTTGCCAGTAAGTAAATTAGGGCATGGATGTGTAACTTGGCACAGCGCTCCTGGCTTGAGTCGCTGAGGCCGAAGCCCTCCGCCATGGAGACAAACCCTTCATCTTGATCTGGTCTCTGACACCCTTGGAGTCAGTGAAGACCTTGCAATGAGATCACACAGGTGGAAAACTCGAGCAAGGGCTTGAGAACAGCCAAAAAAGAAGCCTCCCTGACAGGGAGGTGAGACAAAAACACACCTTGGGGTAATCAGAAGGAAGTACCCTGAAGGTTGGCCCAATCCTAGTCCAGAAGGACTAGAACTTCCAGATGTACCACATCTGGAAGGTCTCTCCATGAACAGCCCCAAGTTCGAAATACTCAGGGAGTGGTGGAGAGAGAAATTCGAAATTGTAATGGTGCCAGCACCATTAGAAATGCCTCCCTTGAGGGAGGTGAACCATCAAATCCCATTAAAGGATCTGAACAAGAGATTTCAGGAAAACACCCCAAGATGTCCTGCAGCACTGCAGGAAGCACTAGTGACCAAAATAGATTGCTATGTGAAAGGAGGATGGTGGTATCCTGCAAGCAGCGAGTGAGCATGCCTGCTTGTTACAGGAATGGGTTCCGGGGAACCCAACCTGAGCTGTTCGGCTCACTAATGGAGGTGGCTGCATAGCCATCGGAGGGAGAGCAGAATAGGATGAGGGTATGGGAGTACAACCTGTGTGTCGGCCAACGGTAACTTGGCGCTCCTGGGAGCATACCGGTAGCGAGTATGATGTGGGCTCCTTGAGGGAGCCACCTGGCTGTCTGCTAATGGGGACTTGGCGCTCCTGGGAGCATGCCGGTAGCGGGTGTGCTGGGAGTGTCTGGCTAGCAGTGACTTGGCACTCAATGGAGCGTACCGGTAGCGAGGGATACTGGGACTCCCAAAGGGAGTCACCCAGTTGGTGGCTATCGGTGACTTGGCGCTCATGGGAGCGTACCGGTAGCAGGAGTTGTTGGGGAAAGTGGGCTGGTGGACCAGTGCACGGTAGTGGGTGACCGTGGGAAGTGGGACCCACGGGTGCGTGGCCAGGCATCCTGGAGCTGCCTGGACCGTATCCTTCTCCTGAGGAGGTGGGATAGGCTACAGTTCCTGATAGGGAACTTCTGGTTGGATGGGAGTAACCACTCGACCACCCAGTGGACTGGTGGGAGCGGACAGCAGGAGGCTGGGCATGGGAATGCCCTCCTCGTTGCGGTTTTGTCATGGAGAGGATGAATAGGGAGGTGGACATGGTTCCAAGGTTACAGGTTGAGTTTACAGTGGTGGCACAATGGTGAGGATGTTACAATTGTGGTACAAGGTTTTTGGGTTATGTATTTGATAATGAGAAAACATTTTTCGGCATCTGCCTTACACATCATATGACTTCTAACTATCTAATATAAAAGTCACAATGGTCAAGGGAAGTCCCTTGAAACTCAACAAATTCCCCAGCCAGCACCAAAACCCAGTGGGAAAGCTTGGCATGGGGTTTGACAGCGAAATAAAGGTGCAGGGACCAAGGGTTTGATTGTTCATAGTCACGGTCCATAAGATTCTAGGTCCATTCCTATAACACTGCTACTGTGCATCTGCAAAGCAGATGGATCTTTGTGCACAGTAATCAATGTAAGAAATCATAACTTGAACATGATTCTCAACATCACACCAATGCCAGACATGTGACTGATCCAAGAATCAGTTGCCAGAGCAACATACCAATCCAAGATCGATATGTCGGATGTGTATGAACAAATATGCATGGATCCAGATGGCATCCTGTCAGGGACTGGTCCGGGGTCGAGAGTGTCCGGGTATATTGCCCAGCGCTGAGGGCCCGGTGGGGTATGAAGCAGGCACATATGGGGACAGGTCCGGCGCAGGCAAGTGTCCCTGAAGTGGGAATAGTGTTAGGTATCATTAGAAGGAAAACTAAGCTACTTACCTGAAGTGGGAATAGTGAGAAGAAGACTGCTTCTCTGGTTCCCACCCCAGGTATGTTTATATACATGGTGCTCAGGTCACATGAGAGTTGCCACGTCGTCCCCATGCACAGCCCCAGCCACCCGGGTATCCCCATGGGGGATCCCAAAGGGATCCGCTGCAGGCACACGTGCTGGGTGTACCCGGGGGTCGTCCGGGGCATCCGGGGTTGGGTGCGTCGTGCATGGGTCACAGGTGGGTTAGTAGTACATCAATCAAGGGAAGTCGTCCATGTAAATAGAAATAGAAAGAATAGAGAATGAGACAGAGAAGAAATAGGAAGAGGGGGAAGTGGAGGGAGGAGGAGATAGGAAGGGGGAGAAGGGGGTAGCAGGTGGAGTGGAGCCAGGTGGAGCCAGGTGGAGCCAGGTGGAGCCAGGTGGAGCCAGGTGGAGCCAGGTGGAGCCGGGTGAGGCGGGTGTGCCCTGACACGTCCATAAGACAATGTTCTCTATGCCCCATGGGACGTACAACTCAAACATGATGCAGCAAGGTGACTGCAACACTCCATGTACTTTCCAGCATGCATTGACCTGGGAACAATGAGGAGAAGTAGGCAGATGTCTACACATCTGGTTCAATGACATCTTCACCAGCACAAGCTCGGTGGAGAACCACATCAGCAAACCTGGATGCGGAGGCCTGAGAGCTCATAGAGCTCATAGAGCTCTCAGAGCTCTCAGAGTTTCAGTACTTTGAAATTGCAGGTCCCCTTCTCTCAGAGCTCCCCAAAGTAGTCAAAGCTCATAGAGCTATATTTGCACACAGGGCACTATTATCTATATGAGCTCCCTGAGTATTTAATTTATCCGATATCAAAAATTAAAATTTAAGAGCATTGACTCTGGCATCATGTGATGAGTCACAGCCAAGTCCCTACCATGCAGGAAACTGAACAAACCAAGCTTAACTTTCAGCCCCCAATGCAGCACTACACACCAAGGGTATATAGCCAAATTAATATATAGACCAAATTTAGGGATATACATATATAGTTAATCTGAAATTACTCAAGGAAAATGCGGGAAAATGAGTGGAGAAATGGGGGGGAAAATGAGGGGAAATTTGAGGGGGGGAATGGGGGGAAATTGAGGAGGGAATTGGGGGGGGGAATGAGGGGGGAATGAGGAGGGAATGAGGAGGGAATGAGGAGGGGAATGAGGGGGGGAATGAAGGGAAATTTGAAGGGGGAAATGGGGGGGAATGAGGGGAAATTTGGAGGGGGGAATGGGGGAGAAATGGGGGGGAAATTGAGGTGGGAATTGGGGGGGGGGAATGAGGTGGGGAATGAGGGAAAAATTGAGGGGGGAAATGGGGGGGGGAATGAGGGGAAAATCGAAGGGGGGGATGGGGGGGATGAAGGGGAAAATGGGAGCAAAATGAGGGGGAACTGGGGGGTTTCTAAAAAGTCAGGGAAAATTAAGGAAAATTCAGAAAATGGGGGACTTTCTAAAAATGGAGAATGTCCAAAAAATCAGGGGAAATTAGGGGGAAAATCAGAAAATTTGGGATAAGTTAGGGAGAGATATTTCAGGAAATTGGGAATAATTGGAAAAGAAATTAAATCACTTTTTTGATAATTCAATGTGTATTGGAAAGTGCCAAAGTGGGGCAATGTAGCAATGCATGTTTCAGTGTTATGTCAAAGGCTTGGATGATATCTGAAGAATACATCAGCTTTTTGTTTGCTTTATTGGGTGGTATTTTTAATTTACTTCAGTTGGAACACTTTTTTAAAACTGATTTATACCCTACATAACATGCATGGTTACATTGCCACACTTTGGTGCTTTCCAATTCACATAGAATCATCAAAATTGGTTGAGTTTTGAGCAAGAAATGAGATGAAAGTGTCATATCCATACAATTCCGACCTCCACTCCGGGCTCCTGGAACTCCAAACTCCGACTTCCAGAGCCCTACTTCCCTTCCATCACCTTCTCCTTGCCGACTCCCAAGAGGTTATCCCACCTCCGGCTCGGACACCACCTTTGGTCCGACTCTGGAACATTCCGGGTCCGACCCCAACCTCGACACCTTCCAGACGAGTAGGCAAAACCTAAGCTCCTGACTCCGGACCTCCGCTCCAGAATCCCATTTGCGTCTCCGTCTCCGGAACCTCCGGTCTTAGCTCCGACCTCGGACTTTGACCCCACCTCTGCTTATACCCATTGTATTGGTTAGCTCATTCCATTTAATTATGTTTGCCAATATTCCGGAGTTTAACTTCCAAGTTCGGACTTTCCGGACTTACCTCGGACCTTGCAACTATTGCATTGTCCTATTCAATTCCGCTATACTCCCTCATTCCTATTTGGGCTGCTGCTTCCTTTCTATTCAGTCAGCTGGCCATTCCCCACTCCCATCCTCCTTCCTTCCTCCTTGGGCCTTGGCCCTTCATTCCTCCTTTGAGAAACACCATTGAGTCAAACCCTTGACCCTTGGTGTTGTTCCTCTTTCCATCTCCCTTTGTCTCCTTTCGTCCTACCCTCGCTCCTTTTGATTCCGGACCCCTCCTTATATACAATGTACATAGTAACTTGTAACCTCAGTCCGAAATTGACATGAATCCCCCCAAGAGACTTTCCCTCTGCTAGATCCGAAATTAGGGACCCCTAGGACAACCAGCAATGGCACAGTGCTCCACCTGAGTCGCTGAGGCCAAGGGCCTTCCACGCTAAGTCTCCAATTCCATTCCGGAGTCTCCGAATCTGCACGGTTCTAACAGAAAGATAAAGTGCAAATTTTTGAATTTCAGAGTTTTCCTCATATTTTGTAAATAGCAATAAACAAATAAGGTGCTGATTTTAGTAAACACGAAAGGTATATGAGCTTTCAGAGCAATGACAATGGCCATTTTACACACACATATATCCATATTATCTTTGCACTACTGGTGCCAAAATAACTAAGCAGATTTCATGGAGATATGAAGACCATCCATTATTTAAAAACAAAAAGCTCTATGAGCTTGATGCTGGCCATTTAATATGCATTTCCAAAAATGTATATACATATTATCTTTGCACTTCTGCATCCTTAGGAGAACAAAATCATTCAAACATTTAATTTTCTCCACCCAATGTGTAGAGGGTGCACAGCAAAAAGACTCAGTTTGCTCACAGAGCTCTGTGAGCTCTGAGAGCTCCCTACCAAGTTTGCTGATGCACAATAAAGCATTATTTTGGTTGTTCACTTGCCTCAAGGGGGCAAAGTTCTATATAAGCTGGAAGATATTCCAGCTGTTTGCTTGTCAGGGCACAACCCCTGACCCCACACACCCTCAGGTACCCTTCCCCCATTTTCTCCTATTTTTCCCTTCACTGTTCCACAATCCCGCATGCATGCAGACCCGTGGGAACGTTCTGGGTGAGTTACTTACCCAGAAACCATCACAGCCACAACTGTGGGAACTTTCTGGGTGAGCAGCTTGCCCAGAATCTTCCCACGGGGGGTGCCAATTATGGAAAGTCGGCAAAGAGCCTGTCAGAGACCAGATTCAAGACTAGGGAGAGTCTCCGTGACAGAGGGCTTTGGCCTCAGCGACTTATGCCAAGAGCACTGTGCCTAGTGACACGTCCGTGCCCTAACTTACTGACTGGCAATCAGAACTGAAGGGGGGGTAACTCTAGTTGATTTTATTACTGGAGTGTAACCTATGTACAAGTTGGATATATATATGGTTACAGCGAAGACGGGTCCGTGAATGGTGGAGCCGAACGGAGTGGAGCTAACGGGGTTAAACATTAGCCGACTGAATGTTACCGACGAGTCGGGTCACAGGGTTAGCGGAAAGGCAGGCGATAACCCAGAAACGGAAAGGAGGGATAGGCCCGAAGGTGGGCTCTGCAGGGCAGGCGAGTGTATTGCCCAGCGGAGACGGGAGTGCGCTAGCGGACGTCGGAGCTGTCCAGAAGTCTTCGGGGCTCCGTACTTAGGGAGGTGTAGGTAATAAATTGAAAGGAGGGGGTGGTGACCATCGAGGGGTGCCGAGAGGATTGCGGAATACGGGAGCTCCGAGGTTAGTGAGGAAGGAGCGGAGTTAGACTGGAGGGATCGGAGGGACCGGAAGTCGATGGCCGGGGATGGATATGACAAACATTGGCTAAGGGTGGTAGAATCGTGGGATTTGGCTTGTTTATGGTACACCAGCAAATCCCCGTTACACCGTGAGGTTGAGTGATCTGGGGGATTGTTTGGAAAGGACGTAAATGGCGGGTGGAGACACTGCTACTTTGGGTGTTAGCTCTGGGCATCTCTCACTTCTGTGGGTGGAGGATGCACTTTTCCTCTTTTTCTTTGCGATAACTCGATGAAATTTCTGCAGTGGCATTGACTCGTGCACGTTGCGGTATTTACATGGGTTATCTTTTACAGGCAGCCAACGCATCCCTCACCGGTTGCCTTCCTGAAAATCCCCTTCCTGGGGGTCTGGCCCCATCTCTCCCTCTTCTGCCTCTGGTCCCTCACCCAACTGCCTCTTCAGCCCTTCCATTAAAGCTCATAGGTCCTCCAGGTGCAGGCGTCGGACTCAGTGGACCTTGGGGTGCGGGCATTCTCATGCGACATGGCCCGGGGCGTTGCAATTGTAGCACAACCCCTTCTGTCTTTGGTCAGTCCTCGATCGGTCGAGGTCCATTGGTTGTGGACCTGTTCCTGACGTGGGACAGGTTGCGGGGGTTGGGGGTGCGGGTGCGGGCGTAGGTTGTGAGGTGGTGGGTGTAGGCCGCACATAGGGGGGGGTGGTGGCTGGAGGTGGCCTGGTTGGTGGGAGTGGGAGTCTAAGTGGGGGGGGGCTGTGGCTGGGTGGCTTGGAAATGTTGCCACTGGTTGTCGAGGAGGGTAGCCTCACGTTTCCATTCAGCCCAGGTGGTGGGCATAGGGCGGAGATGGTAAATGCTCTCGTGGAGCCGGGCATTGATCGCTTGCTTGAAGCGGTCAACCAGCCCTACATCACCCAGTCTTGAGGCAGGCCCTAATATTTCGAACTCCTGGATGACCTTGTCCACGGAGTCGCTTCCCTGTCAGATGGCTGCCAGCTTCTGCCAGGCAGTGGCTTCCTGATTTGGGTCCTGGAACATGTCGTCAAGTCCCATGTTGAACTCGTCCATGGTGAGTGCTGGGGACCCTGCCATCAGCAGCGAGATTGTGCACTGCATTGCCCATGCTCCTGCCAGTCCTCCCTTCATGTAGGACAACACAAAGAGAATCTGGGAGAGGGCGGTGGGGAACTCAGATGCGCGGACGTTGTAGGCGGGATAATCGCCCACGCGCAGAACCGGCTCGGATACTCGTTCACACATTCAGAAAACCACTTTTATTCATGCGACAACTCGATACGGATTCGGTATCTAAAAATAGTGCTAATTCGTACGATTCTGACGATACCAAGAACGTCCCAATCGGAGGAGATTTGACGGAGTTCCGTGTTGGGCAAGTCAGGTCACGAGTATGTGCGGGCGTGGGAATCTCAGGCGGCAACCCAGAATTCCAGCCTCACTCGTTCCCACGGCGTCTAATAAATTGGTAAAAATGCTCATTGGCTGCGTGAGAGTTATCTCCGGCTACATTTCCAATTTAGGCTCTTAATTCCGTAAATCCATTGAGAAATCGCTTATTTCCTGATATTTTCATATTTTGCCATCATTTCAGATATTGATTGATATTCTTTTATTGTTACTGTTACCCTTTTTTATTATTTCGCCTAATAAGGTATGCAGGTGCCATATGGTACCAATATTTCCCATCAATTATTCTAAAAATAATTGTTCCTTATATCCTGTACATACCGGATTCTGGAAAAGAAGTTCTCCCCTCCCCCATTTTCTCTAAGGTGCTAGGACGCGCTAGAGAGGGTGTGAGTGAGTGGAATTCCAACAGTAGGAATAAGGGCAGCTGTCTAGCTCACAACGAGTGAGTAGTGGACACTGAGCCCGGACCTTGCGGAAATCCCGGAGAACCCACCACGGAGTTTTAGGATCGAGAGCATAGCGAAGTCTAGTCAAGAAGTAGGAGTTTTGGAGAGTTTGGCCCCACGAGCTTAGTCGGCATAGAGAGCCGCTAGCCCTCTTGCAACGTGGAAGTAGATTCCACATTCGGCTTTGAAACGGTCCAGATCCTCGCTGGCTCCCAAGAAGGGCATGGGGGGCAACCTTAGGTGGCTTGGGCCTGGGAGCGGGTGCAGGGGTGAGTGCAGGGGTGGGCGTGGGTGCAGATGCAGGAGCGGGTGGGGGATGGCTAAGGACTTGGTTCTCCACAATAGCCTGCAGTTCCTGGAACCGGGCTAGGAGGTCATCGTACTGTTCTTCTGTCACCATGGCAGGGGAGGCAGGGGAGGCAGGGGAGATGAGGTTGAAGCCTTCTTCTGCTGTCAGGGACTCGTCCGGGGTCGAGGGGGCCTGGGTGTAGCGTCCGGGGCTGAGAGCCTGGTGGGGGGCGGATCGGGCATGCGTACTGACAGGGCCGATGCAGGACAGTGGTCCCTGGCCACTTCGACTGAAGTGGAAAGTTGTTATTATCATTAAAGGAGAAATATTGTACTGCTTACCTGAAGTGGAAAGTTGAGAAGAAGGCTACTTCTTCGGTTCCCACTTCAGGTTTGTTTATATACATGCAGCTTAGATCATATGATGGATGCCACGTCACCCTTGCACACGGCCGTAACCACCCGGGTATCTCCATGGGAGATCCCGAGGGCATCCGGTGCAGGCGCACATACTGGGCACAGCGGGAAGTCGCCCGAGGTGCCTGGTCCAGGTGCATGGTGGGCATGCTGCAGATGGGTCAATGGTACATTGATACAAAGAAAGTCGTCCATGTAGAATAAAGAGAGAAATAAAGAAGAAGTAGGATAAGGAGGAAGTGGGGAGGGGAGGATGAGGAGGGAGGAAGGGAAAGGGGGAGGAGGCAAGGAAGGGTGGGCAGCGGGGTACCAGGTCAGGTTGGGCCGGGTGGAGCCAGGTCAGGCAGGTGTGCCCTGACAATAAGGGGCACTTCCGACTAGAGTGATGCCTCTAACTTTGCGACTGGAGCTGTTCTCTCTCAGCTTCAAGAAGACCAGCAGTACCTAACCTGAAATCAAGGACCACCTTAGACAACAAACCAGCAGCACAGCGCTCCACTTGAGTCGCTGAGGCCAAGGTCCCTCCTTACTGAGTCCCTTCTCTGCTTCTGGACAATGTGCTCTATAACAGGAATGGAAAGATGAACTCCCTTTTGACTACAAAGAAACTGTAGTGCAGAGAGATCTAACTGAGAGAAGTATCCTGAGCTTAACTCCTTGAGTATTATCAGGAATCCCTGATGATTGTCCAAGACAGACCAGGTGTCTGGGATGGCTCAAGAGATGTGGGGGTAGTGGTGTAGTGCTTGGCACTAGTGGCCCAGACAGCAGCATGGTGGTGGGACTGTATGGTGGGATTGATGACTAACTGGCTAAATGTGAAGAAGCAGTAGTCCAAATAGGGGTGAGGGAGAAGTGCAAGATATACAGTACAAGTGGCAAAGGTGCTGAGGACAGTCCATGAAGCTTGGGGGTAGTGGAGCTTACAGAGCTTGTGGAGGCAGGGTTGGAAGTCCAAGGAATATTGGCAATTGTCATATCCATACATACCTGATCCCGATCTGACTCCCAGACCCTCCACTTCACCACCTCTGGAGTCCTACCCTACCCCTGTCCACTCCGATATTCACCTTCAGACCGAACAACACTCCTCACATTGCCTCCTCCCCTTTCATCCCTCTCCTACCCTACCTCTGTCCACTCCGATATCCACCTTCAAACCTGACACCATTCCTCCTCCCACTCCTCTCCCCACTCCTCTCATCACTCCAACCTGTCATGACTGACAAATCCTGGGGCTCTGTTGGCGGTGAACTAATGCCAATAGGTGAATCCACTGACCTGAAACCCATCCTAACCAGCCCCCAACCCACTGTCTGGCCCCCTGCCTTATTGCATGAGACTTGGCCAATAATCAGAACCTAGACCCTGCCGGTATTCCGACCTTACCTCCAGTTCCTGAGCCCTTGGTGCTCCCAGCATTCAGTCCCTCCAGTTCCTATGCCTGCCTTGTCTCCATCTGAACCACACTCATTGCTTCCCAGTATGTGGTCACAGCCATGCCCCACTTCCATGCATTCCACACCCTCTGGCCACTCCCTGCCCGCTGCCCATCTCTGCACCCTCTGGCCACTTCTGGTTGCCCTTGACACCTCTGGTCAGGTCAATGCTCCCACTCCCCTCTGTACCTCTGTTGGCCTTCGTGCTGTCCTTGTGTGACAGTGCTGACAGATCAACCTCTGTTCGCAGACTTGTGTCAGCACCGCACCAACCCCGCTTTTTGCGGACTTGTATCGGCGCCGTGCACTGACCTCCACTTTTGTCCTCTGGCCATTTTTGTCACTCGGCAACATAACATTCATTCCTTGCTGAGTGCCTATTATGTTCACCCCAATATTGGCATTTGATCCATGTGCTATTGCACTTTCCTATTCATTCATTTGATCTGTCAATATTGGTACTTGATCCACTTTGACTTTATTCATTCCTTGCCTCCCATTTCCCAGTTCTTGTCCTTGGTTTAGTTTGACAAGTCCCCACTCATTTCCGCTTATTTCCGCACCGGACCAACCAGTCCCTCTTTTGATTTCTCTTACCTACTTATACCTTGTAAATACTTTCGGGGACCTCAGTCTGAAATCAACTAGAGTATCCCCCTGTTCTGGTCTGAGTCCCTCCTTCTGCAAAGGGGGCTTCCCCCCCTCTGAGTCCATGCTCGCAGAGTCTGTGCTCCTCCTACAGGTCTGCTCCACCCACAAGTCTTGTTTGAAGTCTGCTGTAAGTGTCAGTCTTTAAATACAGGATCTCCCCCAAACATCAAGCTCAGGGCACAGCGCTCCACCTGAGTCACTGAGGCCACGATCCCACTCTGCTAACCTTGAACAGCGCTTCCAGACGCGCTGCTAATTTCCGCCTGCATATCCACCTGTGCACACTCCAACAGACCTCTGCCACAACATCCAACCCCAACTCAGACAGAAACCCAATCTGCCTTCCATCCATCTTCTGACAGTTTGTCCATCTCTGACAATATTCCAGTCTCTGACACAACCCTCTTCCACCAACCTCCACCAAAGTTATGACCTTCCGCCGCAGTCCTGTACCCTGTACTCGGACACTGCTCGTACCTTCACTCCAAAATCCTGTCAGGGTTCCGACCTCAGACTCTGACTCCACCTCAGTTGCATTGGTGACCTCATTCTGCATAAACCCCATTGCCAATATTTCTCAGACTTTCAACCCTGCCTCTGC
Organism: Cantharellus anzutake; assembly: GCF_015039405.1. Taxonomy (NCBI): domain Eukaryota; kingdom Fungi; phylum Basidiomycota; class Agaricomycetes; order Cantharellales; family Hydnaceae; genus Cantharellus; species Cantharellus anzutake. Next base: position 317,497 of record NW_024067013.1, on the reverse strand, counting down.
AACCTCTGTAAGCTCCACAACCTCTGAGCTCCACAACCTCTGAGCTCCACAACCTCTGAGCTCCACAGACCATACTTGGCACTTTCACCACTTGTAATGTATCTTTCACACTTTCCCCTCATCCCTATTTGGACTACTGCTTCCTTTCACTTTTTAGCCAGTTAGTCATCAACCCCACTTCACCTCATCCTCCTGCCCCTCTGGGCTTCGCTATCAGGACACGGCAAGGAGGGGCAGCGTGCCTGGACCTTTCCCCAGAACGGAGGCCAGAGATAGAGGATGGGCAGAGGGACCATGGCCTCAGCGACTTGGAGGGGAGCACTGTGCCTATGTTCGATAATGCTTAGTGTCTGGTCCTTAATTTCAGAACAAGGGGGGCACGAACTCTGGGGGGATAGTCATTATTGTTGATTTTGCACTGAGGTGCCATCAACTACAGTACATGACTTATATACATAATACAAGACAAATTGGGACAAAGGGAAAACCCAAGAGGGACTTACCCACTTGCTGGGTCGGCAAGCTCATGAGAGAGTTGCCTTATTGAGCATTGTGGAGTGGGTAGGTGAAGGGTGGAATTAGTGACAGCTATTGGAAAGTGGGAAAACCTTTGCAGGGTTGGCAGAGGTCCTAGGAGGTCCATAGTAATATTGGGTAGGTAGAAATATTATTAAACATCTAAGATGAGGATAAGAGGTACTGGAGAAGGTACTGGAGAAGGTACTGGAGATTGGAGGTGGAGGTGGACCAGAGGTATACTGGAGGGTATGGCAGAGGTGAGGGAGAGGACAAACTGGAGGTGAACTGGAATGGTGGTGGAGTCAGAGGTTAGGTGGAGTTGGTATGGATATGACATTCACCCTCCCTATCTCCTTTTGGATGTACCACAGAGTCTAACCCATGACCTTCAGTACCACTCTGCTTCCATCATCCCTTTGTCTCCATTTGGACACCTTTGTTCCACTTTGGACCCCCTTTGATTTCCTTGTGCTTTCATTTCTCCACTATATACAGGTGCTTGTACATACTCATTTTGGACCCTCAGTCTAAAATCGACCAGAAATACCCCTAGAGACTTCCTGCTCACTGCTTCTGAAATTAAGGACCAAATGGACAAACAGCAATGGCACAGCGCTCCCCTTGAGTCGCTGAGGCCAAGGTCCCTCCTTGCTAAGCCTCTGGTTCCACTCCGGAATTGTCTGCTCTTGCCCAGTTCTAACAGCAATGGTGTTTACATGAAATGAGGTCACCAATGCAATGGACTTAAGCCAAGGTGGAGTCAAAGTCTGAGGTCAGGAGCATGATGGAATCTTGGAGTGGAGGTATGAGCGGTGTCCAAGTATGGGGTACAGGACAGTGGTGGAAGGTTGTAACTTGGTGGAGGTTGGCAGCAGAGAGTCAGAAGGAGAGGAGGGTGGTGTTCGGTCCAAAGGTGGAGATCAGAGCAGACAGAGGTGGTGAAGAGGAGGGCTGGAAGTTGAGTCAGGATCAGGTATGTACGGATATGACAGAAGGCAGACTTGCAGGGCAGGCAACTAAATGGCCCAGTGGAGGTAGGAGTACACTTGTGGATGTTGGAGCTGTCTGGAGGTCTTCAGGGTTCCATACTTAGGGAGGTGTAAGTAATATATGGTGGTGATGGGGGCCTCAGAGGAGAAGATGGGATTTGGGGGTTCCGAGGTTGGTATGAGCAAAGCAGAGGTAGTCAAGGATGCCCAGAGGTGATGGAAGGTGGTGGTGGTGGTGGATGGATATGACAGTCTATTCCACTAGGGTGGTTTCCACATTGAGCTCCTAAGTATCTTGTGGTTTGGCCATCTTGGAGGATTGTTATGTCATGGTGGAAGGGAGTAGGTGAGTTGGGGTTGAGTACCTTTGTGTTGTACAGGTTTTGTCAGTATTCTGGGGATCTGACTGGGATGATCACTGATTTTTCTTTGTTGAAGCAGGCACCTGAGGGGGTGCACCATGTGTTAAGGATGTTGTACCTGGGCAAGAAGGCTGCCCAGGTGAGAGAGTAGGGACCTGGGGGAAGTGTCTGAGTTGGGGAGAAAGGAGGGAAACGATAGATGGTGGTGACAGTGCTGATACTGTGGGTGCTAGACAATCAATCAATAAAATCTCACTAAATCAGTACTCACTCCTGGTCCTTCTTGGACAGTCATCAGGGTGCTTCTTTAACATATGGAGGGATCACTCAACACCACATTCTTTGTAGCACAGAAGAGGGGTCCAACAACTGTAAGTACAGTGTAAACTGGGTGTATATATAGAAAAAAGATAAAAAATGAGAGAAATAGGCAATAGATGGTGGAAATGGGAACAGGAAGAATGTTAGCATCTCAGCTAAAGAACAATAAGGCAAAAGGGTGGACCACAAGGTGACAATGAAATTCATAAATGAACCCAGAATTCAATATCAACCATCAATCTCGCTTCTCCACTGCATATCCATCATCCTAACTCTTGTCCAGTCATTCCATCCTCTTCTCCTGATCCTTCGCTGTCCATCACGCTCAGAATCATGTGAATTGGTAGAGATTTGGGGAAGGTATGGGGAAAATGGTAGATAACCGTGGATTTTGGGGAAGTGGCAATATGAGTCTTGAGAAAAAAAATTGAAAAAAATGGTAAAATGTGTGGCATAGGTGTTGTGTCAGAGCTTGAGGGTGCTCATTGGAGCCTCGAAAATGTGGTTCTGGCCTTGTTTGTATAGTACTTGCTGTGGGGGTTTTTGGGGTTCTAGATCATATGGGTTGAATTTCATGGTTAGGTTCCCTAGGATTTTCTCTGCAGAGTTATAGCAGGTGTTGGGGTTTTTGCAGCTCTTGGATCTGTAGGTTGTGCAGGGCCGGCATGGGCAGCTTTTGGATTTCAGGTGGTGAGTCGCTTTTTCCGCGATGCTGGCTTGTATGACTAGGTCTCCGGTTTTTTTTCTCAGGCATTTCGCCTGCAAGCTTCCATCTTGGTGTGCACCATTGGTTTTTTTACTTAGGTGGTGCCACGCAGGTAAGTTCATTTTTATTTCATTGGGGAGGTATGGCACATCTAATTTCAGGTTGTATTTCGATCCAGTGTTTAGTATTCAACTCAGTTCTTGGGGTAGGGTCCTGCTGGTGTATCTCGATTTCTGGAACAGCCGTTGCGTGTAGATATTCGTTATTTTTTTCCAGTTGATTTCTTAGCGGTTTTTTGGTTTCTTTGGTAGTGAGTGGGCGGGGGTAGTTCGGGGGTGTCTATGCCGCCGGAAGGTGTGTCTGGGCCTCATCCCTCTCAGTGGAAGTTTGAGAGCCTACATAGTAGGCCCCGCCCTGGTGCGGCGAGTGGGGCAGGGTTCCTGGTCCTGCCAGGTAGCTGGTCGTGCCCCCGAGATTGCCCTTCTTCCTGGGTCTGCGGCTTACTTGGCATGTACTTGTTTACTTTTTTTACATGCCCTCGGGCTATATCTCGACTTTGGCCCTTCCTTGGATCGGAGGAAGCGCTGATTTTCGGCCCTTTCCTGAGGGTTCTCGGAGCTTGCCGGGGTCCTAGCGCAAGGTAACCCAGATTGCCAACCCTGCCATGAAGGATGACAGCGCATTGCAAGGCATGCCCCAAGAGTTTGGAGCTTTTGTCGATCTGGTTCGTGATACCCTCAAGGAGTTTCGACCTTCCGGTGGTCCAGGGTCGACCTTTCAGCTCCTTGCGCAATACCTCCAAGGGTTCGATGCCTGGAGGAAGGCCACCAAGTCAGACATTCACCTGTGCGCATCCGCCTCACACCCTACGTTCAAATCGAGAGTAGCCAAGGATATCTTCCCCCTTATTACATCCTCTGCTCTCTTCGTTCGCGCCCATTGGGCGATGGACCAGCTCTCCCCCGATATGGCAGCAATTGGCTTCGTGCTACCGTTCATTTCTCTACCCCATGATAGGGACAGGTGGGCTGTGCGGTACTGGTTGGACAGGATACCAGAGCGCCTCGTTGCATTACGTCGGCAGTTCCCCCATTTTCTGAAAATCACTTCCCCGTCCTTCCCTCCTGGTAACACAGTTCCCACCACTCAAGACCTCATCAACTGCGCATCACGGCTAGAAATGACGTCCCAGCAGCTCCGTATGATAAGTCACATCTACTATTGTGCCGCCGCTGTGAGAGAGATGAGAGAGCTGGGACCGGAGAAGTTTTTTGTGAGTGTTGTCAAACTTGTCCCTTCCCATCTTTCCCTGAAGATCAGTGTTCACATCATAGGAAAAGTGTCACTGCGCTTGCTCTGAACGGTAAGCCGTTTTATTCTACGTAGACCACACTGACGATTTGGCAGTTACTCCCATGTTAGCCCCTTCACTATGGCGATATTGGTATCGCCACTTGTCTTGCTCTTCGATGCCACTCTCACTAACCCATCGGCTCTTCCTTCCATCACCGGCATGCTGTCGTATGCTGTCTTGCGCGGGGGGCTCAGGAAATCGAATGGCCTTCGGAAGGTGCTCGAGAGTGCCGTGCTTAATCTCGTATTTTCTGTTTCGCAGACAGGGCAGATTTCGCAACACGACCTTGACAAATTCCATGCCGCATGGACAATGGTCTTGCCATATATACCTCAAACCATCACTTCCGTCATTAGCCCTCCCGACATGGACCCCAGGGAAATCGGGAATGAATCCGCCTCTACCGCTCCATCCTCCGTGGAGCAAGCCTCGAGCTCGCATTCCTCGACAATTCAATCCCCTGCAGCCGCCGAAATCCCAATCATTACCCCGACCCCGTCATCTGCCGACCCGATCATCCCCAAACCATCGACCATTCCTACCGTCCACCCACAGTCAGCACCCAACGCTCCGGATGACAGGGATGAAGAATCGACCACCGGTCAAAAGGAGTCTAGACAGAGCCGGCCTTTGACCCAGACGTCTTTGTCCACTGGCCACAAACGCCCCCGTGGGGGGCGATATCAACTCGGGAACAGGACATGTGCGCGGAAACGGATTAAATTGGGGACTGGGCAGATTCAGGAATGTTACGGGACCAAGGGAATGGTACCCCCTCTGTCTCTAGACGTCTGCAAGATGTGGCCCCCCATCTCCAATATAGACAAAACGCTGGGCGTCCCAGGGCTCAATGCAGATGCTAGGTCAAAGGTAAGTTCAGTATAGGCCGAAGCCAAACGAAGCTAACAGGTTCCTCCACAGCTCCTCCATTCCGTAGACTTGCGTGTCATCCCTTGTTTTTCCCAGACTGAGGCATTCGTTTTTCCGTACCGCGGAAATTCTGTGAGTCGTTTCCCATTCCTTCCCACCTTGACAACTGACCGCATTGAAGCCGTCCCTAAAGAAATTGAAGCAGTACTTGGAATCTCCGCGGCATGATTCCAAAAATTGGAAGCCCGTTTTGATGACAGCAAAGCAAGCGTTAGCGATGGGCGCACGAGTGTTTCAGGGTAAAGTTAACGACGGTACCCCGATCGTCTTGGTGGACCGAACACCGCAGGTCCCGTTTTGCCTCTCTGGCATCGTTAAAGTTGAGCCCAAGGTTCGGTGTATCGGCAAGTTGTGTCTCCCATCATTTCATCCTGTTGACCGACCTACTTTTAGATTCTGACCATATTGCATCGACCGACCCCTCCCTAAAGATGGCCCCAGGTGATGCTTTTCGCGAGATATGTGATTGGCGGAGATCCAGGCCATTGATCTTTACCCAACCATCCGCTAGCCACTTTCAGCTGGTAGAGAGGTGTGTTTATTCATTTTTCTCGGCCACGTGTCTCACATCATTACAGCCTCCTTAATACTCATGAGGCGGCACTGGAAGATTTTCCTCTGCAGGACGGCCCAATTGGTGACCGAGGCTGGCGATATCTGATTGTCGCGGCCGCTGGCTCTATACACCCCCCTTGCCAGGGTCCAAACGGCATTGGCACTAGCCTTCACTGCCTTCAAGGTTATGCCATATTCTTCATTCCTGTCCTCAAAGAAGACGAGTTTATCAGGAGCTGTTTCGGCGTCGCAGACGCGCACCCCAACCTGGATTTTTCATACCTCTACGAAGCTCCGTATCGTTTTGCCTCTTTTGTTCTCTCACCTGGCCAAACGGTGTAAGTAATTTCGATGCCTGCCGGATTCTATTTAATGCTTCTATCCTCAGTATCTTTCCCCCTGGCCAAGTTTATGCCTACGCATCACTTTCTCAAGAATCAAACAGTCGATTTATCCCCGGATGTAAAATTCAATGCTCACACTTTCTCGCCGCTGGATGCATGAAGCGATCGTTTTTCACAAGCTGGTTTCATCGCAACTCTGCCAACCAATTCAAGAGTGAACACTCCTGGGATACCACCCTCACATTATCCTTGATGGCCATGGTATGGAACGCGGTGTGTGCCCTATCGACTGCGCAGGAACAGCCCATCCATTCTCCAGATATTGTCAACCTCTTCTCGTTGGCACTCATGGCTATGGAGTTCGTTGGGGATCGTGAGCCGCGCTATTCCGAAATGACGAAGTCATTGGGGCGGTATTGTGCAGAGCAAGGAGCGGACTCTTGCTCTCGATTCCTCAATGAATTCTCGCGCCTCAATAAGTTATCCGCATAAATTGGGCGAGTGCGACCCTGGAGTTCACTTCCCCAGCCCACAATTACGTAACTTCTGACGCTGAAAATGAATATTTCTTCTCCATCTTTATGTAATATCAGTTATGCTGCCACTCCACTTTCGACCTCCTGTTTAACTCGTTCAACTGCTTGTCCTCTTCTTCCAGCACTTCGCATGGTGTCTTTGTGAATAGTGCATCCTTGAAATCACGTATCAGGCATATGTTTGCCCCCTCTTGCATGTGACAGCGTCACTTGAAATTGTCGGAAAATCCCGTATATCGTTTAAATGCCCGGGAAATGTTTCATGGCATTTATTTACAACAACTACCCAACAGCCGATGAGAATACATTGGTCAGATGTGGTGGTACTTTATGTGTTATATGAGACGGGTTTTTGATGATTTTGATGCTGTAGGAAGCATTTATGACACATCTAATCAGATGGTATGAGCACTTAGTGTAACGGCCGGAACCTGAGCTGGTGGATTGATGTGCACAGGCATTGTGTGACCCATAACCTCGATTTGATAACTAGGATGGTGGAGGGGCGGCTGGTGGTGCAATTAGGGATAACTGATTAGCATGATGCCCATTGAATGCGGATACTCCAGCCAGCATGCCTTGCAGCAGAATCAGAATCTGATGAAGATAAATGTGAAAGGCTTCAGAACTCCAGTGACCAATACGCTGAATATCACCAAAGAAGTCCCAGCCAAGGCCAGAGCAGTTGCACCTCCAGACCTCAGGGAGTGGCCAGCAAACTCTCTTCCCAGAAAAAGATTGCACAATTTGTCAATATACCAAGAATTAGTGGGCATGCAACCCAAAGAATGCAACCATAGCTCTGGCAGGTGGGGGAAGTGCAAATCCCATAAGGACAGATACTGTTTGAAAATGGATAGAGGGTCTATGTGAGGTCTCAGTGGGGTTGCTCAGCACACAAGGCCATAAGTGATATGATGGTATGTATTTTATGGTGTGTGTAAGCGGTTAACAGAAGTTCCCACTTACCCACATGACTTTATGTACATTGTGATTACATATGGCTTGGGGTTCAGGGCTATTGCCCTGACATTCTCCCCCTTGCATTGCATATGCGATGCATACTGTGATGACTGTGCAGCGCGATACCTCAATTAGTTAGGTATGAGTAGTGATGGACGGACTTGCCTGCGCAGCGCGATACCTCAATTAGTGAGGTATCAGCTGCTAGCGCAAGTCCGGTCCTTATATACATCTTGTAATGACTCTACGCCACTGAGGTGAAACATAAATGGTAAACAACAAGTTGAAAACAAAAGCGCAAAGCGCAAAAACAAAGAGTCCAAGAGGTTGCCGCCGTTTGTGCCTCAAAGCGCCCCTCCCCTTCCCAAAGCGTGAATGTCCGGCCCGGGTGACTCCCTTGACCACCAGTGGCGTTGGGCTGCAACTTCTAACACATACATGGTTAAAGAGGGAGAAAAAAAAGGAAACAGGAGGAAATTACATTGAATTTGAAATTATCAATGAGTGTTTTGTTATCGCCACTTTAAAGTGGGCAATTTGTACATGTCAGTGGGAGAAATTGGAGTGAATGAGTGTGAGGCCATCACTTTGAAGTGGACTCTGTGTACCTGTTCTGCACTCCAATGCATATATAGTGCATCAGGAGGTCTTGTGCCTCGCCTTCAACGGCAGTTGTCAAAGTGTGGACGTGAAACTTGTTATAAGCTTCACCCTTCCACCCACACGATGACATATAGGCTAGCCAGGAGTGCAGCCAGTTGTGGAATATCTTCGAGTTATTCTCTCCAGACCATTTGATGGTCGGAGTCAGTCCCTGCATCTTTTTGAGCAGTTCTGGGCATACATCTGCAGGCAGTGGCTGTAGGATTCAAACCTCTAGTGTCCCAGGCAGCACAGAAACGGAAGTTTCATGCAACTGAGTAAGTAGTTCCGCAGCACAGGACCACCATCAGCAAAAGTCCGTTATGCTCCGGAGCATCAAGAGTGGCTGGAGCATGTGGGAGACAAAACAGCAGATTGGGCACTCCTGGAGCCAATAGTGTTCTCCTGGGAGGGGGTTCAGGAGCAGCTGGGAGTGGTGAGGAGTATGTAATGTGCCAGGAGCAGTGGGAGGAAAATTTTGGTCTCTAAAAAGTTGAAAAAAAAAAAATTAGGGAAAAATCAAAAAAAAATTCAGGAACTATAGTGCCTTTAAAGTGCTTCCAGGACATATAATTATTTGCAAAATTGAGGAAGAAATGATGGAGAAAAATGGAAAATACTTTCGGAGACCCGAGAAATAATGAGAACTGAATTGATGGGGGAGTCTGAAAATTGAATAGGAAAGTGAGGGGAAGCCTTGTAAGCATTGTTATTTTCTGCTGTTCTGATTTTTCCTGATTGTTCTTGGTCTCACTCCCAGCTGCTCCTGGACCCTCCCAGGAGCTTTCAGGAGCTTCCAGGAGTATTGAGGAGCAGCTGGGAATGAGACCAAGAAGAATCGGGAAAAATCAGAACAGCAGAAAATAACAATGCTACAAGGCTTCCCCTCACTTTCCTATTCAATTTTCAGACTTTCCCATCAATTCAGTTCTTGGGTCTCCAAAAGTATTTTCCATTAGCTGCTCCTGGACCCTCCCAGGAGCTTCCAGGAGTATCCAGGAGTATCCAGTAGCAGCTGGGAGTGAGACCAAGAACAATCAGGAAAAATTAGAACAGCAGAAAATAACAATGCTACAAGGCTTCCCCTCACTTCCCTATTCAAGTTTCAGACTTTCCCATCAATTCAGTTCTCATTATTTCTCGGGTCTCCGAAAGTATTTTCCATTTTTCTCCATCATTTCTTCCTCGATTTTGCAAATAATTATATATCCTGAAAGCACTTCAAAGGCACTACAGTTCCTGAATTTTTTTGATTTTTTCCCTAATTATTTTTTTCAACTTTTTAGAAGTCCCTATTTTTCAAATTTTCCTCATTTCCCTCTATATCCCCCCCTCATTCCCCCCCTCATTCTCCCCCTCATTCTCCCCCATTTCCCCCTCCCCCATATTCTGCCAGCCCGAAAGTGATTAAGTTGCCAGATTAATCATATATCAGGCCATAAATTTTGATTGTGTATTGGTGAGTCTCAGTGTCCTTGATATATAGTATAGTGTTTGATCTAAATGTTAAGCAGTGTCTTGTTGTGTTTGTCTTGTGGTAGGAGGTATTCATGGGGGATCTTCCCTCTTTTTTTCCTTTTCATTTTCAAATGCTCCAGGAGCTCCCAGAAGCTTCTCACCCCTATACACTTTGAAGCATTTAAATTGTATTTACTGGATATGTTTGTGCACAAAGCAATGCTCCAGGCCCTCCTGGGAGTGCCCTGGAGTACCTAGCCAACTCCGGAGGAAATGGGCTGTTCCTGGACCGGCCAATCTCCTCCTGATTCTCCCAGTGCTCTCGATACTCCGGAGCACTCAGGAGCATAACAATTTTTTGCTGATGACAGGCAGAGAGATTGCAGTAAGCCATCAATCCCAGCTGTCACATTGTCCTGTAGGTTCTTTAGTGGCTGATGTATTCAACATTGAAGGACACACCCTCGATATTTGGATGGAGGAAAATGCCTGAGAAGCCAGTGCAGCTGTTAGTAATGATGAGAGTCGGAAGTTAGCTTTGCTCGGTCCCGATGATGGCCTCTCTGCTTCGATAATCTCCATCAGTGCCAAAGCATTATTGTACCCTGCTAACGCCTGATCTGCGTCTCCCGTGCTTGCTATGTGGACTGCGTACTGAAGGAATAACTCCACCTGTGTTTCTTTCGTGACAGTGCCCTTGTAATCACCCAATACCGCGAAGGCCTCGGCATACATAGTGGTTGCGCGCTGAAAATATTCCAAACAACGGTATTCCCGGGCTAAATATACTAAAATCCTAATTCTGGCTAAATGGAGGTTGTGAGGATGTTGTGCAAAGTTCTGTGGAACTCACTATTTTCCCATCTTCCAGGGAACTTCGCCAGACCCAATCTGACTCGCAGAACCTCCAATTTTGGGACGATGAGCCCTACACTACCGAAAATCCGCCCAAGAAGATCTGAGAAACTATTAGACCCCAAATTGTGTCAGTCTCGTAAGACTGACCTAGGTGGGAGTCGACAAACTCGATGTCGTCAAATTTCGCCTGTGATGGCTTTGTAGCACCGAGTAGACAATTGATGGGTGTAGAACTGATTGCCTTCGTCGTTTCTATAAAACGTAAGGCTCAGGATGAAGTGAGGAGAGCTGACAACGCACTCTTAGACGCCTGCATCAATTTCCCCTTGGTGCGCTGTTTTCTCCTGGGTGATCTGTTCTGAATTTCTTTAAGAGCACCAGAGGCACTATGTTCGATTTCGGATTGCGCAGGGAGCACGTAATCGCGAAAAATTATCACCGACAAAGAAGCTTGGGAGCGGATATCACATAAAAGTGTGGCAGAATCCCCCAAACGATGCGTGATAAGAGCTGAGAGCAGCGACACAGTAGCGAATTGTGGAATAAAGGTGTCAGGAGAGCATCACGAGTGTCTCCATATCGCTTTGGAATGGAGTCCAGGTTCGGGGCACTGACTGTGTGAGCATCTAGGCACAGCAGCCTTTGAAGTTCGTTCCGGGTTTCAATGGCAGCAGCAATATCGTTATTGAGGTAAAAAAAATGTTAACATTTTCATGAGAATCCTTGCATCCCGTATGTTAGACAAGTCATCGTCTTCTCAGGATTCGCTCACCGTATTCGGCGAATCGGATATTCCAGATTGTATACGACGAGGCAGCTGTCCATGATCTTCTTTTGCATTGTTTGACTTTCTTTTAAGCGAAAGCCAGGATGTCTGCGGAGCGTTGACAATTGGACTTCCATAAGCATTGCCTCCTTTTCCTCGTCAGTGGTAGGAATGTCCATGTCAGAGAAAATGTCAAGCAGTGTGACGGGAGAACAATCAAGCAGCTCGTGGGTCGTGAAAAGCGTCAACCTCTCCAGGAGCGACTCAAGGGATCGCATGCCAGGGCTCGAAAGAAAGAGATTCGCGGGCAGAATCCGGTGAGATAATCCTGCAACTTGGGGGAAAAAATGTCGTGAAGAAACAATGCCGCGTTGAAACGCATCATATGCAAGCTGGATGCGAAGATGAGTGATCTGACATAGGGAAGGGGGTGGCCTCGTACCCTACGATCTCCGGTGCGTGACTGACAGAAGCCAAGCAACTCCCAACGCTTAGGCAAGACGTTGGATATTGAAAGTTGGTTAGCCTGTAGCCCTTGATCTGCCGCGTTTGGCAACTTTAACCCTTGCAATTCTTGTACCAGGTGACAAGATTGGGTCAGGAAAGGTACAGCTGTCGCATGCTGACCCCGATTAAATAAAGTAACCGCAACAGTCCAGAAGGCAGAAGATGTGGACTTCAACAGTGCACTCGATTGGGCATCTAGTTCAGATGCCAATTTGCGGGCAACTGACGCAGCTCGATCCAGGGACTCTCGAATGGTTCTTGGGTGAATGCCTGGTTGTGCTAAATTGATACGAGCAAGGCATATCAGTGAGTCAACGCATGAGACACCATACTCCGCAACGGGTGCCACCTGAGAATTTGTCAAGTGAATCGATACGGCGGAAAGTAACTTGGAGGCAGCAACGGTATATGCGCCTTGCAACGCATCGTGAGACTTTGTTCGTCTCGCAACAGGGGTGCTTGGTCGCGATGAGCCATCCACAGAAGCTTCAACTTCATTATCATCGGCTTCTAAATGCTCAAAACGAGAGACTAGGAGTTGAGTACACCTTTGCCTTAGTTTATTGAGCTCAGCGTTGATCTTTCGGGTGCTCTCAGGGGCAATCGCTCCCTCGGCAATCAGCTGGGTGCATTCATCGACGGTTAAGGCACCCAAGCGAAGAGCGCTGAAGTCGGCTACATGGTTTTTGAAGTCAGAAAATCCCGACAACAACCTCGGAGAACGGACCTTGAGGATCGGAGTGCAAAATCTCCAATATTGAACTATAGTCCGACACCATGGTACACAACCGAACGACCTTGAGGTCAGCGCCTTTTTGCACATCGTCATCTTGGCTGTCAGACTCAAGACTCTTCGACGCATTTTCGAGCATTGATTTGAAGCGGTCAATTTCAGAGCGACTTTTTGTCTGAATGAAGGGGGGGTTAAAACAGCCATGATAAAGCCTGAATAGAGTGATAACACTCACTAGTCTAGCCAGTTTCAAACCATACTCGCATATGCCGATGAACCCTTTCCCATGGAAAAATCTGGAGGTGTCTTTGCGCTCCGATGCTTGCAAGAATAGGTCGTCCAACAAGCCAGCCACCGGCTGTCGTGCGTTATCGCCGACAGCTCGAATGTAGGAGGCGGAGTATTTCCCCGCCTGATCCCAGAAAGGTCCCTCCTTCAAAATGGGACTTGAAAGGAGACACTTCAAACTCCAAGCGCGGATACGAAACAAAGTACAAGCCGATAGCGGAGGCCCACATTTCGCTGCAGCCTGAAAGGCGCTCGTAAAAAGGGCGGCGCACTGTGACCGGACAGGTGTTGATGCAATACGGTTGACCACGATAGCAAGGTGCCGTTGTTCAAGAACGCCTGTATGACATGGTGAGATGTTGGGCTTATTGTTTGACTGAATGGCGTACATCAATAGTTTGTTCAGTTGCCAATGGATGGTATGACTGAAGACTATGAAGTTGGTAGGCTGCGGCCAACGACGGCAGGTTGTCATCATCGACAACATTCCCCGAGGCTGGCGAGGGAAGACCGAACGCGACGCCCGCCTCCCCGGAGGGCCCAGAGAATTCTCCACCCATCTGTGGCAGCAGCGGGCAGACGAGTTTCAGAACATACGGTCGCGCCTCTAAGGGTAACCTCGAGGCATCCTCAAACCGAGCGAAAGCTGCTGGTGAGCAAGTGGACAACAAAGTTTCAAGGACGGATTCACCAGTTCCAATGAAATCGCGCGCCCAATAATCTGAGCTGCCGATTTCTCTACATCCATTGGACGTGCAACAGGAGATGCTCTCAGTTGACTTATACATTTACAAGCGATGGATAGAGAACTATCCAACGACTTCCGTGAGATATCTTTAATAGGGGTAGATACTCTCCATCCAAGCTGGACGGCATCGGCGAGCTTCTGTGATGAGATTTTCAAATCAACCAACGCTTGGGAGGCGACCTGTCTTGGGTCGTCAACAGTCGTGGCGTTCCCCTTTAGCTTCCCGGCCTCAGAAGTTGCAGTATTCGGGGAGATATGAAGAGTCTGGTCAAGCCTTTTGGCTAGTAATTCTTCCGGGTGCGTTTTCGAAGAGGCAGTGGCTCGCCTCGTGTGGCGTAACGATGAAATGGTCGAGATTGTCTTCTTTCAAGAGGTATCAATGTGAAGATTTGCGTCCAGTCTCTTCGAGAGCTCTTCAACATATGTAGAAACCGCATTTTGAGAAACTTTGATGATGACGGTGCGTTGTGACGAAGAACATTCGAAGAAGTTGCTAGTGAAGATCCTGCGGATTTTCCAGCAGATATATACTCCCAGAGCGTGTCGTTGTCCTCCCTAATGGTCTTGACGGCATTTCCGGGCCCCCCTTCCTCATATTCCCAGTACAAACGCGTCCAACAGATAGTGCAAGAAACGAGTTCGCGGTGTGTGGCATGGCTCAATGCTTTCTTGGAAAGAATCTGATATCGCTCTCCAGCAATGCACTCACTGAATTGGGGCTAAGGCGATACTGCTGCCGACGCATGGTTTTAACCCACGTTGATCTCATCGAAAAATTACTACAGTACAATCGTGAGTCATTGCTCCTCGCTTGCGGCGCGCAGTTCACTCAGCTTCTGTACCGTCTAGGTATGGAACGATCCAAAGACAAGAACATTGGGGGGTAGAAGAATTCAGAACACGTACCATTAACCCATTCCGAACCCATATAATTCGAGACTTAACATCAAAGTCAACCCATAGTTAGAAGCACCCCATCAAGTTCCCTGGCTACGACGTTATTCGGACTCAAGTGTTTCAGTTCCCTGCGTCGCCTCGCATTTAGTGCTGTGTTAGAGACATCCCATGCCACTCACTGAAGTTTTGCCTTTTCCCCTCGTTCTTTGCACTCTTGAGCCGCCATCTTCCACTCATTGCATTTGACGTATAGATCCACCCGTAACTTAGAGTCGCACTTGGGGACAAAGGATGCTGCTTGCTTTGGGTATCCCTGACTCACGAGATACTCGACGAAAGGCTCGTAACCAATGGGGCTACGCTTCGATTTGGCGAATGCATCCAGCCCGTCAAAATCTTTGACATCCACCAAAGCGTGAAGTTTGGTATACCACCATCTAAATACGCGGCTTGAGGATCATACTGAAATTCAACACTCGGACGAATCTTTTGTCAGGCACCTTGAAGTCGTTTCGCAATCGTTCCACTTTTTTGTGAAGACCCGCGACAATGCATGCTCGGATGGTCTCTGTAATACTGAGGCCAACGAATTGTTTTGTTTCGTCTAGAGCTGCTGCTGAAAGGCGAGCAATTTGAAATATTCATCCATCATCTACTCATCATCAGTCACACGTCACTGAACAGGGACAATTCCTCCTACTTTGGCTTCAAAAGTCCTTTGTTTATCCTCCGAGAAAAATTTAGCCGCAATTTTGATATTCTCAATCTTCGCTGCTAGGCCCTGAGTGCTGACTCGTAAGTACCCTGGTAACACACCCTGGGCTGTTAGCTTACCGTCGCATTCGCAGCTTCTTCCAAAGCCAACGTTGCACTTTCAGTCCTCCTGTCATCTTGGAACCAGAATTCTCAATAGTTCTCTGTTCTGTTGCCGGGCGCAAACCTGAAGTAAATCTGCCGCCAGTTTCAGCTTTGGGCCGCCTTCCTCTATCAATCGGAAGAAGTCCCCCAGATTTAGGCGAGGTTTGAGGTGAAGTAATACATAATAAACTGTGAACATCAGAATTGTAAGTCAATGAGACGTGGGAGATATTCCTTGGAGCAAACCCAGATCGGTGTCTCCGCTGTCAACCGCTTTAGTGAGGGCCAGCTGGCCTTCATTCATCGTAAGTAACAACGGGACTTGGTCTCCTGCCCTCGGTTCATGATCCAAAAGCTGACACGTGTTATTTTCCCATCTATGACTCTTGCAGGAGCAGTACCAACCATCGTAGCCAGACGACTCCTTCCAGCACTCCAAGCTTTCTTCGCGATTTCAGAGTAACTCACACCCTGGGACGCCTCCGGTCCAAGAGCCTCGAACTTAGCAACAATCAACCTACAGACTTCTTCATCGTCATTCTTCGCCCGTTTTGTTTCTTCGTCGATCTCCGCTCTCGATTGCGAGATCTTGGCAGACGCCCAATGTCGAAGTACGACGTCAGGTTTAAGCTTGATATACATAGATATCCGAAGCGCAAGGAGGTGGAGATTGCGTGTGGTGAGGCGGTTGATGAGATGGTGAGGGGAAGCTTGGATGTACCTGCCGTCGCCGGATGAGCTGCTAATGATTTATGACGACGTGGAGATAAGAGCATACTGGGTATAAGTGATGGGTATGCCGATTTCGAAATAACGAACAGCGTTCAACACTTTAAGCGCTTGACCCATCTCCACGAGATCTGTTGGGTTGTAGAGATCGAGGAAAGCACGACCATACAATGCAGCCTGGAAGAGTCAATACACGTTACTTCAATCTCAACGGCACGATGAAAAGGACATTACATTCAACAAGCGCTTTTGCCAATATGGCTCAAACTCGTGCCCTGCTGCTGCAATGCATGTATCAACGGCCCCGGCAAGCTCTGGTCGTATACTTCGAATAATTTCATCCGATCTCGGGGACTTTTTCTCAAATAGTTCAAGTGCGTCAAAAAGAATTGCGGCCGCAGAAGTAGATTCAGGTTTAAAGACCATCTCTGATGGCCCTGGAAAAGCTTAGAGATCATCTCGGCTCCATAGCAAAATCGAACAGACTTACGGGGCACCTTCTGCAAAAAATCACACCTATCGCTGCTGATTATCCGGACGCCGTCGATCTCCGAAATGAGATGTGTTGGCGAGGTGTAATGTATCTGTGTAAGATTGGAGGGTTGAGTCGGGTATCCAAGCAAATAGCCCAGAATAACCTCACTTTAGCACAGTCCCGAAAGGACCAACCA
This sequence comes from Cantharellus anzutake, assembly GCF_015039405.1. NCBI lineage: Eukaryota > Fungi > Basidiomycota > Agaricomycetes > Cantharellales > Hydnaceae > Cantharellus > Cantharellus anzutake. The sequence continues at coordinate 300,763 of NW_024067013.1, read as the reverse complement.
TAACCACTGTCATCTCCCAGTTCATAACCAATGTATCGTTACCGCATCACACAAGTTGTTGCGGCGGGCCTTGCATTCCTTCAGTCGTTGTATCATACTCGGTATAACTCTCCTGAAAATTTGATGATACGACCCAAAGAGTCCCGGAGCCAGTCAATAGAGCGATGGCCTTTCCACTTGGGGAAATGACTATGTGTTGAAAAGGTCCCCTGGGAATTTGCTGATAGATTACAGAAGGCCATTATGTTGCGTACTTGGTCAATGCTTTCCAAGCTATCAACACTCAGTATAGTATTTTCATATGGGAGCAATACTTCGACATGACAATTGAGACTTTGATCGGGGGGAACAATGTCCCAACACAGCGGTGGCTGCGACAGAGCTGGAGCATTCACGTATCACCAATAAGCTCGCTATGGAATATGCATGGCGCTCTTACCTGTGGAGGCCAATGACACTGGTCTACTACCCTCCCAACCTTTCACTTCCATAAAACCCAAATTACCAGTAAGTGCCACCATCCCAAAGTCATGAATAACAGCGTCGACGACTCCTGAATCTTGTGCTTCTTGTCCCAGGGAATTCTGAGAGTATTCTCCTTGGAGATCGTACACCCGGTAAACACCGTCTTCGTTGAGTATGACGAGTTGTTCATCATATGACCAACCCATTTTCACTATTTTGCCTAGCTCCCACTACAAAAAGTTATTCAGCAATCACAATAAGCAAGTTAATGTCGCACAGACACACCGGTATTGTGATAAGCAGCGCCCCAGAAGAGGAGAACACCTGTACTTGGGGCTTGGATGTGGTATGTTGCGCATATTGCACAGTAACTGACTCATTTCGGCGAAGTGCTACATATCGTCTTGAGAAAAACGGAAAGACCTGATGATCGATGGGATTTCACCTATCGGTCCACCACGTTTCGCACCAGCGACGATGAAATCGGAGAGCGATGCAACGCTCCATTGCATCGCGTAGACCTCCTGTCGCCTGATAAAGCCGTTAAAGAGACGTTTCCCTCATTGGGATCTTCTAAAGAACGATGTGCCATCTTGATTTGCCTCCCACGCAGTAGTGGGATGCTGCACTGACATGAATTCGACCACACGCAAGGCCGAGCGAACAGCCACTAAATTCGCACGCATATCATAAGCATAACCACCTAGGAGTTGGGAGGGCCCTGGGTTGGCAATAATAGAGGACCTTGTCATCAAACGCGTTCAATCAGGGGTCGAAAAATTTACAAGACCCGCTACAGAGTAGCGGAAATTTAAACCTTAACGCCGTTAGGTCCGTGACACAAGGTTGGCTTAGCTGCGGACGACTTGTCACACAGGTTCAACGATGGCTGACAAGATGGAAGATGTGAAATATTCCTCTCCTGCAAGAATAAGTGACAAAGATTTAGGTGTGATCCGTCGGGCCAGTCAGCCATTTAGTCGAGCATCGTCTAGTCTCCTAGAGTTCGCCGAGGCGGATCCAGCAAGGTGGAATGATCTCCTTCCAAACATTCTGGGTGCTCTTACTATCGGTCTGGAGAAGGCGTTTTTCGATGTTGTTCCAAACAACGAACAGACCTCCTCGACCATGGAAAACTTCAACAATGTTGAATGTCGGGGATTGATCACTGATGCTCTCAAACAGAATCGATGGAGGCCCTTGATCGAGTATGGTATGTACCAACCAGCATTCAAGGCACTGATTGTCATTAATTGATGGTACAGTGGAAGTGAGACTGCGACGCGCTAGGGATACCAATTCCCCAAATCTTCGATTGATTGCTAAGTACGCTTGTTCAACATCGACCTTACTTCTTACTCACGTAGCTCTGTTTACAGGCTTCTCAATAAACAAAGTGAGTCTAAAGTTTGTATTTTTTCCAGGGTTCTGATTAGCTGCCAGAGCTTGCTGCCGCATACCGTTCCCCTTTTGTTGGTGGTGCGCCTCTCACTTTCATTAGGCACCTTGACCAACTCGACCGGGATTCGGGAAACCGCAACCGACCACGTTATGCCAAAGCCATCTCAGTAGTCCAAAGCTCTGGGGTTGGGAAATCGCGTATGCTGACGGAGGTGTGTTTGTCCTCTGATCCTGAAAAAGGAATGACCTTATTTGCTCTAGGTTGGTAGACGAGTCTTTGCCCTCCCTATCTGCCTTCGTAGGCCGGATAATCCTGGTTACCCGTTATCGGACGAGCCCGTGTCCACCTATTTTTGGGAGCTCAAGACCAAGTGCGGCGACAATAGCCCTAGCATCAGCACACTTTCGGGTATCGCTGATTTCCTTGCAGCTGCGCATGAGATTATGGTAGAGTCTCTCGAAGATATTGTTGTTGAGCTTCGTCAAGAGAATTACACAAGGGCAGATGTTCTTGGTCGTTGGCACCAGAAAATGGAGGGGGAAGGCCAACGAGATTTTCGGGTGGAGTTCTACAAAAGGGTGATGGAACGCGTCCAGGCAAATTTCCGTTCTTGTCCTCTCTGCTGAAGCTGATAGATGGCTTAGCTACATTTAAGTGATGATGCAAAACCAGGGAAAAGTCCCAAGCTCGATGGGACAACAAAGGAAGAAACAGAAAAGGCCGTCGGGCTTGCCCCGACCTATTATGAGCGTGCAAAGGAAGCGGTTGAGAACCTTATGGCGTTCATCAAGAACCTTCCCAGCGAACCACCTTCCGATGATCTACCCTACGACGGCCTACCCCAGGGCCCACTGTGCGTCACATACTTTGATGAAGCTCACGAGTTGGGAATGTGCTTCTGGATTATGTTACGTTTATTGCAAAACCAAGCCGAATCCGTAAGAATGTGGTATGTTTTTATGGGGACGAAGGCAAGCGTAGCGTATTTTGCACCTCGTTCTCAAGACAGTGAGTGTTTATGTAGTTATCTAGCTAGACCTTGTTGTTTCGCACAGTGGTTTCCGCAAGACTCAGAGAGGAACAACTTCGCCTAGACCCCCCTACTTTGCTCTTGGTTTTGATCAGTGTGCCAGCGAGCATGCCAAATCCCTGACACCCGTCAAGATCGGTTATTTCGAAACAATGGAGCATATCAGCCAATATGGGCGGCCATTGTGTGTCCTTTCCTCCAGATCACGAGGGCAATTACCCACTCACTTCTGCTAGGTGGCGCGCCATGTTACCCAAGAAAGGCAATGAACTGGTGAATATTGCGGCTTTCAAGCTCACTGCCGGTGATAAGGGAGGATTCCATCCCCACGATAAGCGCCATGTATTCGCTGTGCTTTCACAGCGGCTTTGCCTCGATCCTGTTATAGCGAATCGTGAGGCCGTCATGTTAGCCGATCGGAGCGTCTCGCATCACATGAGGCTCCTCACGGGCCTCTCGGTTGACAACGCGTTATTCTACACTCATTCACCCTCGGAACCGGTTCTGGCCTTGGGTGCTGCACTACTCTTGTACGATCATCCTGGGCAGTTACCTTTGGTTCTGGATACGTTGAGCCAAGATTTGTGCCTTGCTGGTCTGGTCGAAAAGGGTCTTATGGGTGAACTTGCTGCCCGTTTCCTTCTCCTCACCGCGCGCGACTATGCGGCTCCATTTGATGCTGAGGGGCACCGAAACCTGCTGAAACCCGTTCATCTGTTGGACGTCCTTGAAATGCTTTTTGGCAAGGACTGGTGTAATGATGATGATTTCAAAACGGCTTTCAGTGACGCATTTGTCAATTTCACACATTGGGGTGCCAGAGATTTTTCCTTACCTGAGCCGCCTCCTCGGTAGTTATTCCTTGTATACTCCTTCACGTGTTCGCTGACCGAGGCTCCTCAGAAATTTACTTTCTAACCTCTGGGCTCGGGGGGTCATAATGCAGTGCTGCTTCAATCAAACATCGATCGATTTCTTATGCCCGGTTTATTTTGGTTCCATGGATCCTGGGGCTAATTTTGATTGCGACCAGCTGTCGGGATTTGTTATTCAAGTCAAGAACAAAAAGAAAGGAGATACTGATACTGGTGCCCAAAGGAACCTGCGACCCAATGGAATTATCCGCGATCCTGAAGACCCACTCCCCTATCTTGCCCTGCTGATGGAGCTTGGTACCGACTCCCAGTATCGAGAAGCAGAGTTCATCACTTACTCCCTCCCAAAGCATTCCAAGTCCTTCCAATATGGTGCCTTGAAGAGGGAGCACCAGAGTGCTCTAGATAGGCTATCCACGCATAGGAACCAAATTCCCAAGGGCAAAAAAAATCCTGAGGACAAAAAACAGTTGAAGGTGCTGGAGGTGGATGTTCAAGACAAAGAGCTGCAAAGGGATTCATATAATCGCTACTTGATCTCTGCCCGAGGTTCAAGCCCTAAGACCTATGACATACTTACGACAGCAGGAATTGAGCAGCAGTTTGAAACCTTTCTTGGCATTGTCCTGCCTCAGGAATTGTCTCATGGGGATGAAATTGCTCAAATGTGGCCTCTGAATCATATGGAGGATCATGACTTGTGGATTACCAATTATGCAGAGAATATGTCTGATGAAATGTAAATTAAAATGTGATTCCAAATGTATCTGATCAAAGACTTTTGCTTATTGACCCCTTTGTCTTCCATCCATGCAATACAATCACATAAGATATCACACTCAGCCCTTACACACCATGCTTATATGGATATATACTGGATATGTGACACAGAACAAAGTGTTATGTCAGGACCATGTGGGATGTAGGGGTGTTCATGGATGAGAATCTGAGGATGACCCAGGATGATCCAGGATTGTGATGCACCCAGGTTTCAATAAACTTTCCTCATTTTGCGGAAGCATGTTCTCACCACAGGTCTCAATAGGGTTTCTGTCAGGGACAGCTCCGAAAGCGGTGAGGTCCCAGTGCGAGGGACTCAATGGGACAGGTGTCGGCTATGCATAGCGGTGGTCCCGTCGCAGGGTGAGCATCCCCAACCACTTAGTCTGAAGTGGGAAGTTGAGAAGAAGGCTGCTTCTTCTGTTCCCACCCCAGGTGCTATTATATACATGTGGTTAGGGTCACATGGGGGAAGCCACATCATCTCTGCACACAGCCGCACCTCCCTGGGTGTCTCTGCAGGAGATCCTGGAGGTGGCTGCTCAGCAGGCGGGAGTGCACACAGCATGTGTGGCGATCAGGGGAGCAGGGTCAGGTATGTAGTGGTACATGGAGAAAAGGGAAATCGACTGTAGAATAGAAATAGAGAGAAAAGGGGAAAAGGGGAAAGGAGGGATGGGGAGTGATAGCAGGGGGAGCAGAGTAGAGCAGTATGGCGCAGGGTGCGGCACAGGGTCAGGCAGGTGTGCCCTGACATCACCCCCCCCTTAAGCTGCTTTGCCTCAAAGTGGCTGGGCAGTTCTCTTTTTCTCTCCCTGGGGTGTGGGGGTGTGTTTGATGGAACTCAACTAGGTTGGAGGTGTGGGTCAGGTGGTCACATGTGAGCCATTGGTTTTCCGAGTGTGGCCAGCCTGTATACTTTATGTCAGGGCACACACCCTGACTAGCCCGGACCCGGACCCGCATGTGTGCTCCGCCCCGCACGCTCCGTGCACCGCATGCTCCGGGTGTCATATCCGTTGAAGGAGAGAACGAAGGAAGGTCAGTTGGGAGGTTCAAACGAGACCACCACCAAGCTGTTCCCTGGTTCTTTAGTTAGGATGGGGAAGTGTACTAGTGTTATTTATTGTAAATAAAGTACCAATCCGAGTGTTTTGGCTAATTCTATTTTTATGGGTTAGTTTTAAAGTTCCTGGGAATTGACTTACAGATAAACCGAGCCCTGCGGAGCTGTTTCTTTATTGAAATTTATTAATTTGTCTAGGTGTAATTCTGTGTAGCGTTGTTTAATTTGGATTTAAACTTGAATTTAATCTTCTACTTGGTGAAGTTTCAAAGATTCTATTCAGTTAATGAATTTGGATTATGTCTGGAGTGTCCCTTGAGTTTGTTTTATTTTTGTCTTATTTTATTGCTTGTTTTAACAGTAGCAAAATAACTGTTTTGTGTTTACACTTTGAAATCTGGAGTGTTAACCAGCTCTCCTGTTGAAATATCTACTTAATATTTCTCTCCTTAATTGCTGCCTTTTACTACAGTGGCAATCTTAACTGTATATCACTTTTTCGCACTGGAGTGACAACCAGAAATGCTTGAGAAAAATAATACTCTATTTTCTTACTTCTCTAAGGGGGGTGAAAAGTCGCAGAAAGGGTCTCCCTTTTATACTCCTTGGGTCGCCTTCCTTTTTCACGCTCTACCTTCTATTTACAGGATTTATTTACAGTGTATTTTTCTCAAACTGAATAAAAATGAAATTTTCATGCTATAGTTCTACTGCGCTTTTGCTGCGCTGAACTGCGGTTCTACTGCGGTCAGGCTGCGCCTGGAATCCTTATTGTCCTTCCTCGCCTAAGCTATTTTAATGGTTAATTAGAATTTGTCTGCGCCGCATTTGCCGCAGTTCCCTATTTCAAATTCCCCATATTTCCCATTAAGTTTGCTATGACTCGGTCATACTGAATTCAAACCTCGCATTACTATGCGTGCGACTGTGCTGAGACCTTCAGCTGATTTATTCCAATTTTATTTAGTGACATTTAGTTAAAATGAGACTGAAATGATAAATGAGTGAATTATTCAGGTTTAAAACTGAAAGAAAAAGTTGCTAGTGGTCAAGAATTACTCAAACAAATGTGTTATAGCTCTCCACCTCATTAGAATATCGTTCCCTAAAATTCCCGCCATGGTCCGTCGTAGTTTAGTGGTTTTCGTGAATTTTGTTCATATTCTCTGATTTCCTTTTGTATTATCGCATCCTAATCCTCCATATGTATCGTTGGTTGATATAGTAGGTTGTCCTTGAAGATATCATATTTTTATCTATTTTATTTAGGACTCTGGACCTCTTGAAGCTGTTTTCCCGCGCATTTTCAGGTTTCTAACTTCATGTCCTTCTATCTCATTCATTTCTGGATGTTTCCTCACGTTCTTAGTATCATAAATTTTCATTTATTCCCACCTTTCCAATGGTACTAATATTGTGTCCTATTTCCTGGTATTCGTTGAGTTAGCAAAGATTCGCGCGCACATTCAGTAATCACGTGCATCGTTCGTATGCGGGAGCCGTTTTCGTTTATTTGTTCGGGATTTATGATATGCGCGGGTGTTTATTTCTTTCATATGGGCTTCTGTGATTTATTTCAGATTTTTCCCTCATGATCTAAGGTTGTTTTGCACTTTTCGTGCTTTGTTTTGACCGGGCTCTTCCTTATTTGGACGGAAATTGGTCTTCGCGATCTGCCGAAGTGCGGATCTCGGTTCCGATGGCCGGTTCCCTGCGCATCGCCACCCTCACGTGTCATTACACATGATGCGGATTCCTATATTCCCATCATGGGTATAACTTCACAACGGCTGGACCGTTTGGGCTGAGAATTTGCATAACTATAGTTTCCTATTTTTCATAATTTCCGTGTAAATTTCGTTGTATGTTTTAATTATGGATCCTACGCAATCATCGTCTTGTCCCTGAGCTCGGACTTTTGATGTCGCTATTCCCGTTATTGGATTTCTCATTAACGCATGATCCTTTTATTATGAAAATTTGGGAGGATTAAGAGTAGATCCCTTCCTTTCTAATGGGCTATCAAGCTTGTCTCGGTCGTTACTAGTTAATCTTCGCACTTGCTTTTTAGACATTGTCCTCGTTTTGCAGGAGTTTTAGTCATATCTCCGTCGTTTATGGGTAGTTTCCCCTGTAATTACTCTCATTGGTTCCGTTTGGGTGACATCTACATTTCCTATTATAAACACGACTTTGACTTTTGCATTAGTTCCTGAGGAATCTTTGTTCCGTGGTACTTCCATCCTTGCTACGTGTGCAGACGTGGGAAAGTAGTTTCCGTGGAGGTTCTCTGATTATTTTTATAGTCAAATCTTGGTCGATTGTCCTAATTCTTGGTTTAATATTTGCTATAAATTCCCCCGAGAATTCCGTCTCGTTGATGGTAAGCTTGAAGTATTTTTGTTATTTTCTTTCTTTCGATTTATCGTGTATAGTCATAATAATTCGTAAAAATTCGTAAAATTCGTTAAAATTCAGGTCCTTCTATGTTCTCATATCTACTTGTCATATGAGGTTTTGTGATTTATCTGGCATATTTCCATAATGGGTTTCCATAGTGTGGCCGTTATTTCTCCTACACCGTGCATACCCGATCCTGACCCGACTTCCGGACCTCCTTCTTCACCACCTCTGGAGTCCTACCCTACCGTTGTCCGTTCCGATATTCACCTTCGGTCCCAACACCACACCTCCTCTCACCTCCCATGCCACCTCCACTCCTCCATCCCTCTCCTCTCCTATCTCCATCTGCTCCGATACCCACCTCGGACCAAACACCACCCCTCCCGCCACCCTCCTACTACTCCTCCTCCTACTCCTACACTCCCTCCTCACAACGCCTCCACCCTTCCGTCATCCTCCTGTCAGGGCACACCCGCCTGACCCCACGCTGCACCCTGCGCCATACCACACTACCCCATTATCACTCCCCATCTCTCCTCCCCCATTTTCCCCCTTCTCTATTGTATATACATGTGATAGTTGTGGCTTGGGGCCGCATGGTAGAAATGGAGGGTTTGGGAATAGAAGTGTCACGTCGGGTACAAACCTGATGTGATAAATAAAGAATGAATAGGGTAGGCCGCGAGTATGTGGCCTATATCCCTTACACTCTCCTCCCTTGTGATATTAATATCACACAGGCAGGTATAACAAGAAGTTGTCAAGAAATTAATATAAGGTGGGGAATGGCGATTAAGCCATTCCCCTCAAAATTTTACAAGAATTATCCAAGAAAGAATAAAAATGATAGCTGTTAGGCCATCCAGTAATTGCAAGGCTGTTAGGCCTTGACAAAACCGTTATTATGACAGTTTCTGGATTAAGTGAAAGTAGAGGCTGTTAGGCCTCCACAGATCCGTTGTTTCGATGGATCCAGAAATTATTGCAAGGTAGAGGCTGTTAGGCCTCCACAGGTCTGTTGTTTCGACAGACCAAAGAAAAGATATATAAAGTAGAGGCCATTAGGCCTCCACTGACCCACTGTTTCGGTGGATCAGAGGAAATAAGCAAGTGAAGGCCATCAAGCCTTCACACAACCATTGTTATGACGGTCCAGAGAATGGAGTGGAGAACATAGTAAAGCAAAGGCTGTTAGGCCTTTGCAGAACCGTTGTTAGGACGGTTCCAGAGCAGAAAACAAAACAAAGAAAGACGATGAATGAGGCCGTTAGGCCTCAGTAGTATGAACGATGCACCAGAGCGGATGATAGAACGGGGGGGGGGTGATTAACCCCTCCATGTTAAATGAGGCACATATACCTCGACGAAGAGAAGGTGATTAAACCTTCTTGGAGGAAGGGCCAGCGGCAGCCAAAATGGCAGGACTAGAAAGGTCCAAAGGACCAGCAACAGTGGCCTTGGTCTCAGACCAGATTGCAGCAGGGAAACGTTGTTCAGGAAGAGGAGCAGCCTCGTTCACTGACCCTGTAGTCGCCTCACCATCACTCTTCATATCCTCATCCTTGTTGGGGATAGGCAGTGGGGTGGGAGGGCGCACTGCAGTGGGTAGATGACCATAGTTGCCATCCATTAATTGAGAGAGAAACCTGTGTCTTTTGTGGAGGTGTGGGTGGAGCTGGTTCAGGCACGAAGTGCCCTGACCACGATGGAGGGGGAGGAGGTATGGGGTAGTTGCCCACATGCAGTTTCGAGAATTTGAAGGTGGTCGTATTGGCCACCCTACAAGCCCTTGCCTCGTTGGAGGGATGATGCCTCCACAACGACAGCAGGATGTACTTCATCCCTGCCTCGTTGAGAATTTCGGGAGTCCTTTGGACATACCCATACCTCTTGTCGAAGTCATCTGCGGAAGGATTCCTTCCGCCCTTGAATTTCAGCTCGAAGTAACGAGCGTGAAGGTTGCAAACATCGCCTGGGGCATCATTGATAACCCCAGCCACCCCAACCTGCTGGTCAATCCACTTGAGGTTGACCAGGAATTTAAACCCATTCACTGTAATCAGGAACAGGAGTATGAAGTTGTCCCATTGCCATTGATGATGGCCTATTTCGGTGGTGATGAGCCACCTCTGGCCACTAATGGTAACTCCATGTACGAAGTTGTTGGTGCAGAAGGAACCTGGGATGGGTATGTTCCTCCACGTCCCAGGAGAGGGAGAGCGATTCTGGCTAGGTAGCCAGAACCATGAGTATTTGAGTGGTAGGAGGGGGTGATGCAGTGCCTGCTCTTTTCCTGACTCAGGATTGGATGTATTAGGTTGGACCCTACAGCCCACCATTGGGTCAACAACAGGTACTTGAGGATGGGCTGATTTGACTGGTCCAGGGTGTGGATGAGGGTTGATGTCTACATGATGCGCCCTCTCAACGGGGGCATTTTGGGTATGCGCTTCTGTGTGAGGGATTTTTCGAGGGCATGATGCCTCATCTTCCTCGCAACCCTTTTCATAGGCCTTGAGGTCCCTTTCCAGCAAGTTGCACTTTCGTCAGAGGAAATCCCAGTGTAACGAGACTTCCCACAACTCGGTTGTGAGGTGTTGATTCTCAAGCTTGAACTCAAGTTTGAGGTTGAAGAGTTCCTCTTGGAGCCCTAAATTTTCATCCTGAATATGTCGAGTCCCTTCTTGAGACTGCAACAGTTTGTCGTCAAGACATCGAACATGTGTGTTTGCATCCATAAGGAGTTCAGTCAGGAAAGACCCTGACATTGTAGCATGCGGCTGGTGAGCTGCTTCAGGAGTGGGTGCTCCATGAGGGAGGGAAGGGTGGTAACCCCAGGTTAAAGTATGGCAACGGTGGTGCTTGTCCTGGTGCCATCAAGTCCGTGAAAAATTGCGGGCCCATTGTTTGATGGTCAGACACAGTGTAAGCTGCAGTAGCTTGCACATCCATCACAGGGGAAGGACACCCTGATACTGTTGGTATCGGGGTAGAATTAGGGATGTTGGAGATGCTGGGGGCCTCAGCACCTGGCATCGAAGTATGTTGAACATTGTCTAAAGCCGGACCCATGGTCTCAGTGTCCATGGGGGTGGTGTTTGATCGTGGGCTTTGCCCACAGTTGTTGTTGGGTGGCATTTCTCTCCTGAAGTTAGCTTGTACTTGCTCAGACATCATGGGGGAAAAGAAGAAGGATGAAGTTTTGTCCATGGGAACAATGTTCATACCCCGGAGGCAAAACCCAAATATGGCAACTAGCACCATAATTGTCCTTCATTAGGTCATAGGACTATTCCCAAGTGGGTAGTCTGTCGGGAGCAAGTAGGACAGGGCGCTTTATTAGCCCCTCATGTGGGAATAGAAGGAAATTTGCTTTCCTTATTCAAATTTTCTACTGCATCAACCCCATGTAACAATAGGTAGTCATCTAATGCAGCCAATTCGTTGCAATGAGTGAGAGGCTCCCATGTGAGATCCCCCAGGCCCCATTTGATGTGGAACCACAGGCTACTGCCAGTGTCCCAGGAATGGTCCAGGATTTCCTGGACCTGATATTCCCATTCAGGATCTTCACCAAAGTCATAGAAGACTTGGGCAGCCTGACCTGGGAATAGCAGTGAGTCGTTTGGCTTGTGTGGGGCCAAGTGAGAAACATGAAACTTGGGGTGAATACCCCTATTGAGAAGCTCCAGAGGGAGCTTGAGTGTATAATTGGATGAATCCTCGAATGCTTTGAGGATCTCATACAGCCCAACATATTTGGGGAGGAGTTTCTTTGCTCTTCCCTTAGGCAGGTTAAGGTCCTTTGTCGCCAAGTAGGCAAAGTCGCCTACCTTCAGCTTAGGCAGATCTGGGCGCCTATGCTGATTGGTTTGGACCAATTGCTCGACGTGACTCTTTATTATCACATCATGGGCACCCTGGAGGTTATCTAATGCTTTCTGTGTGAAGGTGCCCACTCCAGGGAGGTTATTCAGTGGGACTTCCACTGTCATACAGGGTATTGTCCCATAGATAAGTTCGAAAGGGGCATACCCTGTCGATTTATTCATGCTCAAGTTTATCGTGAACTCGGCAAGAGGGACTTTTAGTACCCAGTCGCACTGATCTGGCCGAACAGCTGCACAAATTACTTGGACAATGCTCTGAACCATTTGTTCAGCTTGTCCATCGCCTTCTGGATGGAAAGCAGTCGTCATTTTTAGATGAACGCCAAGTAACCTGTGTAATTCCATCCAAAATTTGGATGTAAACTTAGTGTCTCTGTCAGACACTATGGATCTTGGGAGTCCGTGAAGGTGCATGCCACCTTTCAAGAACTCATACATGAGTTCTAGCATGTTGATTGTGGTTTTCACAGGTATCAAGTGAACCTGTGAAGTCAAACGGCACATAACTACCCAGAGGTAGTTATGATCTAGACTCACTGGGAAAGGACCAATGAAGTCCATCGATATAGAGGACCATGGGGCCTCTGGAATCGGCAGCTGGTGAAACAGCCCAGCTCTTTGTCGAGTAGACTGCTTGGTGGTCTGGCACGTTTTGCATGAGGAGACATACTTCTCCACGTCGTGTACCATTGTAGACCACCAATAATAGCAGCATAAATATTCTAAGGTTTTATGGAATCCTAGGTGACCTAGGATCTCATGTGCATTTTGGACAGCGATCCCAGTCGTCTTCTCCCCTTTATGAATGACGTCTGGGAGAACCAAATGTGGTTCTTTCAAGTCATTCAACTTTGAAATAAGGCTGTTCTCGACCTTAAATCTTGGGAATTGTCCGGGATTCTCTAGAATCCCTCACCAAGCTGCATGCTTGGCATACCCCTCTTTCACAGAGGAGAGGAAGTTGCCTTCCTCAACAACACTCCTGAGCGAATCCTCAGGCAGTACGATGTCAGCAAGCGTCAGCTCGCTCCTCCCTGAACGATTGTTGGGGGGGTCAAGGATCGCAGCTTCCAAGTCATGATCTTTGATCACACTACTTGCCGAAGCAAGTAGTAATGATAGTCGGTGCAGAAGGAGCATTTCTTCTGCCTCTTCAATATGACTTAGAGGGAGATCTTCCCCAAATTTGTCTATGCAGACATCCGCAGAGACAAAGTCGTCATAATGAAGGTCTTCGTCTGATGAAGACTCGTAATAGCAGCTGAGTGCATCAGCCACTTTGTTTTTGTGGCCCTCGACATACAAGATGTCGCACTTGAAGCCATAAAAGAAGTTTTGCCACCTTATGTGGCATCCAGAAGTAGGTGAGGGCTTTATGGTCTGTAACGACCGTAAATTCATGCCCTCCAGTCAATTTGTCCATCCACTTGGACAGGGCTTCCAGTTCATATGCGAAGTATGAACATTGTGTTGAAGTAAACTTCTGTCAGAGACAGGATTATTGTTGGAGTGAGGAATATTGTCGGAGTGAGGAATATTGTCGGAGTGAGGAATATTGTCGGAGTGAGGAATATTGTCGGAGTGAGGAATATTGTCGGAGTGAGGAATATTGTCGGAGTGAGGAATATTGTCGGAGTGAGGAATATTGTCGGAGTGAGGAATATTGTCGGAGTGAGGAATATTGTCGGAGTGAGGAATATTGTCGGAGTGAGGAATATTGTCGGAGTGAGGAATATTGTCGGAGTGAGGAATATTGTCGGAGTGAGGAATATTGTCGGAGTGAGGAATATTGTCGGAGTGAGGAATATTGTCAGAGATCTGAAATATTGTCAGAGACTGGATTGCTGTCAGAGACTGGGGATATTGTTAGAGTCTGGCAGACTGTCAGAAGACGGATGGAAGACGGATTGGGTTCTGTCTGAGTTGGGGTCGGAGATTGTGGCAGAGGTCTGTTGGAGCACACATGCGGATATGCAGGCAGAAATGTGCGGCGCATCCGGAAGCGCTGTTCAAGGTTAGCAGAGTGGGATCGCGGCCTCAGCGACTCAGGTGGAGCGCTGTGCCCTGAGCTTGACGTTTGGGGGAGATCCCGTATTTACAAACTGACACTTACAGCGGACTTCAAACAAGACTTGCAGGCGGAGCGGACCTGTAGGAGGAGCGTGGACTCCGCGAGCACGGACTCAGAGGGGGGAAGCCCCCTTTGCAGAAGGAGAGACTCAGACCAGACAGGGGGGGTACTCTAGTTGATTTCAGACTAAGGTCCCCGAAAGTATTTACAGGATATAAATAAGCAGGAGGGAAACACAGAAGGACCGGTCAGTCCGGTGCGGTCCGGCACGGAAATAAGCGGGGATTGTCAAACTGAATGAAGGACAAGAGCCCGGGAAATGGGAGGCAATGAACTAAACAAAAGCGGATCAAGTGCCAATATTGACAGGTAATAAGAAGTGCATCAGCACATGGATCAAGTGCCAATATTGGCAAGTTAAGCGAATGAATGGATGAACAATATAGGCACTCGGCAAGGAATGAATGGTATGCTGCCGAGTGACAAGATGGCCAGAGAAAAGCGGAGGTCAGCGCACGGCGCCGATACAAGTCCACAAATAAGCGGGGTCGGTGCGGTGCCGACACAGGTCCGTGAAGAGACATGGAAATCAGCATGGTGCTGACAAGTCTGCAACAGAGGGTGGTCCATCAGTGCCATCACAAACAAGGGCAGCATGATGGCCAGCAAGGTCGGAGGGGAGTGTTGGCCTGACCACAGGGTGTGGAGGGCAACCAGGAGTGGCAGAGGTCCAGAGGGTGTGGAGGTGGGCAGAGGTACAGATGTGGGTGGAGGTCCGGATGCGGGCAGAAGTCCAGATGCGGGTGGAGGTCTGGATGCAGTGCATGGTTGATAGGGCAGGGGGCCAGACATCGGATTGGGGGCTGGTTAGATTGGGTTTTGGGTCGGCGGATTTGCCTATCGGCATTGATTCGCTGCTGACGGAGCCCCAGGATTTGTTGGTCATGAAGGCAGCTGGGCATGATAGTTCCCAGCTGGCACCTTGAGCCAAAATAGCCCTGACGCCTGCAGGGCAGGCGTCGGTAATCACCCAGACTCGAAATCTGTTCCTCTGTTGTTCAGAGAGGCCATCTGGTACTTGCCAGATGATTGGCTTAGAATCAGTGTCTTGCATGGGAGATTCTTTATGTTATTGAAACACTTCTGGTGCAGCGGCAACCAGAAGAAAGGCAGATTGTTAGTGCAAATGGTCTGCAAAGGACCAGTGTATGCACTAACATTAGTCATGAATCAAGCAAGGTACTCTATTAGGCCTAGGAAGTGTAGCACTTCCCAGTGGTCTGAAGGTTCATGCCAAGCGTGAAGCTTCACCATTTTATCAGAGTCTGGAATATTGTCAGAGTGTCAGGGGACGGACCCTGGGTCCCCATGACCCCTCTCTCTATAGCCCACAGCCCAACCCGTAACAGCCTAGTCTCAAGGCAAAGAGCTACTGTGGGTAAGAAAGTGATATAAACAAAGGGGCAAGTAGATACACTTGCCTACTGTGGGTAAGAAAGTGAGAAGAAGGTTAACTTCTCACTTTCCCACAGTGGCCCCAATATGGCGAAAACTTCCGGGGATACCCGGAAGTCACATGAGGTGGGATCCGGGGTCGGATCATGCGGCGCACGGAGCGTGCGGCACAGGAAGTGTGCGGGAAGTGGAGCGGGTCCGGACGCGGGTCCGGGTCCAGGCTAAGTCAGGGTATGTGCCCTGACACAGAGTGAGGAATATTGTCAGAGTGAGGAATATTGTCAGAGTGAGGAATATTGTCAGAGTCAGGCAGACTGTCAGAAGACGGACTGAAGACGGAATGGGTTTCTGTCTGAGTTGGGGTCGGAGGTGATGCAGAGGTCTGTTGGAGCATGCGCGCGGATATGCGGGCGGAATTATGCGGCGCGTCCGGAAGCGCTGTTCAGAGTTAGCAGAATGGGATCGTGGCCTCAGCGACTCAAGTGGAGCGCTGTGCCCTGAGCTTGACGTTTGGGGGAGATCCCTTATTTACGGACTCACATTTACAGTGGACTTCAAAAGACTTGTGGGCAGAGCGGACCTGTAGGAGGAGCGCAGACTCCGCGAGCACGGACTCAGAGGGGGGGAAGCCCCCTTTGCAGAAGGAGAGATTCAGACCAGACAGGGGGGTACTCTAGTTGATTTCAGACTGAGGTCCCCAAAAGTATTTACAAGGTATATAAATAGGCAAGAGGGAATATAGAAAGGCCGGTCAGTCCGGCACGGAGATAAGCAGGGATTGTCAAACTAAATAAGGACAAGAGCCCGGGAACTGGAAACGAGGAACAGATCAATAAACAATAAGTGGCAAGGGTTATTGATGAATAACTGAATGAGATCAATAACCTAGTGCCAATAAAGAGGGGATCAAATGCCGATATTGGCAAGGAAGCAAACAATAAATGGCACTCGGCAAGGAATGAATGATAAGCTGCCAAGTGACAAATGGCCAGAGGAAAAGCGGAGGTCAGCATGCGGCACCGATACAAGTCCGCAAATCAGGATGCGGGGTCGGTGCAATGCCGACACAAGTCCGCAAAGGGATGCGGGAATCAGCATGGTGCTGATGAGTCCGCAACAGAGGGTGGTCTGTCAGTGCTGTCACAAAAGGACAGCATGATGGCCAGCAAGATACGGAGGGGAGTGTTGACCTGACCAGAGGTGTCAAGGACAACCAGAAATGGACAGAGGTTGCGGAAGGTGCGGAAGCGGTGCATGGTCGATAGAACAGACATCGGGTTGGGGCTGGTAAGGATGGGTTTGGGTCGGCGGAATCGCCTGTTGGCATTGATTCGCTGCTGACGGAGCCCCGGGATTTGTCAGTCGTGACAGGACCCCATGGCCATCAACCTTGCATCCCAGAATGTCGAGAACCGGGGCAAACGGTTCGAATTTCTTATGGCTAATGTATAGCCGTTCAGAATTTAGTCAGTTGTGCACCCACTGAAGTTTCTCATTGTGTTCGGAAACCATATCGGTTCCCATAAATATGTCATCAAACCATGCATGAACAGCCCACCCAATATTATCTCGGAGGACCCATGACACAGTTCGCTGGAATGTGGAGGGACCATTACAGTCCCCCTGTTGGAGTATGTTTGAAACGTATGTGCCCCAAGGAGTGCAAATGCAGTGCGTGGAATGCACTCAGGTTCCACGTGAATTTGCTTGTAAGCATCTGTCATATCGATCTTTGATCGATATGAATTCCTGGCCAAGCTATCCATAATGGATTGCATGTCAGGCATCGGTGTGATGTCGAGAATTGTATTTGCATTACGATTCCTTGCATCAATAACGGTTCTTATTGAACCGTCCTTCTTTATGAGACACAGTAATGGGTATGCCATAATGGCTGGTCGGCGAACCCACCAGCCTGTGTGCTCATATTGAAGAGTTTTCTCTTGTAGCTGTTGCTCGAGAGATTGGGGGCACATTGCATGCCTCTCATGATACCTTTTATTGGGATCGATTAAGTTGATCCTGTGATTAACCTCCCGGAAGGGAGGTAAGATCTCAGGCACAGGTGCCATGACATCCTCAAATCGCGACCTCCACCAGTTGCGGAGGGCACTAAAACCATCGTCTGTCATTGGGTGATTTTCAAGATGAGAACAGTCTGGTAACTTCCCAGACTGGGGATCAGGCCAGTGAGCTGGGTAACTTAATGCATCTGTTGTGGATGCATTGGACATGGCCTTCATAGCAGATATGCTATGAAGACCCTGCTCCTCCCTAGAGGAGTGATTGGACAGCAAAGTCTCCTTTGCCTTATTGAGTCACACCTTGGGTGTGTTGGTCGAAGCAGACACACGGCCGCTTGTGGGTGGAGGCCTCTTAGAGAGGCTAGTGAAATTTTGATGGGCCTGGTGGCCAGTCGACACAAAGGAATGTTCCATAGGAACGTCAAAAGTGGAGATAAGACTGCCCTTCACATGGATGGTGTGCTTGCCGAAGTCCAGCAAAGCTTTGTAGGTGTTCAACCATGGAGCACCTAGAATGGCATCGTAACATTCGATGTTCACGACATCAAAGCAGTGTTTGTTTTCTGACCAAGTATGGTCAGATCAGCATTGGTCCCGTAGTAAATACAAGACCTACTCCCCTTGGTGCCCATTTGGAGCACGAGGGGATTGGGAAGTTCAAGGAGTGGGATGTGACATGCTCTGACAAAGTCAGAGGATAACATGTTGGTTTCTGCCCCACTATCGAACAATGTGAATGCTTTGGTCCCATTGATCTCAACGAGACCAGTCAGGGTGCGATGTAAGTCAGCACTCCGATTGGCAGGGTATTTACCTGCCTCACGTGAAAGTCTGAACTTTGCATCGAACATAGGCGGGTTTTTCTTTGTGATTTTTGCTGGGACTGTATCAGTCTCCGGCTTCGGGAGGGGCAACTGCCCCTCAGTCTTAAATTGATGAACTGGTTCATCTACCAGCTCAGTGACGATTTGCTCCTCAGAGAGGAGCGAGTCGGCTCTTTGAGCTGAGGCTAACTTAAGGGCATAGTTGTCCTCAGATGGGTCAATAATACCCATCCCCTGTAAACTTAAGCGCCCAAAGACGACCTCGTCTTCAGGTTCGCTGACTGTCTCTTCAGGAGGGCCAGCTGGTTCATATGGGTCCTTGATGAATCAATCATCGGGATCGCCATCTTCAGCGGTAACTTCTTCTTCTGGGGCCTCCCCAGATGGATCGTCTTCGTCTCCCTGACCCTCCGATTTGTGGGGAGGGTCTTGGTCCTTCTCTTCTACGCCCAGAGTGTATAACTTGGCTCTGGGTGGATGGTTTGGACACTCAAAAGAGTATCTGATCTTGCCACATTTGTAGCAGAGGGGGCTGCCCTTCGAATCCTTTGAAGGGCATTGTTGGGTGTTATAAGAATTACTGGTATTCGAAGAATACCGGTTGTTTGATGAAGAAGGGGCCTGGGGAGTCCCTTTGGCATGTGAAGAAGACGAGCCTGTAACAGGCTTCATCGTAGCTGCAGCGGGCTTCTTGCTATTAGAGTAAGAAGTGAAATTCGGGTAGCCCCTGGTTGGGGCTATCCTGGGAGCAACTCCTGATGATCCCCTTGTGGACGGGGTTGAGTTGTTGGATACACTTGACTTGCTAGTTGGGTGCATATTGGTTGATTTGGAGGGGGCAAGCCCTCCTTTATACGTGTTATTGCACACATTGAGTCCATTGCATTGTCAACGCGAAGAACAGCCATCTACAGTTCATCTTTGGACATGAAGTCGACCAAAATTCGGTCACATAGTACGAGCTCTTCCCTTATATGATAGGGGAGAGCGTTTACAAAACATTCATTGAAACTTGCCTGGTCAGGGCGAGTGATCATCTTCTCCGATGCTTGGAGAAGCTGAGTATAAAAATGCTTAATCCCCTTTGTGGGGTCATAAGCGAGCATTTTGAAGAGTTTGGTGGCAGGTACTGCCACTGACCTCTTTGCATATGTGAGCATCAGCTTTGTTAGAAGCTGAGTGAATGTGGGGATAGTCCCACTCTCGAATCCTAGCTTCATTTTGTGAAGCACGATCTGTTTAGGATCGCCATCTAGGGCATGAGCAAGAGCATCTATGTGAAGCTCGTTGTAGCTCTCGCCCTTCCACCCATTTCCTGAAATCCAGGAAGTGAGTTCGACGAGCCAACTCTCGAATTTTTCGAGATTGTTCTCCCCAGACCATTGGGTTGTGGGGAATGGAACAGAGTTTTTCTTTAATAACTCTGTTTTTACATCAGTGGGAAGAGGGGTCAGGATCCTTATCCTGATCAGGTTCGTGATATGATGAACCAGCTCCTCCATGAATCCCTCGGGGTTGCCAGGGGACAAACTACTTGGGTCCCTGGAATAAGACCTGAGAGTGGATTCAACGAAT
Source organism: Cantharellus anzutake (assembly GCF_015039405.1). NCBI lineage: Eukaryota > Fungi > Basidiomycota > Agaricomycetes > Cantharellales > Hydnaceae > Cantharellus > Cantharellus anzutake. The sequence goes on along the minus strand of NW_024067013.1, from coordinate 280,903 downwards.
CTGTTGCAGGGGATAGTCGAGCTCACCACCTGAGGGTGGACAGAGCTCGCAACATGTGGAACTTGGGAGCTAGGCTCCCTTTCCCTCTTTACTGGGGAAACCACGATGGGATGTGAAGCCCCTCCAAGAGGATCTTGGAGGGTACAGATGGTTGGTGGTGGGGTCGAGACTTCCTGTCTCGATGCCCTGAGAGGAATTTGTTGGGCATCTGCCTGACTGGGCCAATCTTGGCCTAATCTTCCAAAGGCCCCACTTTGTGGGTCCTGTGTGGTAAATCGACTGTAGGAACCTAGCCTACATCTGATCTCCTGGGCATGTTCGTCCAGACCTTCAGGTCTGTGCATGTAGATGGCATCGCCATCCATCCATGTCCCATACTCCACAGATGTCTCACTAAGTGCACAGGGAGCAAAGATAGTTCTTTGCTTTTTCTTTATTTCGCCCCATGCATCCATGATGAGGGCAGGCCCGGAACCGTGATGTAGGTTCTGGGTCAATTGCAGATCGCGATCAGTCTCCCCTTCATCCATCGAGTTTTCCAAAACGATGGGCACTTCAGGTGCAGGAAGCGACTGAGGAAGTGGCTGTGTCCTCCTGAGGACAACAGGTGGGCCCTGAGGGCCCCAATCGACACTCTTTCCCTTCAGATAAGAAGGGATTCTCTTTGGTGATGGGGTTGAAGGACTCCCAGGCATGGGTTCATCAGTGTGGGGGACGTATGTCATCGTCCTCACACTGGGATGCCCAGGCACAGGGAGGTAGGTGGTTGTCCTGATGTAGTCTTCATCAGCAGATACTTCGTCCACCAGCAAGTCTCATCGCTGGATGGGTTCTCTGTCCCATCCCCTGACTGGTACAGGTGGAGGCACACTTGTCGCCTCAAACTGGGGTGAGTTTAGAGGAATTTGGCTTCCAGCCAATCCAGGGCTAGGGCAATAAATCCAAGCCCATAAGTCTATAGCCTTGTCGTGGTGAGTCAGCCATTGATCGATGCTTCTTAGCATCATCATCAATTCATCATGCTGATCGTTCGATGATCCAGGAGTTTCCGCTTGTGGTTTGGTACCACCCATGTTGATGACCTCAGCTGGGTTGTCAGGGCCATCACCAAGCCCTAGCGCTTCACCCGATCTGAGAGGATCGGGGGAACCAGATGCATCAATGAATGGATCAGGTCCAACTGGCACATCGGGTGGGTCTTCCTCAGGGGGAGGAGGTATGACCACAGCAGGTACAGCTGTGGTCATGGATTGGGAAGGGCCCGGCACATCCAGGTCTCCTGGTGGACCTGGAGATGTGTTGGGGTCGTCTGTATCTCCTGGGTCAGGAGGGATATCAGGCGTATTAATGCTGGGAACCCCAGCACTATCTGAAGTCTGCGCTTGTGAGGTCTTTGGGTAGCTCAGCACACAAGGCCGTAAGTGATACAAGTATGTGTATTTTACGGTGGTGTGTAAGCAGTTACCCGGAGGTTCCCGCTTACCCACGTGACTATATGTATCTAATTTACATGTGGCTTGGGGTTTGGGGCTATTGCCCTGACATTCTCCCCCTGTCAGGGCCCGGCCTCGGACTCGGAGGCTCCCTGACCTCAACCCCCATCTGGCCTGTCCTCACACTATGCGGGGCATGAGATGTATAGTAAAAGGAAAGAGAATATATACACTTGCCTATGCGGGGCATGAGATGAGAAGAAGGGTAAAGGTCTCATCTCCCCGCATGGTTGCTATATAAAGGAATGGGTCACATGCCCACAACTATACAGCTCTTAGAGTTGTGTAGTGTGACCCGGAGGGAACATCCAGGTGGCAGTGCCAAGCATGGGAACGTTCTGGGCAAGTTGCTCGCCCAGAACTGTGGCTGTGACCCGTGGGAACATTCTGGGCGAGCTGCTCGCTCAGAAAGTTCCCATGCTATCCCGTGCGTGCGGATACACAACACAGAAAGGCAACAACAAGGCAACAATGAAGGAATGGAAGGAAGGGAATGGTTTGGGAGTCTGGGGCACCCTAGGGCAGGGTGCTGAACCCTGACACCCCCCTTGCATTGCATTTGCGATGCATACAAGGTTGATAGTGAATAAAACAAAGTTTTAATAATTGATTTACATTGAGTTTGGAATTATCAATGAGTGTTTTGTTGTCACCACTTTAAAGTGGGCGATTTTGTACATGTCGGTGAAGGAGAGAGAGAGGGTTTAAGGAATAAATGAGTGTGGGCCATTACTTTGAAGTGAACGGCGATACATTGGTATTGCAGGGAGGAAAATAGTGGAGTTTACACATGAGTGGTGGTGGATGTGGGTCTTTTGATGGAGTGGATATTTCCGCAATTGTTACTTGCGGTTCCTTGCATACAGTATTGTGTGCAGGGCCTCGAGTTGGGGGAAAGTGTTTTCACGGGCGCCTCGATGGCGTATTACCATGTCACTTTCCCTTTTCTCAAGGGTGGAGTCATTGCCCCGGTGTAGGAGAAATAACGGCCACACTATGGAAACCCATTATGGAAATATGCCAGATAAATCACAAAACCTCATACGACAAGTAGATATGAGAACATAGAAGGACCTGAATTTTAACGAATTTTACGAATTTTTACGAATTATTATGACTATACACGATAAATCGAAAGAAAGAAAAATAACAAAAATACTTCAAGCTTACCATCAACGAGACGGAATTCTCGGGGGAATTTATAGCAAATATTAAACCAAGAATTAGGACAATCGACCAAGATTTGACTATAAAGATAATCAGAGAACCTCCACGGAAACTACTTTCCCACGTCCGCACACGTAGCAAGGATGGAAGTACCACGGAACAAAGATTCCTCAGGAACTAATGCAAAAGTCAAAGTCGTGTTTATAATAGGAAATGTAGATGTCACCCAAACGGAACCAATGAGAGTAATTACAGGGGAAACTACCCATAAACGACGGAGATATGACTAAAACTCCTGCAAAACGAGGACAATGTCTAAAAAGCAAGCGCGAAGATTAACTAGTAACGACCGAGACAAGCTTGATAGCCCATTAGAAAGGAAGGGATCTACTCTTAATCCTCCCAAATTTTCATAATAAAAGGATCATGCGTTAATGAGAAATCCAATAACGGGAATAGCGACATCAAAAGTCCGAGCTCAGGGACAAGACGATGATTGCGTAGGATCCATAATTAAAACATACAACGAAATTTACACGGAAATTATGAAAAATAGGAAACTATAGTTATGCAAATTCTCAGCCCAAACGGTCCAGCCGTTGTGAAGTTATACCCATGACGGGAATATAGGAATCCGCATCATGTGTAATGACATGTGAGGGTGGCGATGCGCAGGGAACCGGCCGTCGGAACCGAGATCCGCACTTCGGCAGATCGCGAAGACCAATTTCCGTCCAAATAAGGAAGAGCCCGGTCAAAACAAAGCACGAAAAGTGCAAAACAACCTTAGATCATGAGGGAAAAATCTGAAATAAATCACAGAAGCCCATATGAAAGAAATAAACACCCGCGCATATCATAAATCCCGAACAACTAAACGAAAACGGCTCCCGCATACGAACAACTATGGGAACGACGCACGTGATTACCGAATGTGCGCGCGAATCTTTGCTAACTCAACGAATACAGGGAAATAGGACACAACCTTAGTACCATTGGAAAGGTGGGAATAAATGAAAATTTATGATACCAAGAACGTGAGAAAACATCCAGAAATGAATGAGATACAAGGACATGAAGTTAGAAACCTGAAAACACGCGGGAAGACAGCTTCAAGAGGTCTAGAGCCCTAAATAAAATACATAAAAATATGATATCTTCGAGGACGACCTACTATAACAACGAACAATACATATGGAGGATTAGGATGTGATAATACAAAGGGGAATCAGGGAATATGAACGAAATTCACGAAAACTACTAAACTACGACGGACCATGGCGGGAATTTTAGGGAATGATGTTCTAATGAAGTAGAGAGCTATAACACATTCGTTTGAGTAATTCTTGATTACTAGCAACTTTTTCTTTCAGTTTTAAACCTGAATAATTCACTCATTTATCATTTCAGTCTCATTTTAACTAAATGTCACTAAATAAAATTGGAATAAATCAGCTGAAGGTCTCAGCACAGTCGCACGCATAGTAATGCGAGGTTTGAATTCAGTATGACCGAGTCATAGCGAACTTAATGGGAAATATGGGGAATTTGAAATAGGGAACTGCGGCAAATGCGGCGCAGACAAATTCTAATTAACCATTAAAATAGCTTAGGCGAGGAAGGACAATAAGGATTCCAGGCGCAGTCTGACCGCAGTAGAGCCGCAGTTCAGCGCAGCAAAGTGCAGTGGAACTATAGCGTGAAAATTTCACTTTTTATTCAGTTTGAGAAAAATACACTGTAAATAAATCCTGTAAATAGAAGGTAGAGCGTGAAAAAGGAAGGCGACCCAAGGAGTATAAAAGGGAGACCCTTTCTGCGACTTTTTGCCCCCCTTAGAGAAGTAAGAAAATAGAGTATTATTTTTCTCAAGCATTTCTGGTTGTCACTCCAGTGCGAAAAAGTGATATACAGTTAAGATTGCCACTGTAGTAAAAGGCAGCAATTAAGGAGAGAAATATTAAGTAGATATTTCAACAGGAGAGCTGGTTAACACTCGAGATTTCAAAGTGTAAACACAAACAGTTATTTTGCTACTGTTAAAACAAGCGATAAAATAAAGACAAAAATAAAACGAACTCAAGGGACACTCCAGACACCATCCAAATTCATTAACTGAATAGAATCTTTGAAACTTCACCAAGTAGAAGATTAAATTCAAGTTTAAATCCAAATTAAACAACGCTACACAGAATTACACCTAGACAAATTAATAAATTTCAATAAAGAAACAGCTCTGCAGGGCTCGGTTTATCTGTAAGTCAATTCCCAGGAACTTTAAAACTAACCCATAAAAATAGAATTAGCCAAAACACTCGGATTGGTACTTTATTTACAATAAATAACACTAGTACACTTCCCCATCCTAACTAAAGAACCAGGGAACAGCTTGGTGGTGGTCTCGTTTGAACCTCCCAACTGACCTTCCTTCGTTCTCTCCTTCACCGGAGGAGGGTTTTCCTCCGGGTTGTTCATCTGGACATCCGATTGCTGCGTCAGATGCGATGACGTAGCCTGGGCTACATTGTCAGGCTGTGGGCTCGATGAAGTGGGCGCTCCCTGGGTGGGAGCGGGTTGTTGTGTTCCTGAGCTACTTGGCTCAGGTGTAGAGTACGGTAGGTCTACTGTTCTTCCCATGGGGAAGGGTGGTCGTTGGGCTGGTTGTCCAATGCAGAGACTTGCGTCTCTTTCCCGGTATTTGGAAGCTTTCGCTTCCCGTTCCGCAGTTCTTGCAGCACATTCCTCAGGAGTCCTGAGTGGTTTGAACTGGGACTTTAGATAGGCGGCTTTGCCTAGACTTTCCCAGGAGATTTTTCCCTTATTCTCTGGGGAATTATACTCCTCCATGAGTCTTGCAATACTCAGGAGTCCCAAGAAGTATTTCTCGGTTTCCTTTGCTTTTTTGTGAAGGGTTCTGTGTACCTTGCCGCTTTTGAAGGCAGCTTCGGCCTGTTCATACCAGTGTATGAATTCTTTCCCACTCATGCTTGTCCACCAAGCGTATGCGGCGTCGTGCGCCACTTCTGACCCCGCTATTCTCCTCATGGGGAAGTTGGGGTTGATTGTTACATCCACTGGAGCTTCGACTTTGCCGAACTCATTGAGTTCGGCGGTCTCGTATAGCATGTGGACACTTCCCTGCAGGGTAGCTTGCCCATAGGGTGCTGAGGTACTCAGTGGCCCACCGCCTCTGGCAGTGGTCCCCGTTTTAGGGTCTGCCGTCGGTTGCCTACCGCTCTCCCTCTTCCCCTCGACATGGGTTTGCCCTTCTGAGGGCGGGCCCTTATGCAACCCGGACAGGGTCACCTGCCCATGGGGTGGCGGGATAGTTGGTGCCCCACCCCTTGATGCACTAGTCCCCATGTGGGGTCGCGCCTCATGAGGCCCGGAACTGTATCCCCTCCCCCTGACCTAAGAGGCCCCCATCATGATGGGTTTGGCAGCGAGGTCTGCCAGTGCGCATGCCTCTCTGAGCTCGCATTTCAGTAATTTGATCTCCCTTTTTTGGAGATCGACTTCTCTCTCTGTGTCTTTCAGAGAGTCGAAGATGCCCTCAGCATCTCTTCGTGCTCTGTTGTATTCGTGCCTCCAGTGGGCGCAATGGTCGCAGGCGTCTTCTGACGCCCTTGAGTTATCAGACCATGCCTGTTTGGACGGTCTGGACGAGGAGCCGCTGTCGCTCCCTTGTCTCCCTCCTTCATCTCTTTCAGCTCCTCACGGAGCTGACCTGTCTGAGCAGCTACCGCTGACCCAATGGCTGATTCCCAGCCTGCATTTGGCTGGGGTGTTGTTGGACCTGGGCCGAATTGGCCAATCCAGGGGTTGATCTGGCCAGGGAAGTTCCCTGGGGAGTATGCCTGGGGCTGCAGCAGCAAGTGCTGCCCCTGGAATGGCGTCCGTTTCGGCTCCACTATTGAATAGCGCATAGGCTTTTATGCCTGCTATTTTTATGTGAGCCGTCAGCGTTCTCTTTGTTGAGAGTGGTCTGTTTGTGGGGTATTTCCCACATCTTTTGAGATGCGGAATTTCGCATCAAACAAGGGGGACTGGGTTTCGATGGACTTTTGGTCCTTTTTCCCTTTGTCCTTGTTTTCCTTGGGTACTTTGGTGTATTTCCCCAAGGCATCTTTTCTTGGTGCTTCTACCAAGGCTTCGGCGACTTTTTCGTCTGCCGTGTTTTCTAGCTGGCATGCTACAGCCAGTTTGATTTTGTAATTTATGTCGTCATGATTGACAACTGACATTGGGCCCATCCTTATGGTCCCGATGTTGACTTCCTCACCCTCTGAGTCGGGTGAGTATTGAGGTCCTTCGTATGGGTCCTCTACTTCGAAGCTTGATGCTTCGGAGTTACCAGAGTTGTTCTCTGGTTTCTCATCTGATGAGTCTTTCGACTCTTCTTCCATTGAGGTCACGATCTCCATGGCAGCTATGTGCCTTGGTTTTTCATCGCTCGTTACATTGTGTCTTGGGCAATCTTTCGTTTGCCCTATTTTGCCGCATTTGCCGCAAATTGGAACTGACTTTTGGTCAGTTTTCCTCGAGTTTTTCGAGGATGTATCCTCTTTCCATCTGGGTTTCAGCTCTTCAGCCTTCTTTCCTGATGGGAGGGCTCTACCGTGGCTCGTGGTTGCCATGGTAGTTGTTCGGGTATAGTAACCTGATTTGTAGGCTGAAGACATCTTCAGCCCATCGATTATCTCGTCTACACAAGATATTGCTTTTAACATCTCCTCGTTCGAGGAGAAGTCTGCTCTGATTCTATCATGAGCAATCATTTCCCTCTTCCATTCGAGGGGAATGTAGTTTAGGAACCTGGCATTGAAGGACGCCTGGTCTGGCAGCATAACCATCTGGGACGCTGCTTTGGACAGTTCTAGGTAGAACTGTTTTAGGCCTTTTTCCGCTTCATATTTCACATTGCGGTACTTCTTTGTCACGTTCAACGTGGCAGAGGCTTTAATGAAAGTTCTCATCAATATGTTGAGAACTTTGAGGAACATGCCCTCGTCTCCTCTGAGGAGAGTTTCGTCTTGGAGTCTTATTCCAAGGTTGAACGCGGGCCCCCCTAATCCACGAATCAAGCAGTCCAGGTGGACTTCATCAAATTGGGGACCTTTGCATCCTCACGAGGCAAGGAATCCCAGTAGTTCTGTGAACCACTGCCAGAACGATTCCATGTCGTTCTCCCCTGACCATTTCTTGTCAGGGAATGCTGGCCCATTCTTTAGGGCTTCAGGCTTCACTCCTTCTGGGTAGGGAGTGAGTATTCTCACTTCAGCCATTCTTATGGCCTTTTCGTACCATTTCTCCAGGTACTCTTCTTGCTCCCCTGCCTTTGCGGGGTCGCTATCCAATGGAGATCTCTCCTTTGGGGGGGTTTTTGCTGGGGGAAATCTTCCTCGCAGTGTTTCTTTGGTTTCAGGCGAATTTGCCTGAAGTTGTATTTGGATTCTCTCATTGTTTTGAGAGGGTGTGTTTGAGTTACCTCTCTGTTCGAGAGGTCCGTCATAAGTGGATGTTTGGCCAAACCTTTGGTATGTGCCAATTCTCCTCCTAATCTCTGAACGATGCCTTCTTTCGGCATCGTCTTCTCCTATCCTTGGGAGAAGGATCTCCTTAGCGTCTCTGTCAAGTCGCTGATGATATTCCAGTGTGCTTTCACTGGTGGTTCTTTTCGTGAATTTTTCACGAGTTCTATTTATGTCCTGGATTGTGGTCCAGGGGTGTTTATTTGTTTCCTCACTTTTTTGTGAGAAATTTATTTCCTTCAGCAAGTCTGTTTGTTTGCTGATTTTTTCAGTCAACGCATCGATTGCGTTGGCCATTCTTTCTAGAGTTATCTCTAGATGAGCCGTACTATTGTGGTTCGTTTCCTCAATCTTTTTTTGGATCAAGTTTATCGCGTTTATTATGCACGATTCCTGGTTTTCCAGGAGGAAGTTTGGTTGGGCGAGCAGTGACTCTCCCCAGTTGACATTACCACTTCTGGGGGTTCCAGAATGGGTTCTTGGAGTGAATACTCCATGCTCGCTTTGTTTAGGCGAGGCCATTGCGGAGGGTGCTTCCCTTTCATAGAGGGGTCTGTTCGCTAGTTTTTCCTTACTTTTCCGTAAGGCTTCCTCAGCAAACTCCCTCATTTCAGTTCGCCTCCTCTTCATTATCTCGGAGACCTCCTCCGAGGTTGGCGACCTTGCCTTGTCTGGCATGGCGTGTGGGAGTGTAAACAGCAGAAGTTCTTTTGGAGCTTCCGCACTCTGGGAGATCCTGCTCTCAGGGTGTATCTTCGCGCCTTCTTGGGCTTTCAGCCTGAGAAGAAGTTGGTCTTCGCTTTCCATCCTCCATTCGGATGGAACCTGGAACAAGTCCAGTAGTTTTTCGGATAGCCGATGCGGGGGCTCTTCCCTTTGTTTCCCTTTGTCTGCCTTTGGGGCTTGACTTGGGGACGTGAGGGGGGACTCCAGGGGATAGTTGGGCCCTGGAGTTTCCTGCGACTCTATCCGGTCAGCTTTTTGGGCTGATTGTTCAGTGCTTACGTGTTTATCGCACAAGTCGATCACCTTGTGAGGAGGTGAGGGATCTTCCCCAGCTTGGGTTAGATCGGTATGTCGTGGAGTTCTGGGGGTATTAGGCCCCGCACTTACTCCACATAAGTTTCTAAAACCTTCAGGGGCCAGCCCTGAGGTGGTTGCTAATGCCAGATCGTGTTGATCCTCATCATCGTCTGACATCGGCTTTTGGTTTGAATCTCCCATGATGGGAGATTGCGGTTTTTTAATGAACTGCTCATTTCTTTTTAGTGTCGCTGCAGATGCAACTTTGCCCTTGCGGGCATGTTTAGGCGCCATAAGCGCTACCGAGTCAGATGCTAAGAGTAGATAGTTGTTGTGGGTTGTGTTGTAAAACACACCTCATACACTTAAAAAAAGTGTGAGGTCTTTGGGTAGCTCAGCACACAAGGCCGTAAGTGATACAAGTATGTGTATTTTATGGTGGTGTGTAAGCAGTTACCTGGAGGTTCCCGCTTACCCATGTGATTATATGTATCTAATTTACATGTGGCTCGGGGTTTGGGGCTATTGCCCTGACAGCGCTGTAGGAGAAATAATGGCCACACTATGGAAACCCATTATGGAAATATGCTAGATAAATTACAAAACCCCATACGACAAGTAGATATGAGAAAATAGAAGAACCTGAATTTTAATGAATTTTTACGAAATATTACAACTACATACGATAAATTGGAAGAAAGAAAATTAGCAAAAATACTTCAAGCTTAGCATCAACAAGACGGACCATATTTAAAACACACAACAAAATTTACACGGAAATTATGATAAATAGGAAACTATAGTTATGCAAATTTTCAGCCCAAACGGTCCAGCCATTGTGAAGTTATACCAACAACGGGAATATAGAAATCCACATCATGTTTAAAGACATGTGAGGGTGGCGATGCAAAGGGGACTGGCCATCGGAACCAAGATATGCACTTCGGCAGATTGCGAAGACCAATTTCCATCCAAATAAGGAAGACCCCGGTCAAAACAAAGCACCGAAAGTACAAAACAACCTTAGATCATGAGGGAAAAATCTCAAATAAATCATGGAAGCCCATATAAAGGATACAAACACCTGTGCATACCATAAATCCCGAACAATTAAACAGAAACGGCACCTGCATACAAACAACTATGGGAATGATGCACATGATTACTGAATGTGCATGCGAACTTTTGCTAACTCAACGAATACCAAGAAATAGAATACAACTTTAGTACTATTGGAAAGGTGGGAATAAATAAAAATTTATGATACTGAGAACCATTCAGAAATGAATGAGATACAAGGACATGAAGTTAGAAACCTGAAAATGCATGGGAAGACAGCTTCTAGAGGTCCAGAGCCCCAAATAAAATACATAAAAATATGATATCTTCGAGGACGACCTACTATAACAACAAACAATACATATGAAGGACTAGGATGCAATAATACAAGGGGAATCAGAGAATATGAACGAAATTCACGAAAACCACTAAACTACAACAGACCATGGCAGGAATTTTAGGGAACGATATTCTAATGAAGTGGAGAGCTATAACACATTCGTTTGAGTAATTCTTGACTACTAGCAACTTTTTCTTTCGGTTTTAAACCTGAATAATTCACTCATTTACCATTTCAGTCTCATTTTAACTCAATGTCACTAAATAAAAATGGAATAAATCAGCTGAAGGTCTCAGCACAGCCGTACGCATAGTAATGCGAAGTTTGAATTCAGAATCACCGAGTCATAGCACTTTTAATGGTATATATATAGAATTTGAAATAGGTAACTGCGACAAATGCAGTGCAGCCAAGTTCTAATTAACCATTAAAATAGCTTAGGCGAGGGAGGACAATAAGGATTCTAGGTGCAGTCTGACTGCAGTAGAACTGCAGTTCAGTGCAGCAAAAGCGCAGTAGAACTATAGCGTGAAAATTTCATTTTTTATTCAGTTTGAGAAAAATACATTGTAAATAAATCCTGTAAATAGAAGGTAGAGCGTGAAAAAGGAAGGCGACCCAAGGAGTATAAAAGGGAGACCCTTTCTGCGACTTTTCGCCCCCCCCCCCTAGAGAAGTAAGAAAATTGAGTATTATTTTTCTCAAGCATTTCTGGTTATCACTCCAGTGCGAAAAAGTGATATACAGTTAAGATTGCCACTGTAGTAAAAGGCAGCAATTAAGGAGAGAAATATTAAGTAGATATTTCAACAGGAGAGCTGGTTAACACTCCAGATTTCAAAGTGTAAACACAAAACAGTTATTTTGCTACGGTTAAAACAAGCAATAAAATAAGACAAAAATAAAACAAACTCAAGGGACACTCCAGACACAATCCAAATCCATTAACTGAATAGAATCTTTGAAACTTCACCAAGTAGAAGATTTAATTCAAGTTAAATTTCAAATTAAACAATGCTACACAGAATTACACCTAGACAAATTAAGAAATTTCAATAAAGAAACAGCTCTGCAGGGCTCGGTTTATCTGTAAGTCAATTCCCAGGAACTTTAAAACTAACCCATAAAAATAGAATTAGCCAAAACACTCGGATTGGTACTATATTTACAATAAATACTACTAGTACACTTCCCCATCCTAACTAAAGAACCAGGGAACAGCTTGGTGGTGGTCTCGTTTGAACCTCCCAACTGACCTTCCTTCATTCTCTCCTTCACCGCTCCGGAATCCCGTTTCGCATCTCTGTCTCCGGAACCTCCGGTCTTAGCTCCGACCTCAGACTTTGACCCCACCTCCGCTTATACCCATTGTATTGGTTAGCTCATTCCATTTAATTATGTTTGCCAATATTCTGGAGTTTAACTTCCGAGTTCGGACTTTCCGGACTTACCTCGGACCTTGCAACTATTGCATTGTCCTATTCAATTCCGCTATACTCCCCCTATTTGGGCTGCTGCTTCCTTTCTATTCAGTCAGCTGGCCATTCCCCACTCCCATCCTCCCTCCTTCCTCCCTGGGCCTTGGCCCTTCATTCCTCCTTTGAGAAACACCATTGAGTCAAACCCTTGACCCTCGGTGTTGTTCCTCTTTCCAGCTCCCTTTGTCTCCATTCGGAGTACCCTCACTCCTTTTGATTCCAGACCCCTCCCTATATACAATGTACATAGTAACTTGTAACCTCAGTCCGAAATCGACCTGAATTCCCCCTAAGAGACTTTCCCTCTGCTAGATCCGAAATTAGGGACCCCCAGGACAACCAGCAATGGCACAGTGCTCCGCCTGAGTCGCTGAGGCTGAGGTCCTTCCACGCTAAGTCTCCAATTCCACTCTGGAGTCGTCCGAATCTGCCCGGTTCTAACAGTGGTGCTGATAACTCTCCAGCTACTGTACAGCGGGTCACAGAAGAGTCCGATAGATAAATAAGGAAAGAGTATCACATGACAATAAGAAAACAGAAACATTGGGCTCTGGACACTGGAAATGAAATCAGAAAAATTAGGAAAAATAGGAAATATGTGTAAGGAGTGTGAGTGGATATGGGCTACATGTGATGGATGTGAGGTGCTTGCTGAGGGTAGTAGAATTGTGGGATTTGGCTCCTTTAGGGTGCACCAGCAAATCCCTGGGACAATGGACGATGGATTTAAGGCCCTCTGTTAGAACTGGGTGAGGGTGGACGATTCCAGAAGGGAACCGGAGACTTAGCAAAGAGGGACCTTGGCCTCAGCGACTCAAGCGGAGCGCTGTGCCATTGCTGTTTGTCCATTTGGTCCTCAATTTCATAGGAGGTGAGCAGGAAGTCTCTAGGGGGCATTTCAGGTCGATTTTAGACTAAGGACTAAAATGAGTATGTACAAGCACCGATATATATAATGGAGAGGGCAAAAGCACAAGGAAACAAAGGGGATCTGAATCAGAATGAAGGTGTCTGAACGGGAACAAAGGGATGACAGAAGCGGAGTGGTACCGAAGGTCATAAGGCAGAACCTGTGTGTTAGAATGGGTGGATTCAGACAACTCCAGAGTGGAATCAGAGACTTAGCGTGGAAGGACCTCGGCCTCAGCGACTCAAGCGGAGCGCTGTGCCATTGCTGTTTGTCCATTTGGTCCTTAATTTCACAGTAGGTGAGCAGGAAGTCTCTAGGGGGCATTTCAGGTTGATTTCGGACTGAGGTTACAAGTTACTATGTACATTGTATATAAGGAGGGGTCCGGAATCAAAAGGAGCGAGGGTACTCCGAAAGGAGACAAAGGGAGCTGAAAGGAGAGACAACACCGAGGGTCGGGGGTTTGACTCAATTCCCAAAGGAGGAATGAAGGGCCAAGGCCCAAGGAGGAAGGAAGGAGGATGGGAGTGGGGAATGGCCAGCTGACTGAATAGAAAGGAAGCAGCAGCCCAAATAGGAATGAGGGAGTATAGCGGAATTGAATGGAGCAATGCAATAGTTGCAAGGTCCGACATAAGTCCGGAAAGTCCAAACTCGGAAGTTAAACTCCAGAATATTGGCAAACATAATTAAATGGAATGAGCTAACCAATACAATGGGTATAAGCGGAGGTGGGGTCAAAGTCTGAGGTCGGAGCTAACACCGGAGGTTCCGGAGACAGAGACGCGAACGGGATTCCGGAGCGGAGGTCCGGAGTCGGGAGCATAGGTTTTGCGTACTTGTCTGGAAGGTGTCGAGGTTGGGGTCGGACCTGGAATGTTCCGGAGTCGGACTGAAGGTGGTGTCTGAGCCAGAGGTGGGATAACCTCTTGGGAGTCAGCAAGGAGAAGGTGATGGAAGGGAAGTAGGGCTCCGGAAGTCGGAGTTCGGAGTTCCGGGAGCCCGGAGCAGAGGTCGGGATTGTATGGATATGACACTGTGGTATGTCCGAAAGGAGGTAAGGAGGGCGAAGCCCAGAGGGGCAGGAGGACGAGAGGAAGTGGGGATGATGACTAACTGGCTAGAATGGGAAGAAGCAGCAGTCCAAATAGGGATGAGGGGAAAACGTGAGAGATACATTACAAGCAGTGAAAGTGCTGAAGATAATCCGTGGAGCTTGGAGGTTGCAGAGCTTATGGAGGTTACGGAGGCAGGGTTGAAAGTCCGAGGAATATTGGCAATGGTGTTTATGTAGTATGAGGTCACCAATGCAATGGACTAAGGCTGAGGTGGAGTCAAAGTCTGAGGTAGGAGCTATGATGGAGGCTCGGAGCAAAGGTACGAGCGGTGTCCAAGTACGAGGTACGGGACAGCAGTGGAAGGTCGTAACTTGGCAGGAGGTCGGCAGAAGAGGGCCAGAGGGAAGAGAGAGGAAAGAGGAAGGAGGAAAGGTGTGGAGGAGAGGAAAGGTGTCAGGTCCGAAGGTGAGTATCGGAGTGGATGGGAGAAGAGTAGGAGGATGATGGAAGGTTGGAGGTGTTGTGAGGAGGAAGCAGAGGAGTGGGAGGAGTAGGAGGAGGGTGGCGAGAGGGGTGGTGTTCAGTCCGAGGTGAGTTTTGGAGTGGACAGAGATAGGACAGGAGAGGGATGGAGGAGTGGAGGTGGAATGGGAGGTGAGAGGAGGTGTGGTGCCAGGACCGAAGGTGAACATCGGAATGGACAGTGGTAGGGTAGGACTCTGGAGGCGGTGAAGAAGGAGGTCCAGGAGTCGGGTCAGGATCGGGTATGCATGGATATGACACCCTCCATGAATGGTGGAGGATTCGATTTAATGACATCATGGTGCCAGCACCCAAAGTCTTACCCCCTTTTAGGGAGGTAAATCATAGGATTGATCTTATTGATCTGAATAAAAGATATCATGAATGGTGTGCTATGTGCCCACAATCTCTTGAAAGGCAACTTCGAGAAAAAGCTGAGTACTATGAATGTGCTGGTTGGTGGGTTAGACGCCCCACTGTGATGGCATGCCCTTTGGCAAAGAAAGACGGTTCTTTGAGAACCATCATTAATGCGAGGAATTGTAATGCTAACACAATCCTCGATGTAACTCCCATGCCCGATATGAGGTCTATCATGGATAGCCTAGCTAGAAACGTATATCAATCAAAGATCAACATGACTGATGCTTATGAGCAAATTCAGGTGGAACTTGACTGTGTTCCATGAGCTGCCTTTGCAACTCCATGGGGGACGTATGTGTCAAATGTACTTCAACAAGGGGACTGTAATGGCCCCTCAACGTTCCAGTGAACCATGTCATGGGTCCTCTGAAATTGCATCAGTTGGTCCGTTCACACCTGGTTCGATGATATATTCACAGGAACTGATTCAGTTGCTGAGCATAACGAAAAACTGCTCTGGGTCTATACCTGATTAAAGGAGGAACCACTGTTTATTAGTCATAAAAAATTCGAACTGTTTGCACCGGTTCTGGACATTTTAGGGTGTAAGGTCGATGGCCATGGTGTCATATCCATCTCTGGCCATCGACTTCCAATCCCTCTGGTCTACCTCCGCTCCTTCTTCACTAACCTCGGAGCTCCCATATTCCGCAATCCCCTCGGTACCCCTCTATGGTCACCACCCCCTCCTTTCAATTTATTACCTATGCCTCCCTAAGTATGGAGCCCCGAAGACTTCCGGACAGCTCCGACGTCTGCTAGCGCACTCCCGCCTCCGCTGGGCAATACACTCACCTGCCCTGCAGAGCCCACCTTCGGGCCTATCCCTCCTTTCCATTTCTGGGTTATTGCCTGCCTTTCTGTTAACCCCGTAACCCGACTCGTCGGTAACATTCAGTCGGCTAACGTTTAACCCTGTTAGCTCCGCTCTGCTCGGCTCCACCATTTGCGGACCTGTCTTCGCTGTAACTATATACCCAACTTGTACATAGGTTACACTTCAGTAATAAAATCGACTAGAGTTTACCCCCTTCAGTTCTGGTTGCCAGTTAGTAAGTTAGGGCACGGACGTGTTACTTACAGCGCTCCTGGCATAAGTCGCTGAGGCCGAAGCCCTCCGCCACGGAGACTTTCCTTTGTCTCAACTGTCATATCCATACAATCCCGACCTCCGCTCCAGGCTCCCGGAACTCCGAACCTGACTTCCGGTGAAGGAGTGGAGCTGGATCACCTTATGTAACCAGTTTCCTACGTCCAATAACGATATTAGAGTTTGTGCTGATTTGCGTACTGACTGTGTTTTGGTTGCCAAATATATGATTGTTCACTGTCTAAACAACAATAAACACCCCCCAACGATCTCACCTGACGTATAGATCGTCTATGGATAAAATTCTATATTGACTTTACTATGATTTCTAGTCAATATTACACCTATATTTACCACTTTTCAGTAGGACGTGATTTTCCTGATAATTTACTGAAGGAAAACTGCTAATAAAATTCCGCAATAAATGTTACTCAATACAGGAGTGACCAAACTGCTCTTTCTATCGCTTAGAGTGCATGCTAGTTATCTAGCAGGTTCAGGATCGCTCACTTTTCTCCTGTGGTGTGATAACCAAAAATTGCTGAGAGATTATTCAATTAAGAAGTCCCTCCACCAAATTCTCACTAATTCTCACTATGACACTTTTGTTCAGCTGTGTCTAACTGACCCTAACTCACGCTTAGAGTGACGTGTTAGTTTTATATTAGCTAACAACTAATATTTGCTTTTATCTTTTGGAGCAAACGAACCAACCACTGGTGAGGAGAATTAAACTTTTATTTCTACCTGAGGTTTGAGAGGGGGCAGAAGCGGTGGCCTTTTATGCTTTTCAGAGGCCTCTCTACTCCCACGCCTCGCACTAGTTACATGTGCTACATTTGTATTATAGATAGTTCTAGAATGATATAGGGGGTTGGGCTGTGTAAGCTTAATAATGGACTTAGGACATGACTCAGCAATAAGTAATTCATTTCTTTGTCTTTTGGGCCGATCTCAGCGGGATCTTGTAGCGCTGAAGCTATGCTCTACACCGCCTTAATTACGAACGGTTATCTTTAGAAATGACTCGGCTATAAAGGAACTTTCTAGACTGTTCTCTAATTGACCCCTTTTTGTGAAGCCGCATCATTACTAATGTTCTAGAGCCTTCCCAATTAATTAACCGATCCGCGGACTTCTGAATCACTTTATGCTTATGATCCGAGATCCAGATCATCAATCATTCCTTTGTTCCGATTTATTTGAGCTTAAAATCAAAAAGTTTTGATGAATCATGGGAAAATATACAAGATCCGGTTTTTTAGCATTTTCTCCTCTTCTGATGCGATCAAAAACTGTCCGCCTGCGCCGGGGAATACTCTATCATATGGTATTCGGTCCGCCAGACTTCCGGGCGCCAATATATTTCCCTTGAGTCACATTACTTTTTGTAAGAATTAGCAAATAAATATATATGAATTATAAGGTGTTTCGCCGTTTGAGCGATATCTCCGTCAGTTTTGAAGCTTTTAGAATGAAACAAAACCGTGAATAAAGTTAAGAAACAGTCCTTTCAGATGGTAAAAAGATTACAGTCAAAGGTTTACTGGTTCTCGAGATATTCACATTTCTTTCCCAATGTTCCTTCTTATTCTGCCGTCTATGTGCTATTTTCTTGTTGTAGGGTTATATTCTTTGAATATTACACCTATGCCAAGTTCTAGGCATGATTGTAGTAGATTAAATCTCATACTACATGGGTGTAGATAATTTATAATGATCTAATGTCTGTCCAGTCTCATAAAGATCATGAGATCTGTTAAACATCTGAACTTGTCACCTGTTCGTTGACTATTCTGATAGATCATTGTTTTATTCTTTGAATATTATTTCTCCTACACCGGAGTCTTACTTCCCTTCCATCACCTCCTCCTTGCTGACTCCCAAGAGGTTATCCCACCTCCGGCTCTGACACCACCTTCGGTCCGACTCTGGGACATTCCGGGTCCGACCCCAACCTTGACACCTTCCAGACGAGTATGCAAAACCTATGCTCCCGACTCCGGACCTCCGCTCCGGAATCCCGTTCGCGTCTCTGTCTCCGGAACCTCCGGTCTTAGCTCCAACCTCGGACTTTGACCCCACCTCCGCTTATACCCATTGTATTGGTTAGCTCATTCCATTTAATTACGTTTGCCAATATTCCGGAGTTTAACTTCCGAGTTCGGACTTTCTGGACTTACCTCGGACCTTGCAACTATTGCATTGTCCTATTCAACTCCGCTATTCTCCCTCATTCCTATTTGGGCTGCTGCTTCCTTCCTATTCAGTCAGCTAGCCATTCCCCACTCCCAACCTCCTTCCTTCCTCCTTGGGCCTTGGCCCTTCATTCCTCCTTTGAGAAACACCATTGAGTCAAACCCTTGACCCTCGGTGTTGTTCCTCTTTCCATCTCCCTTTGTCTCCTTTCGTCCTACCCTCGCTCCTTTTGATTCCAGACCCCTCCTTATATACAATGTACATAGTAACTTGTAACCTCAGTCCGAAATCGACATGAATTCCCCCAAGAGACTTTCCCTCTGCTAGATCCGAAATTAGGGACCCCTAGGACAACCAGCAATGGCACAGTGCTCCACCTGAGTCGCTGAGGCCGAGGTCCTTCCATGATAAGTCTCCGATTCCACTCCGGAGTTGTCTGAATCCACATGTTCTAACATCAACCTGGTCTCTGACACATGGAGTCCACGTGGACTCTGACAAGATGGCGAAGCTGTGCCTTTGGCACAAGCCTCAAGACCATAGGGAAGTTTTGTGCTTCCTAGGTCTCATTGAATACCTTGCCCATTTCATGCCTAATGTCAGTGCATATACTGGTCCTTTGCAGACCATATGCACCAACTACCTTCCTTTCTTCTGGATGCCACTGCACCAGAAGTGTTTCGACGAGATTAAAAATCTCACGTGTAAGATGCCAATTCTCAAGCCCATTATATGGGATGTCCCTGATAGCCTCTCTGAGGAAGAGAGGGGAGAGTTCCGAGTCTGGGTCATTACAGACACCTGCCCAGCAGGCGTTGGTGCAATCTTAGCCCAAGGCATGAACTGAGAATCCTCGCACCCAGCTGCATTTATGTCAAAGAAGTTTACTTCGACTCAGCGTTCGTACTTTGCGTACAAACTTGAAGCTTTGGGAGTACTGGAAGCTCTATCCAAGTGGATGGATGAGCTTACAGGTGGGTGGAAATTTACAGTTGTTACAGACCATAAAGCGCTCATGTACTTCAAAGAAAAACAACACATGTCTGGTGTCAGAGACCAGATTCGAGACGAAGGAATGTCTCCGTAGCGGAGGGCTTCGGCCTCAGCGACTTCTGCCAAGAGCGCTGTGCCTAGTGACACGTCCATGCCCTAACTTACTGACTGGCAATTAGAACCTAGGGGGTAACTCTAGTTGATTTTATTACTGGGGTGTAACCTATGTACAAGCGGGGTATATATATGGTTACAGCGAAGACAACAGGTCCGCAATTAGCGGAGCCGGACGGAGCGGAGCTAACGGGGTTAATCATTAGCCGACTGAATATTACTGACGAGTTGGGTCGCGGGGTTAGCGGAAAGGCAGGCGATAACCCAGATATGGAAAGGAGGGATAAGCCCGAAGGTAGGCTCTGCAGGGCAGGTGATTGTATTGCCCAGTGGAGGCGGGGGTGCACTAGCGGATGTCGGAGCTGTCCGGAAGTCTTCGGGGCTCCGTACTTAGGGAGGCATAGGTAATAAGTTGAAATGAGGGGGTGGTGACCATCGAGGGGTACCGAGAGGGTTGCGGAATATGGGGGCTCCGAGGTTAGTGAAGGAGGAGCGGGGTTAGACCAGAGGGAATGGAGGGACCGGAAGTCGATGGCCAGGAATGGATATGACATCTGGCCACCATATAAGATGGCAAAACTTCTTCTATGGGTTTAAATGCGACATAGTTTATGTCGAAGGTCACAAGAATAAAGTGGCTGCCCTTAGCAGATACTATGAGTCTTTGTCAGATGAAGACTTACACTACGATGATTTTGTCTCAGCGGACATCCACATAGATAAGCTGGGGGAGGATCTCCCTCTAAGCCATGTGGAGGAAGCTGAGGAAATGTTGTATCTTCACTGCCTGAGAGCTGGAAGCGTCCACCTCGTGGCCACAAGATTGGTTGCTGAACATGAAACCAGCGAAGTTTGTGAGCTTGAAGCCATGATCTTGGACCCCCTGAGAACAATTCAGGGAGGAGCGAGCTTGACGCTGTAGGAGGGCACAGCAAGTACCACACAAACAAGGCCAGAACCACGTTTTTCGAGGCTCCAACGAGCACCCTCAAGCCTCCGACACATTCACAATGCCCACGGAACATTTCCACATTTTTTCCAATTTTTTTCATGCTTTTTTTCTCAAGACTCATATTGCCACTTCCCCAAAATTCACGGATATCCACCATTTCCCCCATATCTCCACCAATTTTCCACCAATTCACACGATTTTGAGCTTGAAGGACAGCGACGGATCAGGAGAAGAGGATGGAAGGACGGGACGGGAGTTATAATGACGGATATGCGGTGGAGAAGCGAGATTGATGGCTGATATTGGCCTTATGGGCCTCAATTATTGATTTTATTGTTACCTTGTGGACATTTTTTTGCCTTATTGTTTCTTAGCCGAACTCTCAACATTCTTCCTGTTTCCATCGCCACCATCCATCGGCTATTTTACTTGTTTTTTGTTCTGATTTCTCTTTTTTTTCTAAATATACACCCAGTTTGCATTGTACTTACAGTTGTTGGACCCCTCATCTGTGCTACAAAGACTGTGGTGTTGAGCGACCCTTCCACACGTTTAAAGAGCTTAGTCTGACTCCCTGACGACTGTCCAAGAAGGACCAGGGTGAGTTCTGAGTTTTAAAAGAGTTTATTAGTATTGTGCACTTGCACTGGGACCGTGTGTGGCCTTACCGGTAGTAAGATTTTCTTTGCCCCCTTTTTCTTTTCTTGTTTGCTGCTGGGTTACATCCCTAGCACGCTTACAACGCTCACAGACATAGTAACTGATGAGGGAGACCTCAGATCAGTCATTGAGGAAGAGAGCTTCCTTGTCGCTGTAAGGAGCGGATATACCAGGCAGAATGCATGGCAAGGAATCCTGGAGAACCCCTCCCAATTTCCTAAATTTAAGGTCTCAGACGGCCTTATTTCCAGAGTGAATGACTTAGGGGAACCGCAACTGGTTCTCCCGGACATCATTCATAAAGAGGAGAGGGTGACTGGGATCGCCATTCAGAATGCACATGAAATCCTGGGCCATCTAGGATTACAGAAGACACTAGGATATCTTTGCAGATATTACTGGTGGTTGTCAGGGACAGCTCCGAAAGCGGTGAGGTCCCTGCACGCGGGACTCGGTGGGACGAGTAGCGGCTGTGCGTAGCGGCGATCCCGTCGTGGGGTGAGCATCCCTGACCACTTAGTCTGAAGTGGGAATATGAGAAGAAGGCTACTTCTTCGGTTCCCACCCCAGCCGTTATTATATACATGCGGGATCGGTCACGTGGGGGGTGCCACGTCACCCCTGCACACAGCCACGGCTCTCCAGGTGTCTCCACGGGAGATCCCGAGAGGGCTTGCTGTGGGTGTGGGGCGAGTGCGGCGGCAGTGGCAGCGATGTAGGGATGGTAAGATACAGGAGGGGAAATAGGCGTGCACGCCGGTGATACATTGAGCAGCGGGAAAGTGGTCCATGTGAGAGAGAGAGAAAGAAAGAAGGGAAGAAAGGAGGAAAGGAGGAAGGAAGAGGGAGAAGCGGTGCAGAGCAGGGGAGCGGAGCGGGGGTTGGGCGGGGCGTGCCCTGACAGTGGTCTACTATGGTATGCAACATGGAGAAATATATCTCCTCGTGCAAAAAGTGTCAGACCACTAAGAGGACCACACAGCGTAAGCCTGGGCTGTTGCACCAGCTGCCGATTCCAGAGACCCTGTGGTCCTCGATCGCAATGGACTTTGTAGCCATTTCCTAAAAGCCTGGAATATAACTACCTATGGGTGGTTATCTGTCGTCTCACTTCACAGGTACACTTGATACCTGTCAAGACGACCATAAATGCATTGGAACTCGCATATGAATTTCTTAAAGGTGTGGTACGCCTCCACGGACTCCCCAAGTCAATAGTGTCAGATCACGACACTAAATTCACATCTAAATTTTGGATGGAACTACATAGGCTACTGGGGGTCTGTCTGAAACTAACAACCGCTTTCCATCCAGAGGGCAATGGACAAGCTGAGCGGATGGTACAGAATGTCATCCAAGTCATTTGTGCAGCTGTTTGTCCTGACCAGCGTGACTTGGTACTTAAAGTACCCCTTACCGAGTTTGCAATAAACTCAAGCGTCAATAAATCCCCTTCGAGTTGATATATGGGACTATGCCCCATATGGTCATGGAGGTTCCACCCACAGACCTCCCTGGGGTAGGCACCTTCATGCAACAGGCATTGGATAACCTCCAAGGTGCTCATGATGCGATCATAAAAAGCTGCGTTGAACAACTGGTCCAGGCCAATTGGCATAGGCGACCTGATCTGCCTAGACTGAGAATCGGTGACCTCACCTATTCATCGACCAAGGACCTCAACCTACCCAAGGGACGAGCCAAGAAACTCCTCCCTAATTATGTCAGGCCATATGAGATCCTCGAAGCTTTCAAGGAATCTTCTAATTACACCTTAAAACTCCCAAATGAGTTAATTAGCCAGGAAATCCACCCCAAGTTTCATGTCTCTCGACTGGCTCCCCATGAGCCAAATGACTCCTTGCTATTCCTGGGACGTGCGGCCCAAGTCTTCTATGACTTTGGCAAGGATCCAGAGTGGGAATATTTGGTCCAAGAAATATTGGACCATGCATGGGACACAGACGGTGGTCTGTGGTTCCACATCAAGTGGGGTCTTGGAGATCTTACTTGGGAACCCTTATCCAATTGTGACAAATTAGTTGCATTGGATAACTACCTAATAATACATGGAGTAGAAGCGGTCGAAAGCTTGAGTAAGGAAAGCCGATTTCCTACTCCCATTACATGAGGGACCCTTAAAACTCCCCATTCCAAGCATCCTAAACGAGCCACCCATATAAGACTGGTCCTGTGACCTTACAAAGGCCACCTTTGGCACTAACTGCCAAATTGGGACATTGCCTCTGCAGAGGCAGGGTTGTTCCCATGGTGAAAATTTTCGCCTCCTTCTTCTGTATATATTGCTGAGGGGTGGAAGAAACTGCTTCCCCCGTTTCACTTCGTTCTCCCACTCATCTATGTCTGAATCAATGGATGGCGTCTTTGACAAAGATAAGGATGACTCAAATAACCGTGGCAAAAGCCCCTCGGTTACTAGTGGTGCAATGGACACCGACCTACCTGAATTGAACACGGTCCCCAGGCAACAGCCATCAATATCTGGCAATCACCCATCAGACCCTAATGGCGCTCCTGACACTCAGACTACAAAGCAACAGCTGATACCATCAGTACTGTCCTATAACAACCATAAGTTCGTCGCATGTCGCATGAAGATTTTGGATTGAATTGAAAATGAACATGATTGAATTGATTCGACGCCACCGGCAACTCCCGGAGGCCGTGGGAATGAACTAATGGTCGTTATACCACAGTATTGGGCCACCCCTCACCTATCCATGGTGAGTACATTCCACCTCAAACCCAAGTGGCTTGCCCACCATTAGACACCCAAATGATGGGTCAAGTGGGGCAAAACTATGTCCTGGATATGACAATGGCCGCAATGGGCCTGTCTTTTCCTAATTTCAGGCAGAATATGTGGGTTTATAACCCCAATGCACCCTGAGGCCAATTGCCTCCAGAAATGATGCAAGCTTCGGCTGCATATTCGACCGATGGAATACTTGGTCAGCTCCTTAAGGAAGCTAACAAACACATTCACCTGATCGATGGTGAGCTATCCCGGGAAGCGACCCATCGACTACACAAAGAAAACACCTCGCTTCATGAGGAACTTTTTAATGTAAAGATCGAGGTGGTGAAACTCGATCATGCATTGAACGATGTCTCTCATCATAGAGACTACCTTCACCACAAAAGTGATGACCTCTCTGCAGAAGTAAAGTCTTTCAAGGATGCCTGGCCTCGAAAAGTCCCCTTTAAGGGACCCCCAAAGAGGGCCCAAGGAGCCCCTCTGACATCGTCTAATGTATCGGTACACAACCATGCGTCTCAACTGGCGCCCCCTAAGGGGATGCAGGTGCCCTTTTCGAAACTAATAGATGGCCATTATGGCCCTCTCGCTGCTCCTATTCCCCCAGGACCTCAAGGGCCCACCCAACATGATGATAATCGTGACCTTATCCCCTCGGAGTACTCATGGTTCCAATTGCTGGACCAGAGTTGCCAGCCTTCCACTGGGATGTGGCGAAACGTCCCTATTCCAGGGTCGTTCTCCATTAACAATTTCCAGGACAGAGTCGTTATCTGTGGTCAACTATGGGTTATGCAGGGCCAAAATGATATTTGCCAATGGTGATGGACCCATTTTGTGTTCCCATTCCTGAACACCCCTGATGGGTTCAAATTTCTTATCGACCTTAACTGGATCGACAAACATGCTGTGAATGGCATTGATAATGCCCCACCAGAAGTGCGTGCTCAACATGCTCAATTCTATGAGATGAAGTTTGTTCCCGGACATAAACCGTCCGTATCTGAACTGGATGAACGGTTCAAACGCTTGGCATCATCAAAGAGGCAGGAATGAAATACATCCTGACCTTGTTTTGGAAACACCACCCATCTGAAGAGGCTAAGGTGAGAAAAGCGGTGAATATGACTGCTTATGGCTTATCCAGGCTACAAGTGGGCAAATTTGCACCGCTGCTGCCTACATCCTGCCCCGTCCAGGGGTTTCCGCCACCTCCTCCGGAGGTGAGCACTGTTCCTCCTCTCGACTCCGAGGATACATCAATGAGTGGAGAGTCAAGTTTCGTGGAACAGACTGAAGCCATTCCACCTGCAACCTTGACAACAAGGCGCTTCCCTGCAGCTCAGCGCCAGCATATGGCAGCAGCTGAGGATGATGGAGCCGGGCCTTTGACAAATCTGCAGGCCAATATGCCCGGACCTAGCAGCATGGTCCGAAAGGGAAAACAAAAAAAGGCCTAACCGCCTTTGTCTTATAACATGTCAGGGGACGACTCCCAGGTCCCCATGACCCACCCCTATGGTCCACAGCCCTATGGTGTAACCAGCCCTATCCAGGGGACAACCTACTGTGGGTAAGAAGATGAGAAGGAAGCTAACTTCTCATCTTCTGTCATATCCATCCCCGGCCATCGACTTCCACTCCCTCCGATCCCTCTGGTCTACCTCTGCTCCTTCTTCACTAACCTCGGAGCTCCCGTATTCCGCAATCACCTCGGTACCCCTCGATGGTCACCACCCCCTCTTTTCAATTTATTACCTATGCCTCCCTAAGTACGGAGCCCCGAAGGCCTCCAGACAGCTCCGACGTCCACTAGTGCACTCCCGCCTCCGCTGGGCAATACACTTGCTTGCCCTGCAAGCCCACCTTCGGGCCTATCCCTCCTTTCCGTTTCTGGGTTATCGCCTACCATTCCGTTAACCCCATAACCCGACTTGTTGGTAATATTCAATCGGCTAATGTCTAACCCCATTAGCTCCACTCCGCTCGGCTCTGCCATTTGCGGGCCTGCCCTCATTGTAACTATATATATACTCAACTTGTACATAGGTTACACCTTAGTGTCAGGGACGCGTCCGGGGTCGAGAGGGCCCGGGGGTAATGCCCGGCACTGAGGTCGTCGCGGGGTGTGGAGCGGGCGTGCGTACTGGCGGGCCCGATCCGGGACAGTGGTCCCTGGCCACTCAGACTGAAGTGGAGAATGTGTTATTATTATTAAAGAGGAAAACTATACTACTTACCTGAAGTGGAGAATGTGAGAAGAAGGTTACTTCTTCGGTTCCCACTTCAGGTACATTTATGTACATGCGGCTTGAGTCACATGACAGGTGCCACGTCATCCTCGGAGGCAGCCGCAGGCATCCGGGTGTCCCCGTGGGGGATCCCGAGAGCGTCCGCTACATGCGCGCGTGCTGGGCACAGCGGGAGGCCGTCCGGGGTGTGTGGGCCGGACGGGTCAATAGTACATCGATACAAGGGAAGGTGGTCCGTGTAGATAGAAAGAAATAAACAGGAAGAGGAACATGAGAAGAATGAAATAAAGAAAGGGGAAAGAAAAGGGAAAAGAGGGGGAGGAGAGGGAGGAAGGAGGGGGAGGGGGATAGACAGCGGGGAGCGGGTGTGGTGTGGCCGGGTGGGCCCGGGTGGGCCTGGGTCAGGCGGGTGTGCCCTGACACTTAGTAATAAAATTGACTAGAGTTTACCCCCTTCAGTTCTGGTTGCCAGTTTAGTAAGTTAGGGCACAGATGTGTTACTTGGCACTGCGCTCCTGGCATAATGTCAGGGACAGCTCCGGAGGCGGTGAGGTCCCAGCGCAAGGGACTCGATGGGACAGACGTCGGCTATGTGTAGCGGTGGTCCCGTTGCGGGGTGAGCATCCCCGACCACTTAGTCTGAAGTGGGAAGTTGAGGAGAAGGCTGCTTCTTCTGTTCCCACCCCAGGCGCTATAATATACATGCGGTTGGGGTCACGTGGGAGGAGCCACATCATCTCTGCACACAGCCACACTCCCCTGGGTATCTCTGCGGGAGATCCCGGAGGTGTGCCGCTCTGTGAGCGGGAATGCGCGCAGCAGGCACGGCGATTGGGGGAGCAGGGTTAGGTGTGTAGTAATACATAAAGAAAGGGAAGTCAACCATGGAACGGAAATAGAAAGAAAGAAGGAAAGGGGAAAGAAGAAACAGGGAGTGATAGCGGGGGAGCGGAGTAGGGCAGCACGGCGTGGGGTCAGGTGGGGTGTGCCCTGACACTCTCTCCCTTGGTGTTAGAACGTGCGGATTCGGACGACTCCGGAATGGAATCGGAGACTTATCATGGAAGGACCTTGGCCTCAGCGACTCATGTGGAGCGCTGTGCCATTGCTGGTTGTCCTAGGGGTCCCTAATTTCGGATCTAGCAGAGGGAAAGTCTCTTGGGGGAATTCAAGTTGATTTCGGACTGAGGTTACAAGTTACTAGGTACATTGTATATAAGGAGGGGTCCGGAATCAAAAGGAACAAGGGTAGGACAAAAGGAGACAAAGGGAGATGGAAAGAGGAACAACACCGAGGGTCAAGTGTTTGACTCAATGGTGTTTCCCAAAGGAGGAATGAAGGGCCAAGGCCCAAGAAGGAAGGAAGGAGGATGGGAGTCGGGAATGGCTAGCTGACTGAATAGAAGGAAGCAGCAGCCCAAATAGGAATGAGGGAGAATAGCGGAATTGAAATGGACAATGCAATAGTTGCAAGGTCCGGAGTAAGTCCGGAAAGTCCGAACTCGGAGGTTAAACTCCGGAATATTGGCAAAGGTAATTAAATGGAATGAGCTAACCAATACAATGGGTATAAGCGGAGGTGGGGTCAAAGTCCGAGGTCGGAGCTAAGACCGGAGGTTCCAGAGACGAGACGTGAACGGGATACCGGAGCGGAGGTCCGGAGTCGGGAGCATAGGGTTTGCGTACTCGTCTGGAAGGTGTCGAGGTTGGGGTCGGACCCGGAATGTTCCGGAGTTGGACCGAAGGTGGTGTTGGAGCCGGAGGTGGGATAACCTCTTGGGAGTCGGCAAGGAGAAAGTGACGGAAGGGAAGTAGGGCTCCGGAAGTCGGAGTTCGGAGTTCCAGGAGCCCGGAGCGGAGGTCGGGATTGTATGGATATGACACTTGGAACTTGAAGCTCTCCATGTGTTCTTGGAGGAACACTTGGCTTCTGGTTTTATCCACCCCACTACATCCTCCCATGCAGCACCAGTTCTCTTTGTCCACAAGAAGGATGGTTCACTCTGCCTTTGCATCAACTTCCAAGGACTGAACAAGATCACGAAGAAGGATCGTTATCCACTCCCCTGCACATCAGACCTCCTTGATGCTCCTAGCCATGCCAAAGTCTACACTAAGCTCGACCTCCACCATGCATACCACTTGGTCCATATTGCTGTGGGCGACAAGTGGAAGACTTCTTTTCGCACCTGCTATGGATCCTACAAATGGCTAGTCATGCCATTTGGTCTGACTAATGCCCCTGCGGCTTTCCAACGATTCGTCAACATGATCTTCACTGACCTCTTGGACGTTTCCGTGGTTGTGTATCTGGATGATATCCTCACTTACTCCGAGGACGATGCTTCTCACCAGGGGCATGTCCGTGAGGTTCTCTGGAGACTCTACGCTAATGGCCTTTATGCCAATCCGAAGAAATGCGAATTACACACTGATACTACAGAGTATCTCGGCTACTGCTTATCTCCAGCTGGACTCACCATGTCTGCAGAGAAGGTTAAGGCTGTTCAGGACTGGCCTGAGCCCCATAAGGTTAAGGATGTCCAGTCCTTCCTCGGCTTCGCAAACTTCTATTGGCATTTCATCCACAAGTATTCTGACATTGTAGTACCCTTGACATGGCTCATGCATAAGGATACTCCATGGCTCTTCTCTGATGAATGTCGCTCCACTTTCCATCTTCTTAAAGATGCCTTTACCTCCGCCCCCATCCTTACTCATTGGATGCCTGACACTCTGCTCATTGTGGAGACAGACGCTTCTGACTATGCAGTATCAGGGATCCTCTCCATCCATTGTTCTGACGGTGAGATATGCCCTGTCACTTTTCGCTCACATACATTGTCCCCACCGGAGTTGAATTATGACACCCACGATAAGGAGCTCCTTGCTATACATGAGGCATTTAAGGGCTGGCATCATTATTTAGAAAGATCTGGAGATCCAATTGATGTTGTCACTGATCACAAGAACCTCAAATACTTCTCCACTACAAAGCTCCTGATGCTGCTTCTGCCCTGGAAAACTCAGTGCCAAACCTGATGCATTGACTAGACATTGGGACATCTATCCCAAAGAAGGGGATATGGACTATGCTCATGTCAATCCACAGAACTTCAGGCCCATCTTTTCATCAGAATTTCTCACATCATCCCTACAAGCTACCTATCTGGCTGCTTCCATTATTGAAGCTAGTTCCATGGTCGATACAGAGACACTGCACATGTACATCATCTCCACACTTCCCTCAGATACTTTTGTATCTTCACATCTCTCCTCTCCCATACCTCCTGACTCTCGTTGGTCACTAGATGCTGAAGCCCTGTTGAGGCTGGATCACCGCATCTATGTTCCTGACCTGAATGATCTCCGACTTTGGATCTTGTGTAACAAACACAATCATCCGCTTTCAGGCCACTTTGGCCAGAATCGGATGCTAGATCTGATTCATTGAGATTACACCTGACCCAGAATCCGCACCTTCGTCAAGAACTATGTCTCCTCTTGTACATTGTGTGCCTGCACCAAGGTCCCTCACCACAAGCCTTTTGGCTTGTTGAAACAACTCCCCATCCCTGAACGTCCTTAGAACTCCATATCCATGGATTTCATAGAACAACTCCCCTCCTCCTCCGGTTTCACTTCCGTGCTGGTCATTGTGGATCGTTTATCAAAGCAATGCATCTTTGTTGTTGGAAACGGGTGGATTCGGACAACTCCGGAGTGGAATCAGAGACTTAGCGTGGAAGGACCTCAGCCTCAGCGATTCAGGCGGAGCGCTGTGCCATTGCTGGTTGTCCTGGGGGTCCCTAATTTCGGATCTAGCAGAGGGAAAGTCTCTTGGGGGGAATTCAGGTCGATTTTGGACTGAGGTTACAAGTTACTATGTACATTGCATATAAGGAGGGGTCCGGAATCAAAAGGAACAAGGGTAGGACAAAAAGAGACAAAGGGAGATGGAAAGAGGAACAACACCGAGGGTCAAGGGTTTGACTCAATGGTGTTTCTCAAAGGAGGAATGAAGGGCCAAGACCCAAGGAGGAAGGAAGGAGGATGGGAGTGGGGAATGGCCAGCTGACTGAATAGAAAGGAAGCAGCAGCCCAAATAGGAATGAGGGAGTATAGAATGGAGCAATGCAATAGTTGCAAGGTCTGACATAAGTCCGGAAAGTCCAAACTCGGAAGTTAAACTCCAGAATATTGGCAAACATATGTAATTAAATGGAATGAGCTAACCATACAATGGGTATAAGCGGAGGTGGGGTCAAAGTCCGAGGTCGGAGCTAAGACCGGAGGTTCCGGAGACAGAGATGCGAATGGGATTCCGGAGTGGAGGTCCGGAGTCAGGAGCATAGGTTTTGCATACTCGTCTGGAAGGTGTCGAGGTTGGGGTCGGACCCGGAATGTTCCGGAGTCGGACCGAAGGTGGTGTCCGAGCCGGAGGTGGGATAACCTCTTGGGAGTCGGCAAGGAGAAGGTGATGGAAGGGAAGTAGGGCTCTGGAAGTCGGAGTTCCAAGTTCCGGGAGCCCGGAGTGGAGGTCGGGATTGTATGGATATGACATTTGTCCCCACTTACAATACCATCACCTTGCTGGAGCTGGCAAAGTTGTTCCTTCTCCACTTGTTTTTCAAACATGGAGTTCCTTCCCATATCACCTCCAATAGGGGTCCAGAGTTTGTTTCACACTTCTTCCGTTTGCTTGGTAAAGCCCTCAACATCTGCCTCCACTTCACCTCCAGTTATCACCTGGAAGGAGATGGGACAAACAGAGCATATGAACCAGACACTAGAACAGTACTTGCGTATTTATTGCAATTATCAGCAGGATACTTGGGCTGAACTCTTGCCCCTTGCAGAGTTCACCTACAATAATGCTGTTAGAGATGGGCGAAAACGGACGACTCCGGAGTGGAATCGGAGACTTAGCGTGGAGGGACCTTGGCCTCAGCGACTCAAGCGGAGCGCTGTGCCATTGCTGTTTGTCCATTTGGTCCTTAATTTCACAGTAGGTGAGCAGGAAGTCTCTTGGGGGCATTTCAGGTCGATTTCGGACTGAAAACAGACGAGTATGTACAAGCGCCGATATATAAGGAAGGGGCAAAAGCACAAGGAGAAACAAAGGGTGACCGAATCGGAACGAAGACGTCCGAACGGGAACAAAGGGTTAGAGGGAGCGGAGCGGTACCGAAGGTCATAGGGCAAACCTGTGATACATCCAAAAGGAGGTAGAGTGGGCGAGGCCCAGAGGGGCAGGAGGATGAGGGGAAGTGGGGGTGATGACTAACTGGCTAGAATAGAAAGAAGCAGTAGTCCAAATAGGGATGAGGGGGAATTGCGAGAAATACATTACAAACGGCGAGAGTGCCGGAGGCGGTCCGCGAAGCTCGGGGGTTGCGGAGCTTATGGAGGTTACGGAGGCGGGGTTGGAAGTCCGAGGAATATTGGCAATGGTGTTCACGTAGTATGAGGTCACCAATGCAATGGACTAAGACCGAGGTGGAGTCAAAGTCCGAGGTATGGACTATGACGGAGGCTCGGAGTAAGGTACGAACGGTGTCCGAGTGTGAAGTACGGAACAGCGGTGGATGGTCGTAACTTGGCGGAAGGGTGGCGGAGGAATGAGAGAGGGGAAGGTAAGGAAGAGTAGTCAGGTCCGAAGGTGGATATCGGAACGGACGGAGAAGGGGTCGGAGAGGTAAGAGGAGGGGTGTGTTGCCGAGACCGAAGGTGAGTATCGGAAAGGCAGCGGTAGGTTATGACTCCGGAGGTGAAGAGGGTGGAGGTCCGGAAGTCGGGTCGGGGTCGGGTATGCACGGATATGACAAATGCTCCCAGCACAACCACTGGCATCTCTCCCTTCTTCGCCAACAAGGGTTACCATCCGAACCTTTCCATCCACCCAGAGCAAGATCTGTCTTCATTACATGCACAGGAGTACACTGTAGATCTCGACACTCTCCATCAATTCCTCTGTGAGGAGATGCGCCACACCCAGATCCGTTATCAGGGTCCGGCAGATGCTAGGCGCATCCCAGCTCCTGATTTTGAGGTCAGTACTTTGGTCTATGTCAAGGCCAAGTACTTCCACTCCACCAGACCTTCGAGGAAGTTGTCTGAAAAGAATCTCAGCCCCTTCGAGATCATTGCCTGCATGGGTAGTCACTCCATCATGCTCTGCCTCCCTGAGTCCATGAGAGCCATTCTGTTAGAAGAGTGTGGAGTTGTCCGGAAGCGGAGAAGGGGCTCAGGAGTGGAGGGACCTTGGCCTCAGTGACTCAAGTGGAGTGCTGTGCTGTTTCTTGTTGTCTAAGGTGGTCCTTAACTTCAGGTTAGCAGGGGGAGTCTCTTTGGGGGACAATCCAGTCGTCATGGTCATCGATTTCAGACTGGGGGTACAGGAAACTAAGTACAGAGTATATATATAATGATACAGGAGTGGAGTCAGAGAACAAAGGGAACTGGAAGGAGGACAAAGGGGGACTGGATGAGGGAACAGCTGTCTAAATAAGGAAGAGGCAACAAGAGGATTAAATGACACCATACAGTAGAGACTGCAGGGTCCGGAGTAAGTTCCGGAGGTCCGGAGTTGGAAGTCTAAGTCCAGAATATTGGCAAGACATAATAAATGAAATGTAATAAGGAATACAAGGAGATAAGATGGAGGAGGAGGCCAAATTCCAGAGGCAGAGATGTGACTGGAGTTCCAGAGGTGGAGGTGCAATGGGGTTCTGGTACAGGAGTCCGGAGCCGGACATATGGAGCATCGCAAACTCTGGTCTGGAAGGTACGAGGTTGGGATCGGACCCGGAGTAAACCAGAGTCGGACCAGAGGTAGTGTTGGATGTTGTGTTGGAGCCAGAGGTAGAGTGGGCTCTCAACAACCAACAGGGGGAGGAGGTGGTGGAGAATGTGGAGTTCTGGAGGAGATGGAGGTCCAGAAACAGGAGCGGAGGTCCGGAGTTGTATGGATATGACACATTCACCTGGTCTTCCATGTGTCTCAAATCGAACCAGCCACTCCTAACATCATCCCAAACTGCAACCAACCTCCACCTCTGCCGATTGTGATCGATGGTGCAAGTGGGCTAGAGATCTAACTGTTAGAACTGGGCAAGGGTGGACAATTCCGGAGGGGAACCAGAGACTTAGCAAGGAGGGGCCTTGGCCTCAGCGACTCATGTGGAGTGCTGTGCCATTGCTGCTTGTCCATTTGGTCCTTAATTTCATAGGCATTGAGCAGGAAGTCTCTAGGGGCATTTCAGGTCGATTTTAGACTGAAGGTCCAAAACGAGTATGTACATGTGCCTGTATATAATGGAGAGGGCGAAAGCACAAGGAAATGAAGAGGGTCCAAATCGGGACAAAGGCGTCTGAATGGGACAAAGGGAAAACAAAAGCGGAGTGGCACCAAAGGTCATAGGTTTAGAACCTGTGGTACATCTGAAAGGAGATAGGGAGGGTGAAGCCCAGAGGGGCAGGAGGATGAGGTGAAGTGGGGAGGATGACTAACTGGCTAAAATGGGAAGAAGCAGCAGTCCAAATAAGGATGAGGGGAAAGTGCGAAAGATACATTACAAGCAGCGAAAGTGCCAGGTATGGTCCATGGAGCTCAGAGCTTATGGAGCTTACAGAGGTGGGGTTGAAAGTCCAAGGAATGTTGGCAATGGTGTTTACGTAGTATGAGGTCACCAATGCAATGGACTTATGCCAAGGTGGGGTCAAAGTCCAAGGTCGGAACTATGACGGAATCTTGGAGCGAAGGTATGAGTGGTGTCCGAGTATGGGGTGCAGGACAGTAGCGGAAGGTCGTAACTTGCTGGAGGTTTGGCAGAAGAGGGGAGGAGGGAGGAGAGAGAAGAAAGGAGCAGGGTGAGGAGTGGAGGAGAGGAAAGGTGTCAGGTCCAAAGGTGAGTATTGGAGCGGACGGGAGAAGGGTAGGAAAGTGATGGAAGGGTGGAGGTGTCGTGAGGAGTAAGAGGAGTGAGAGGAGTGGTGTCAGGTCCAAAGGTGAATATCGGAACAGACAGCGATAGGGTAGGACTCCGGAGGTGGTGAAGATGGGGGGTCCAGGAGTCGGATTGGGATTGGGTATGTACAGATATGACACTAACCCCCTAAATGCAAGCAAATTTGTGGGGAGGGAGTCTGGGATGTCCTAAGCTCATCCTAGGTTTGGTCCGGGGGCTAACAAAACAAAAATAATCACAAAAACTCATTAAGAATTACATACCCCTGGTCCATCTTGGACAATCGTCAGAAATAATGTGGAAAAACAAATGAAAGGAAAAATATAAAACAAAGGATTGTTGTTACGGACACCATGTGGACCGTTAAGTACGGCCGGTAAGTCCAACGGCCGATGTGGAAGTTCAATAAAAAAAAGACAGGAGTGATAAGCGGGCCATATCTGCTAATAATTGCCATTCTCCACCAATTTCCACCATCACACTACACTCATCCATCTCTTCCTACCTGTAGCATTTTTTTATGACCTCTCCATTCAATTCCCTGGGTTCGTAGCTTTCTCCCGATACTGAATTTGTCCCAAATGGTTGAGATTTGACCGAGTGGTGGGCGTGAGAATCGTAAAATTGGCCCATGTGCAGGGTTAGACGTCCCAGAAAGTGTTTGCAAGAGTCCCCATGTCAATTGGATCTTCATACGCATCCTTTGTGATTTTTCTGAATTTTTCGAGCACTCCGGAGTGCATTTTGGTTGTTTGTTTACTTCGGTACAGCTTGTGATTTCCATTTTGGGCCAAAAACCAGTTTTGCAATCTCCCAAAGTATGGATCTCAGCTCCACTGCATGGGACTTTTGACACTGCCACCCTCACATGCCTTTTGACATTGTGTGGAACCTTGTGGTAAGATGAGAAATTGCCACCACCATTGTTCCACAACGGCTGGGTCAATCTGGACGAAATTTGGGGAATCCATAGTTATGACTCCTCTCTATTTTTTGAGCCCTTGATCGTCTTTTGGTGGCCAGTAGTGCCAAGCATAGTTTTTGGGCTGGACCAATTCAGTACCAGTGTGTTACCTGCAATTGTACTCCATAATAAATGAAATAAAATGTTCTTATGCACCATTGGCATTGGTAGGTGATCATCGCATATGGGAAATCCTAAAGGAACGTAAAACCGCGAAAATACTGGCAGTGTAGGGTATAGTAGGTTATCCCACCTACAATGGACAACCTGAGTTCGAGATTGGCAAAATCCTTGACTCAAAGATTGATCGCCAAAGACGGGGTTGTAACCTCGTCTACACCATGCCTTGGTTAGGTTATGAGGGGACTGACAAGGAGTACTCTTCGCTCTTGGCTTCGGAACTTGATCAAGCTCCTGATCTCGTTGCGGCCTTCCACACCTGCTATTCGCACAAGCCTGGGCCTGAGTATTAGGTTCAAAAAAAATTTTTTCTTCTCCTCTCCACTACCTCTCCTCCTCCAGTGCCAACAATC
Source organism: Cantharellus anzutake (assembly GCF_015039405.1). NCBI lineage: Eukaryota > Fungi > Basidiomycota > Agaricomycetes > Cantharellales > Hydnaceae > Cantharellus > Cantharellus anzutake. Next base: position 245,393 of record NW_024067013.1, on the reverse strand, counting down.
CTCCTGTCCACAGTCACCTCCCTTAGCCTCTCTCGTAGGTCTTACTGCCTTCAGGGGTTCAGGCCTAAGAAGGGGATACTGTCATATCCATACCAACTCCGCCTCACCTCTGCTCCACTCCGCCACTGCTCTGGTCCACCTCCAGTCCATCCTCCCCCCACACCTCCGCCATACCCTCATTTATTAATATTTCTATCTACTACAGACCTCCTAGGACCTCTGCCCACCCTGCAAAGGTTTTCCCACTCTCCAGTGGCTGTCGCTAATTCCACCCTTCACCTACCCACTCCACAACGCTCAATAAGGCAATTCTCTCACAAGCTTGCCAACCCGGCAAGTGGGTAAGTCCCCCTTGGGTTTTCCCCTTTGTTCTCATTTGTCTTCTATTATGTATATAAGTCCTGTACTGTAGTTGATGGCACCAGTGTGCAAAATCAACAAGACTATCCCCCAGAGTTCATGCCCCCTTGTTCTGAAGTTAAAGACCAGACTCCTAAGCATTACCAAACATAGGCACAGCACTCCTCTCCGAGTTGCTGAGGCCGCAGTCCTTCCACCCAGGGACACTGCCCTCCTTGCCGTGTTCCTGACATACTCCTCCTCTGCCTCAGCAAGGAGGTTGGGATTGTACAGGTCATCCACAAGTTTATTGTCAAATGTTTCGTTGTCAGGCATATAATCCTGCACCTCTGCAGGATCTTCAACACCTTCCAGTTCTTCTACAGGCTCTGAGTCCTGTAGGTCTTGCTTGTCAGATTTGATGCCTATATTGTACATGCATGGTTTGGGCTTGTCATGATTTGGGCAATCACATCAATACCCTACCTTCCTGCATTTATAACAATGCGGTTTCCCATCCTTATCCAAGGATGGTGTTGATTTTGTTGTTGTAGTGTCAGGGCACGTCTTTGGGTCGCTAGTGTCAGGGCATGGGAAACGTTACTGTGACTCGCCATTGGCGACCGTTAAGGTCCGCTACTTTGGCGTAACAGCCCGTCAAGGGCGGGGATGACAATCGTGGTGGAAAGGGGTTTTGGCTTCAACGACTCGTTCGTGAGCATTGTGCCTCGTACTTGATGCAGCCCCGATATTTCAGGAGGCAGGAGGTGTGACTGGGTCAGACAGAGAGTGCAGGGGGTAACCCTAGTTGATTTTCGAACTGAAGTACGAGGTAGTGTACAACCGGTATTTAAGTATAACGGAATGAATAGAAATAGGTCGCCAGATCTCATGGAGATTGCGGGCGGGGTTAAGAAGGAACGAAAACAAACAAAGAGTGTGGGAGAAGGACGGCTGTGCACAGCCATCAAGATAAACAAGCATGATAAGGAAAGACTCGTAGGCCCGTGACAGGCCATGGAAACAGGTAGCAGTGACAGGGAAGGGTGACGGGCTTGTTCAGGCAGCATCAGGCGGGCAGCGGAGTTGACAGGGTCGAAGCGGGGGAGGGAGAAGGTGTGGGGAGTGATCACCTGACTGTGGGAATTGCCAGGTCGTGACAGCTAGCGTAAGTAGCGCAGTGCCACATGGCCCATATCCCCATCAGGTTCTTCTTCTTTTCCACTTCTGATCTTCTATTTGATCTGGTCACATGGTATCAGTTATGATGCCATGTGATCTTCTATCATCTTTGATCCGCTGAAGGAGAGAACGAAGGAAGGTCAGTTGGGAGGTTCAAACAAGACCACCACCAAGCTGTCCCCTGGTTCTTTAGTTAGGATGGTGTAAGGAGTGGTAACCCCACCCTTCATTCATTATCATATTGTATATTTGTCTCGATTTAAACATGTATAAACAATGTATATACAATAACGTGGGAATTGGGGGAAAGGAACAGAACTCCTTTTCCTCCCCATCATTGATAATTAAAGCTCCATACAGCTCAACTTTATTGATGACCTGAGGATTGAGGAGAACTGGGGTTGGAACCTACACCAACCCCTTACAGATGGGGAAGTGTACTAGTAATATTTGTTGTAATTATAGTACCAATCCGAGTGTTTTGGCTAATTCTATTTTTATGGGTTAGTCTAAAGTTTCTGGGAATTGACTTACAGATAAACTGAGCCCTGCAGAGCTGTTCCTCCATTGAAATTTCTTAATTTGTCTAGGTGTAATTCTGTGTAGCGTTGTTTAATTTGGAATTTAACTTGAATTAAATCCTCTACTTGGTGAAGTTTCAAAGATTCTATTCAGTTAATGGATTTGGATTGTGTCTGGAGTGTCCCTTGAGTTTGTTTTATTTTTGTCTTATTTTATTGCTTGTTTTAACAGTAGCAAAATAACTGTTTTGTGTTTACACTTTGAAGTCTGGAGTGTTAACCAGCTCTCCTGTTGAAATATCTACTTAATATTTCTCTCCTTAATTGCTGCCTTTTACTACAGTGGCAATCTTAACTGTATATCACTTTTTCGCGCTGGAGTGACAACCAGAAATGCTTGAGAAAAATAATACTCTATTTTCTTACTTCTCTGAGGGGGGGGTGAAAAGTCGCAGAAAGGGTCTCCCTTTTATACTCCTTGGGTTGCCTTTCTTTTTCATGCTCTACCTTGTATTTACAGGATTTATTTACAGTGTATTTTTCTCAAACTGAATAAAAAATGAAAATTTCATGCTATAGTTCTACTGCGCTCTGCTGTGCTGAACTGCGGCTCTACTGTGGTCAGACTGTGCCTAGAATCCTTATTGTCCTTCCTTGCCTAAACTATTTTAATAGTTAATTAGAACTTGACTGCACTGCATTTGTCGCAGTTTCCTATTTCAAATTCCTCATATTTACCATTAAACTCGCTATGACTCGGTGATTCTGAATTCAAACTTCGCATTACTATGTGTATGGCTGTGCTGAGACCTTCAGCTGATTTATTCCATTTTTATCCAGCGACATTTAGTTAAAATGAGACTTGAAATGGTAAATGAGTGAATTATTCAGGTTTAGAACCAAAAGAAAAAGTTGCTAGTAGTCAAGGATTACTCAAACGAATGTATTATAGCTCTCCACTTCATTAGAATATTGTTCCCTAAAATTCCCGCCATGGTCCATCATAGTTTAGTGGTTTTCATGGATTTCGTTCATCTCCCCTGATTCCCCTTTGTATTATCACATCCTAATCCTCCATATGTATTGTTTGTTGTTATAGTAGGTCGTCCTCGAAGATATCATATTTTTATGTATTTTATTTAGGGCTCTGGACCCCTTGAAGCTGGCTTCCCACGCATTTTCAGGTTTCTAACTTCATGTCCTTGTATCTCATTCATTTCTGGATGGTGTTTCACGTTCTTGGTATCATAAATTTTCATTTATTCCCACCTTTCCAATGGTACTAAATTTGTGTTCTATTTCCTGGTATTCGTCGAGTTAGCAAAAGTTTGCACACACATTCGGTAATCACATGTGTTGTTCCCATAGTCATTCGTATGCGGGCACCGTTTCTGTTTAATTGTTCAGGATTTATGGTATGTGCAGGTGTTTGTATCCTTCATATGGGCTTCCGTGATTTATTTCAGATTTTTCCCTCATGATCTAAGGTTGTTTTGCACTTTCCTGCTTTGTTTTGACTGGGCTCTTCATTATTTGGACGGAAATTGGTCTTTGCGATCTGCCGAAGTGCGGATCTCGGTTCCGACGGCCAGTTCCCTTCACATCGCCACCCTCACATGTCATTAAACATGACACGGATTTCTATATTCCTGTCATGGGTATAACTTCACAACGGCTGGACCGTTTGGGCTGAAAATTTGCATAACTATAGTTTCCCATTCTTCATAATTTCCGTGTGAATTTAGTTGTATGTTTTAATTATGGATCCTACGCAAACATCATCTTTTCCCTGAGCTTGGACTTTTGATGTCGCTATTCCCGTTATTGGATATCTCATTAATGCATGATCCTTTTATCATGAAAATTTGGGAGGACTAAGACCAGATCCCCTCCTCCCCAACGGGCCATCAAGCTTGTCTCGGTCGTTACTGGTTAATCTTCGTGCTTGCTTTTTAGACGTTGTCCTCGTTTTGCAGGAGTTTTAGTCATATCTCCGTCGTTTATGGGTAGTTTCCCCTGTAATTACTTTTATTGGGTTCGTTTGGGGGACATCTACATTTCCTATTATAGACACGACTTTGAATTTTGCATTAGTTCCTGAGGAATCCTTGTTCTGTGGTACTTCCATCCTTGGCTACATGTGCAGATGTGGGAAAGTAGCTTCCATGGAGGTTCTCTGATTGTTTTTATAGTCAAATCTTGGTCGATTGTCCTAATTCTTTGTTTAATATTTGCTATAAATTTCCCCGAGAATTCCGTCTCGTTGATGCTAAGCTTGAAATATTTTCGCTAATTTTCTTTCTTTCAATTTATCGCGTATAGTCATAATAATTCGTAAAAATTCATTAAAATTCAGGTCCTTCTATTTTCTCATATCTACTTGTCGTATGAGGTTTTGTGATTTATCTGGCATATTTCCATAATGGGTTTCCATAGTGTGACCGTTATTTCTCCTACACCGGCAAGGAGCCATTGTGTCTCCTCATCGGTCCCTTCATAGCCCAGCCACTTGACCAGGTAGAGCAACTTGTTGCGTCTACATTGGTCGATCTTGGAGTCAAGTATCTCCTTGATCTCGAACTCCATTTCGCCTTCGATTTCTATGGGAGGCAGAGGTGGCCGGTGGCGGTTCGGAATGGTGTTTGGGACGGAGGGTTCGATCTGCGAGACATGGAATACCGGGTGAATGGCTTGCATGTTTTCCAGCAGGCAGAGAGTGAGGGAGTGAGTTCCAACATGGGCAATGATCTTGAATGGGCTGAGGTTTTTCTCGGAGAGCTTTTTGGAAGGTCAGGTGGAGCGGAAATACTTGGCCTTTACGTAGACCGAGGTTCCTACTTCGAAACCTGGGGCAGGACTCCAACGGGAGTCTGCGGGGCCCTGATAACGGATCTGAGCGAGATGCATTTCCTCGTGGAGGAAGTGATGGAGTGAGTCGAGATCTACAGAGTACTCTTGGGTGTGTACTGATGTCAGGTCTCGCTCCAGGTGAATGGTGATGTTCAGATGGTAGCCTTTGTTGGCGAAGAACGGAGAGATGCCTGTGGTGGCATTCAGAGCGTTGTTGTATGCGAACCCCACAAGAGGCAGGAGTTTGGACCAATTGTCCTGCTGGTAGTTACTGTAGATGCGCAGGTACTGCTCGAGCATCTGGTTCATCCATTCAGTCTGACCGTCTCCTTCCGGATGATAACCGGGGGTGAAGTGGAGGTGGATGTCGAGGGCCTTACCAAGTGAACGGAAGAAATGAGAGACAAACTCCGGACCCCTGTCGGAGGTGACGTGGGAAGGAACTCTGTGCTTGGAGAACACATGGAGGAGGAACAGCTTGGCCAGTTCCGGAGAGGCGATGGTGTCGTGGGTAGGGATGAAAATGCACTGTTTGGACAGGTGGTCCACAACGACCAAGATGGAAGTGAATCCGGAAGAGGAGGGTAGCTGTTCGATGAAATCCATGGAGATGGAGTTCCACGGACGTTTGGGGATGGGAAGTTGTTTGAGCAAGCCATAAGGCTTATGACGGGGGACTTTGGCATGGGCACAAGAAGTGCAGGAGGATACGTAACTCTTGACGAAGTTACGGATGCCCGGCCAGGTATACTCATGACGTACTAGATCCAGAGTCCGGTTTTGACTGAAGTGTCCGGAAAGTTGGTGGTCATGTTTGTCTCGCAAAACGTGGAGACGGAGATCGTTAGAATCCGGAACGTAAATGCGGTTGTCCAGCCTTAAAAGGCCTTCGGCATCAACGGACCAGCAGGAATTGGGGAGGTTGGGGGAAGCGAGATGAGAAGAGATTGTGGTGTCGGAGGAGAGGGAGGCTAAAATGTCTCGATGAAGAGCCTCTGTGTCAACAAGTACGGCTGCTCGGATGACTGTGGCAGCTAGGAACGTAGCTTGTAAGGATGCAGTGAGCTGCTCCAAAGTGAAGACTGGTCAGAAGTTCTGCAGATTGATGCGAGCATAGTCCATATCCCCTTCTTTGGGATAGATGTCCCAGCATCTAGTCAACGCATCTGGTTTTACTCCGAGTCTTCCGGGGCAGAATGGGACAGTCATGTGGAACTGGGAGAGGAACTCCGACCAGCGGGCTTGCTGCCAGGTCAAGAGTTTGGTGGTGGAAAAATACTCAAGGTTTTTGTGGTTGGTGACAACGTTGATTGGGGTTCCTGAACCTTCAAGGTAATGACGCCATGATCGGAACGCATCATGAATGGTGAGCAGTTCCTTGTCATGGGTGTTGTAATTGAGCTCTGGTGCCGAGAGTGTTCTAGAGCGGAAAGCAACAGGGAAAATCTCTCCATCATCACTGTTAGAATGGGCGGATTCGGACGACTCCGGAGTGGAATCGGAGACTTAACATGGAAGGACCTCGGCCTCAGTGACTCAGGCGGAGCGCTGTGCCATTGCTGGTTGTCCTAGGGGTCCCTAATTTCGGATCTAGCAGAGGGAAAGTCTCTTGGGGGAATTCATGTTGATTTCGGACTGAGGTTACAAGTTACTATGTACATTGTATATAAGGAGGGGTCCGGAATCAAAAGGAGCGAGGGTAGGACGAAAGGAGACAAAGGGAGCTGGAAAGAGGAACAACACCGAGGGTCAAGGGTTTGACTCAATGGTGTTTCTCAAAGGAGGAGTGAAGGGCCAAGGCCCAAGGAGGAAGGAAGGAGGTTGGGAGTGGGGAATGGCCAGCTGACTGAATAGAAAGGAAGCAGCAGCCCAAATAGGAATGAGGGAGAATAGCGGAATTGAATAGGACAATGCAATAGTTGCAAGGTCCGAGGTAAGTCCGGAAAGTCCGAACTCGGAAGTTAAACTCCGGAATATTGGCAAACGTAATTAAATGGAATGAGCTAACCAATACAATGGGTATAAGCGGAGGTGGGGTCAAAGTCTGAGGTCGGAGCTAAGACCGGAGGTTCCGGAGACAGAGACGCGAATGGGATTCCGGAGCAGAGGTCCGGAATCAGGAGCATAGGTTTTGCATACTCGTCTGGAAGGTGTCAAGGTTGGGGTCGGACCCGGAATGTCCCGGAGTCGGACCGAAGGTGGTGTCAGAGCCGGAGGTGGGATAACCTCTTGGGAGTCGGCAAGGAGGAGGTGACGGAAGGGAAGTAGGACTCCGGAAGTCAGGTTCGGAGTTCTGGGAGCCTGGAGCGGAGGTCGGGATTGTATGGATATGACAATCACAGCGGATGGACAGGATTCCGGAGATCACGTAGTCGGAAGCGTCGGTTTCTACAATGAGGGGGGCGTTGGGTAGCCAATGTGTAAGGATAGGAGCAGAAGTGAAGGCTTCTTTCAAGGTGTTGAAAGCAGAGCGACAATCGTCAGAGAATAACCAGGGGGCTCCTTTACGCATAAGGCACATCAAGGGGACCACAATGTCGGAGTATTGGTGGATGAAACGCCGATAGAAGTTAGCGAAGCCAAGGAAGGATTGGACATCCTTGACTTTACAGGGCTTGGGCCAATCTTGGATGGCTTTGACCTTCTCAATGGACATGGTGAGTCCGGAGGGAGAGAGGCAGTATCCGAGATATTCCATAGTGTCTGTATGAAATTCGCATTTCTTCGGATTGGCGTATAGGCCGTGTTTGCGGAGTCTCCTAAGAACTTCTTGGACATGCTCCTGATGTGAAGCCATGTCTTCCGAGTAGGTAAGGATGTCGTCTAGGTAGACTACCACAGAAACGTCCAAGAGGTCGGCAAAGATCATGTTGACGAATCGCTGGAAGGCCGTGGGTGCATTTGTGAGACCGAATGGCATGACAAGCCACTCATAGGAACCATAGCGCGTGCAGAAGGAGGTCTTCCATTTGTTGCCTGCTGCAATGCAAACCAGGTGGTAAGCATGCCAGAGGTCGAGTCTGGTGTAGACTGTAGCATGGCTAGGTGCATCAAGGAGGTCGGAGATGCGGGGGAGTGGGTAGCGATCCTTTTTGGTGATCTTGTTCAGCCCTCGGAAGTCAACGCAAAGATGGAGGGATCCGTCCTTCTTGTGGACGAAGAGGACTGGTGCTGCATGAGCGGAAGTAGCGGGACGAATGAACCCAGAGGCCAGGTGTTCATCTAAGAATGCCCAGAGGGCCTCGAGTTCCGAAGTAGAGAGAGAGTACATAGTACCCAAGGGTGGGGAAGTGCCTTCCTCAAGGTCGATCTTTAGGTTGTGCTCACGGTGCAGTGCCAGCATCGAGGCTTTGCTCTTACTGAACACATCCACAAACTTGTGATACTCCTTCGGAACAGCTGAGAGGTCAACGGAATCGGTGTGGGATGAGGCAGCCCTCAAGCGGCTTTCCTCGGAAGGGATGGTTAGGCTGAAGGATACCGATCCTTCAAGTCGACAAGCCATTGCGAATGCGGAACGGCTGACGAACTCGATAGATGGTAACGGAGGAGTGGGAGCCTGTGACTGAGGTGCTGGCGAAACATCAGATGGTTGGATGTCAGATGATGGCAGTGGTGCCAGAGGCGACAGGGGAGAGCTCGGAGTAACTGTCTTGGTAGGTTCGGAAGTTTGGAACATAATACTGCTTGAGACCCAGTCAATCAACGGATTGTAGCAGGTAAGCCAGTTGTGTCCTAGGACTAGGGAACATGATCCATCCAGTGATGTGACAAAGAAAGTCGTGGGGGTGATGTTTCCGGAAGCGAAACGGAGGGGAATATCAACAGCATGGGTTATGATTGAGTTGGTGCTACCATCGAATAGGTGTAGTTGTAGGGGTTTAATCTGATATGTCTTCAAGGACAACTTCTTTATGAATGTGTTGTCGATGAAGCAGTCCGAAGACCCAGAGTCTATGAGTGTGGGTACGTTCTCATAGGAGCGGAAAAGTTAATTTTGTGTCCTATCATTGGACGGAGGAGAAACAGGAGAAGAGAAAGAAGAGAAGCAGAGAGAGGTGGATCGATCTACGGAAGTAGTCGGAGGGGGCAGAGGAGAGAGTGGTACATCAGCAACACTATCTACAATGGGTAGAACATTAACCGAAGGGTCAACATTGAGAGGAGAAAATAGACCATTTGAAAGAGAAAAAGAAATGGAAATATGAAGGGAGGATAAGTCGGAGATGGAAGATGCGTTTAAATGCACTTCTTTGAGCGCATGGGAGGAAGGATCGAAACCCCCGGTCTGTGCAGAGTCCACAGGGGTGCGGACTAATTTTTTGCTTCTGCGGAAGCGGATCCTTGCTCCTCGGTCTGGGCCGAACAGGCCTTAGAGGCGTGAGAAGAAGACTTGGGGCAATCCTTGACCATATGGCCAGACTGGCTGCAGAACATACAAAGTTTCTCATCGAGACGGTGCTTACGCTCTTGTGGCGTGAGCTTGCTGTTGTCTCCGAGTTTAGACAAAAGGCCCGGTTTAGCAGAGCTAGCCTCGGACTTCTTATTGTCCTTCGGAGGCTTACTACCGGAAGCGGAGTTGAAAGAGGAGGAGGAAGGGACGGGGTCGGAACGAGAAGCAGCGTTGGACTTGTCGAAAACGTTAGAGGAAGAGGGTTTCACGTGACATGTAACTTCAGATTTACGCTCCCAATAGCGTGCATCAAGAGTTTGTGACAAGATGCGAAGTTCCAAAAGGGTAGAAGGTTTACCTACTCTGGCAATATCGTCCTTGATATGTTCCGGCAACCCATTATAGAAGAAATGACGAAGCGCGGCCCTGTAACCATGAAGTTGAGAGGCATGTCGGTTGAACTCGACAACGTACTTATTGATGTGGTGCCCGTCCTTCATGTCCAGGGTCATTAGTTGTACTTCGGCATCGCCCACAGGATTGTGAGGACCGAAGTTGGTTTGGAGTTCGTTGACGAACTCTTGATAGTTATTCATCCATCACGGATGAAGCATAGAATTTTGGTCGAATAATAGATCCGGCTCAAACCAATCGAGGGCCATTCCCTTGAGGTAGGACTGTGCAAAGATGACCTTAGCATGGTCACTAGCAAAAGCGAGGGGACGGTCCTGGAAATTGAGTTCGCATTGGACCAGAAATACTCGGAGTTCTTGGGGATCTTTCCCATCGAACTGTTCGGGTTCACGGACCTTGGTCCGGAGAGCAGAGGGTGGTGGAGGTGGTGGAGGACCGGTGTGACAAGCCAAGCTGGCAATGGCTTGGGCTAATTGTGCAATAGCCATGTTGGGGATGGGTTCAGCATCATCAGTGGTTGGGACAGTGGGGATGGGAGGATCAGCAGGAGGAGGGTCGACAAAGTTGGGGACCTCGGAACCGAGTCCAAAGAAGTGGATGGGGTCTATGGGTTGTTCCATGGTGTCTCCGAAGTCGGAATCTGCAACTGGTGATCGATTCCTAACGGGGTGCATGATCGGAGTCGATGGGAGAGGGGTTTCAAGATTAGAAAAGCTTCAAAACTCAACTGGGTTTCTTGCCAATCGACTAGGACCAGGCTGTGAGGGTTCTGGGGATGGTGAGGCAGAGTTGGGAACTAATGTGCATAGTTGCGAATGAGTGCGAGGGGCTTTTGGTGCCATACAAGATGTGTACTAGTCAGGGAGTAATAAAATACTGTCAGAGACCGGGTTGAGATGAAGGAGTGTCTCTGTTATGGGAATGGACCTAGAATCTTATGGTCCGTGACTATAGACAATCAAACCTTAGCCCCTTCAACTTTATTTCTTTGTCAAACCCCATGCCAAGCTTTCCCACTGGGTTTTGGTGCTGGCTGGGGGATTTGTTGAGTTTCAAGGGACTTCCTTTGACCATTATGATTTTTATATTAGATAGTTAGAAGTCATATGATGTATAAGGCAGATGCCGGAACTGTTCTCATCATCAAATACATAACCCACAAACCTTGTACCGCAATTGTAACATCCTCACCATTGTGTCACCACTGTAAACTCAACCTGTAACCCTGGAACCATGTCCACCTCCCTATTCCTCCTCTCCATGACAAAACCGCAGCGAGGAGGGCATTCCCATGCCCAACCTCCTGCTGCCCACTCCCACCAGTCCACCGGGTGGTTGAGTGGTTACTCCCATCCAACCAGAAGTTCCCTATCAGGAACTGTAGCCTATCCCACCTCCTCAGGAGAAGGATACGGTCCAGGCAGCTCCAGGATGCCTGGCCACGCACCCGCGGGTCCCACTTCCCATGGTCACCCACTACCGTGCACTGGTCCACCAGCCCGCTTTCCCCAACAACTCCCGCTACCGGTATGCTCCCATGAGCGCCAAGTCATCGATAGCCACCAGCTGGGTGACTCCCTTTGGGAGTCCCAGTATCCCTCACTACCGGTACGCTCCATTGAGTGCCAAGTCACCGCTAGCCAAACACTCCCAGCACACCCGCTACCGGCACGCTCCCAGGAGTGCCAAGTCCCCGTTAGCAGACAGCCAGGTGGCTCCCTCAAGGAGCCCACATCATACTCGCTACCGGTATGCTCCCAGGAACGCCAAGTTACCGTTGGCTAACACACAGGTTGTACTTCCATACACTCATCCTATTCTGCTCTCCCTCTGACAGCTATGCAGCCACCTCCATTAGTGAGCCGAACGGCTCAGGTTGGGTTCCCCGGAACCCATTCCTGTAACAGTCTCCATGGCGGAGGGCTTTGGCCTCAGCGACTTGTGCCAGGAGCTCTGTGCCAAGTAACACGTCTGTGCCCTAACTTACTAACTGGCAACCAGAACTCAAAGGGGGTAAACTCTAGTCGATTTTATTACTGAGGTGTAACCTATGTACAAGTTGAGTATATATATAGTTACAGCGAGGGCGGGTCCGGAAATGGCGGAGCCAAGCTGAGCGGAGCTAATGGGGTTAAACATTAGCTGATTGAATATTACCGACGAGTCGGGTTACGGGGTTAACGGTGTTGTGGGGACAACTCCGTGTACCGCAAAAAGTCGGATTCTGCGGAATTTGGCCACCAACATATACCACATACCCTCTGACGCTCCCGATGTTCATTCTATTACTATCCAACACTCCACAAACTCATTCCTTATTTTTCCCTATTTTCCCCATCATTCCCGACAACCCCAAGCAAAATTCCCACGCCCAACCACGCCGCCAATTTCACCCCCTCTCCAGATCTCCATACCTACACATACAACCCAGCCATTTTTCCACCCGATAGTGATGCTCTACCTTCCTTCTTCACCCTCGGAGCATTTCCCAGAATGGTAATCCCATGCCTGGATGGTTCAGCACGGAGTAGAGTCTCACGTGGTCTTGACAGCACCTGTCAATGGCCACATCTCAACAACTACTGCACCAAATGGGACGAATAGGGGCTCATTGGAAAGCTGGAGACGAGGAGGTTGCTGACGGGAGGATAGGCGGGCGCTGTGGCGAAGCGTTGCGGAGTTAACTTTTACATTTCCCATTTCGGACCCGTTATGATATGTTCCCCATTCATTCATATTTCTTTTATTGTTTCTTTGTTCCCAATTGGATATTCATCATTTACGGTTGCCTAACGGCCCGTTTACATTCCCCCAGTCCATTCATTTCATTTCAAACATATATAAACTAGATAACAACTTGTACATAACAAGTTAGTATTGAATAGACCCGTGAAGGGACAAGCAGAAGTTGCATCCAAGTGGCAAAGACACCATCCACGACCCTAATGCCCCCTCTGAGCTAGTTGCTCACGTCTAAGACCCCTCACATCATAATACTCAGCCTTGACGTCCAAGAGAGACGTAGGTGAGTGTTTGTTTGAGGTTTTTGCAGACTCAGTAGCGCCCATGGACCAAGACCCGGCCTCACGAACCACACCCGTGCACACTACCACCCTCCCCCTTCTCTCTGTCTCGAGTCGAGGCAATAGACCCGTTACAATGGAAAGGCAGGCAATAACCCAGAAACGGAAAGGAGGGATAGGCCCGAAGGTGGGCTCTGCAGGGCAAGCGAGTGTATTGCCCAGCGGAGGTGGGAGTGCGCTAGCGGACATCGGAGCTGTCCAGAAGCCTTCAGGGCTCCATACTTAGGGAGGCGTAGGTAATAAATTGAAAGGAGGGGGTGGTGACCATCGAGGGGTACCGAGGGAATTGCGGAATACGGGAGCTCCAAGGTTAGTGAAGAAGGAGCGGAGGTAGAGCGGAGGAGTCGGAGGGATCGGAAGTCAATGGCCGGGGATGGATATGACAGTATCTTCACCCCACTGTGCATGGGTTGCAACGACAGAGTGAACAGTGCAGGTACAAAACCTGGCCTGAAATGGAGTGGGAAAACTCCACTCTCCCCTGCAGTCGACGATCCAGTCAGTTGTCCTGGGTCGATCTCCCTACCTTTCCCCTTGGCATCAGTGGTTACTGGTGCTGTCAACAGGGTAGGTGGCTTAGTTCCACTAAAGATGGGAACAGATTGTCCGTTGGGTTCTTGTACCTTGACAAACAGGCATGAATTTGCTGCCTCTGTGATGATGGCAGTGGCAGTGGGGATCCCTTCAGGTACTGGGACCCCAATGATTGGTTGACCCGTTTGATTGATGGGGACTACAGGAACCTCTTGGGGCGCTTGCACCTCAACAGTGGGTTCTTTCATCTGCTCAGAGATGACAATGGGATCCCCATTGGTTGATGGGTTTGGAGGTGGGTTTTCCACCATTACTGCAGGTGGCTTTGGCTCGTCGCATCGAGAGAGCACAAGGAGAATTTCGTTTAGTTTCTTGTTTAGTCTTTCTTCCACTTTAATGATGTTGCGGTCTAAATGAGCAATGTTATCGCTATTCCCAGAGATCTGGGTATTCATGTTATGGACATCACCCCTCAAGTCAGCGATGTCTTCATCGACTTGGTTGATGCGATTTCCCAACACCCATGCCGTTTCAGATGCGAGGGAGTGGGTTGGGGATGGAGGATGCGACGTGTGCCTTGGGACGTATGCTGCGAGAGTCTCAGCTATGAGGGCTTCAGACGTTGTAACTTGGTCAACATCTCTCAGATAGATTCAACGCATCTGAGACACGTCGCTGGGCCCCTGCAGGCCCAGATCACCACCATCACTTGAGGTGGTGTCATCTTCCACCCTACAGCCAGTGGAGGGGCCAGCCGTGTTGGTGGGAGCGTTAGACATGCTCCTGGTGTTGTATCTCAACATCAAGAGGATGTGTTGAGTCGTTCAACAAGTTCACATGAGAACTTGATCAAAGTCACACGTTGTCAGGGGCCGACAATGCACACATTGCCAAATGGAGTTTCGGCACCGGTAACATGGTGCTGAGAATGGAAAGGAAAATATAGCATAAAAAAGTGAAGGGTTTCTTACTTGTTTTGGGGACGGTACTGTCAGGGACAGCTCCGAAAGCGGCGAAGTCCTGGTGCAAGGGACTTGGTGGGACAAGTATCGGCTGTGCATAGCGGCAATCCCGTCATGGGTGAGCATCCCCGACCACTTAGTCTGAAGTGGGAAATTGAGTTATCATTAAAGGGGAGTTCTACAGTACCTACCTGAAGTGGGAAATTGAGAGAAGGCTACTTCTTCTGTTCCCACCCCAGGTGCTATTATATACAGGCAGTCAGGGTCACGTGGGGGAAGCCATGTCATCTCCGCACACAGCTGCACTCCTCTGGGTGTCTCCGTGGGGGATCCCGGAGGTGTGCCACTGTGCAGGTGGGGATGTGCATGGTGGGTGCAGCGATTGGGGGAGTGGCATCAGATGTGTAGTGATACATAGAGAGAAGGGAAGTCGACCATAGAACAGAAATAGAGAGAAAGAAGAAAGGGGAAGAAGGAAGAAAGAGGGGTGGTAGCAGGGGAGCGGAGTAGGGCAGGGCGGTGCAGGCTGCGGTGTGGGGTCAGGCAGGTATGCCCTGACAGGTACATTCCATTCCCCATTCACCTCAGGACTCAGATGGTCCATCTAGATATACGCTTTTAGTTGCTGTATATTGATGGGGTAGAAGTAAAGGCTGATCTGCCTTTTACAGCTACCCCAAGGGTTTATATACATTCTAATGCATTCTCAGCACAAATAAATAGAGAAGCTTCCGTGATGCTAAATTAGTGTCGCAACATAATTATCAGACAACACAACATCAATTGATGTTGTGGGCGGAATATAGACATGGGCCAGGGCCTCACAAGGAGCTTGGGATAGGATCCAGCACCTGGCTGCCTGGGACACCGCAAGTGTCCAGCTCTGAGGTAGGGCCACCCCTGGACAGAAGCCGGGCCCTGACACATCAAGGAATAAAAAGGAATAAACACATAATAAAGAAAGCGTGCACAGCATGCATCACCACCCTGAAACCCATCCCTTCCTCACACACTCCCATAAGGTGGCTTGGTTCTTGTAGAGAGATCACTTTCAGGAGGCCATGATCTCATATCCTTGCACCAGGCTTCACTCAATGCTGACTCAATTGAGACACTCATGCAGTTCTGTGCATGGATTCTGTTTGAGTTTGACCTGTAATTACATATAACAATACTATTGTGTAAATCAGTATTTCCTCAATGTGAGGAAACTGTCAGGGCACACCTGCCTGACCCTGCACTGCACCCCATGCTGTACTGCTCTACTCCGCTCCCCCCTGCTATCACTCCCCATCCCTCCTTTCCCCTTTTCCCCTTTTCTCTCTATTTCCATTCTACAGTCGATTTCCCTTTTCTCCATGTACCACTACATACCTGACCCCACTCCCCTGATCGCTGCATGTGCCATGCGCACTCCTGCCTGCTGAGCGGCCACCTCCAGGATCTCCTGTGGAGACACCCAGGGAGGTGCAGCTGTGTGCGGAGATGACATGGCTTCCCCCACATGACCCTAACCGCATGTATATAATAGCGCCTGGGGTGGGAACAGAAGAAGCAGCCTTCTTCTCAACTTCCCACTTCAGGTAAGTACTGTAGCTTCTCCCCTTTAATGATAATGCAACTTCCCACTTCAGACTAAGTGGTCGGGGACACTCACCCTGCAACGGGACCACCGCTACGCATAGCCGACGTCTGTCCCATCGAGTCCCTCACGCCAGGACCTCGTCGCTTTCGGAGCTGTCCCTGACAAGGATGTCGTTCATCATTGTTTGGAAAGTTGCTGGGGAGTTACACAGGCCAAAAAACATAACAGTGGGCTTGAATGGCCCATGGTTGGTTGAAAACGCCACTTTCCACTCGTCGCCGTCCTTGATGCAGACATTGTTAAATCCCCAGTGCAGATCTAGTGCTGAGAAGTACTTGGCATTTCGGAGGCATGCAAGGACATCCGAAATGAGTGGGAGGGGGTACGAGTTTTTGACTGTGATCTTGTTGAGCTTCTGGTAATCTTGGACTAGGCGCAACGATCCATCCTTCTTCTTGACGAAGAAGACTGGGGCTCCCATCAGGGATTTGGACGCCCATATGCGCCCATTCTGCAGGTTCTCATGTAGGAACTCGTCTAGTTCCTTCTGTTCTGGTCGTGACAGAGGGAAGGTCCTCCCCCTCGGGAGTTTGGCATCTGGCACCGGGTCTATTGCATAGTCCCAGGGCTTCCGTGGGGGCAGCTGGTCGAAGGCCTCCTTCGAGAATACGTCCCGGAAGTCCTGGTACTGTTCTGGGACTAGCACCTCAAACGGCACAGGCTCTGCTTCTGGTTTGCGGGCCTCCTGGGCCATCTGCTGAGATGGTGTCATGGTCACTCTCAGTTCGTGTCCCCACCCTGGAGGGATGATAGTAGCATAAATCCCATCCCCTGGTTCCACTACAGGGTCTTGGTCAGCGTGTCCTCACGTCAGCCAACAGGAGGATGGGCAGCAAGACATACTGACCTTTTGCTGCATCCAGTCTACCTCTGGGTTGTGGTGCAGCAACCACGAGTGTCCTATGATGAGGGACTGCCATCCAAGGTTTGCAACGGCGAAGCAGGCCCACTCCATGTGCCATCCAAATGTCAGGAGGGCCTCTAGTTCCTCAGTTATGGCCCCGTTCTCATTTGGGGTCCCATCGACGTTGTGGACAGGAATGGGTTGGGGGAGTGGGGTTGTCTTGAGCCCATGCTTTCTGACAAACTCGGGGCTTACGAAGTTCCCAGTGGCTCCCAAGTCCAGGAGGGCTGATACAGAGATGGTAGCGAAGGAGGTCAAGGTAGTCAGCTTTACGGCTAGGTTGAGGGATCTGGGGGGTTGCTTTGACAGCATGTAGATGGCAGGTGGTGGGACTGCTACCTTCGGTGCCGCACTTGGTATCTCTCTGCTCAAGGATGCGGTTTTCCTCTTTTTCTTGGCAATGACTTGGTGGAATTTAGATGTCAGTGCTGACTTAGGCGCCTCACAGTATCTACACGAGTTGGTACTATCGCCTGCAGGTGGCCAGGACACATCCCTCACCGGATGCTTTCCTGAAAATCCTCTTGGGCTTCTACCTCCTGCCCTTCCCCTCTATCCATCTCTGGCTCATCCACTAGCTGCCTCCTCAGCCCCTCCATGAGTGCCCTGAGGTCCTCCGGGTGCATCTGTCTGGCTTGGCAGATTTTCGGTTGTGGGCAGTCTTGCGTGATGTGCCCTGGTGCATTGCAATTGTAGCAAAGCCCATTTTGTCTTTGGTCAGTCCTCAAGCAATCGAGGTCCATGGGTTGCAGCCCTCCCCCCACCGCAGGGCAGGCTGCGGGAGGCAGCGGTGCAACGGCAGGTGGGGGGCATGGCGGTGCGGGGGCTGGGTGAGCTTGCAGGAAGGTGGTAGGGAGTGGGGCTGCATTGCCTGGAAGCGTCACCACTGATTGTCCAGGAGGGTGGCCTCATGCTTCCACTCGGCCCAGGTCATCGGCATGGGGCAGAGGCGGTAGATGCTTTCTCAGAGCTGGGAGTTGATCGCCTGTTCGAAGTGGTCTACCAGTCCTACATCTCCTAGCCATGAGGTGGGGCCGAGGATCTCGAACTCTTGGATGACCTTGTCCACAGAGTCAGTGCCTTGTCGCAGGGTGGCCAGCTTCTGCCTGGCTGTGGCTTCGTGGTTCAGGTCTTGGAACATGGCGTCAAGTTCCATGTTGAACTCATCCATGGTGAGCCTGGGGGAACCCATTGTTAGTAGTGCGATGGTGCGCTGTGTCACCCACGCCCCAGCAGTTCCTCCCTTCATGTAAGACAGGACAAAGAGGATTTGGGAGAGGGCATTGGGGAACTCCGCCACCTGAACGTGGAAGTATATGCCGCATTCAGCCTTGAAGTGGTCTAGGTCTTCGGTTGCTCCAGAGAAGGGGGTGGGGGGGGGCAACTTTAGGCAGTTTGGGTCTGGGGGTGGGTGTAAGTGCTGGTGTGGGCACTGGTGCTGGTGTGGGTGCAGCTGGGGGTTGGTTCTGGGCTTGGCTCTCTACAATGGCCTGAAGCTCCTGAAATCAGGACAGCAGCTTGTCATACTGCTCTTTGGTCACCATAGTGGGAGAGATAGGGGAGGCGGGGGAAATGAGGTTAAAGCCTTCTTCTGCTGTCAGGGACAGCTCCAAAAGCGGTGAGGTCCTGGTGCAAGGGACTTGATGGGACAGGTGTCGGCTATGCATAGATGCATAGTGGCAGTCCCGTTGCAGGGTGAGCGTCCCTGACCACTTAGTCTGAAGTGGGAAGTTGAGAAGAAGGCTGCTTCTTCTGTTCCCACCCCAGGCACTATTATATACATGCGGTTGGGGTCATGTGGGAGGAGCCACATCATCTCCGCACACAGCCACACTCCCCTGGGTATCTCCACGGGAGATCCCGGAGGGGTGAGTGGGAATGTGCACGGCGGGTGCGGCAATCGGGGGAGTGGGGTTAGGTGTGTAGTAATACATAGAGAAGGGGAAGTCAACCATGGAACGGAAATAGAAAGAAAGAAGGAAAGGGGAAAGAAGAAACAGGGAGTGATAGCGGGGGAGTGGAGTAGGGTGGCGCGGTGCAGGGTCAGGTGGGGTGTGCCCTGACAGGTGGACGATTCCAGAGGGGAACTGGAGACTTAGCAAGGAGGGACCTTGGCCTGTCATATCCATGCATACCTGACCCCGACCCAACTTCCGGACCTCCACCCTCTTCACCTCCGGAGTCATACCCTACTGCTGCCCGTTCCAATACTCACCTTCGGTCCTGGCAACACACCTCCTTCTACCTCCCATGCGACCACTACTCCTCCTCCTCCTACTCCGCTCCTCCTTCACAACACCGCCACCCTTCCGTCACCCCCCCTACACTTTCCCCGTCCGCTCCGATATTCACCTTCGGACCAGACAACTCTCCTTTCCGCCACTCCTTCCCTCTTACCATTCTCCTCTCTCCTCCCTCTGGTACTCTTCTGCTGACCTGAAAATGCCCCCTAGAGACTTCCTGCTTGCCTACTGTGAAATTAAGGACCAAATGGACAAACAGCAATGGCACAGCACTCCACTTGAGTCGCTGAGGCCAAGGTCCCTCCACGCTAAGTCTCCGATTCCACTCTGGAGTCATCTGTATCCGCCCGTTTCTAACAGGCCTCAGCGACTCAAGCGGAGCGCTGTGCCATTGCTGTTTGTCCATTTGGTCCTTAATTTCACAGTAGGCGAGCAGGAAGTCTCTAGGGGGCATTTCAGGTCGATTTTAGACTAAGGACTAAAACAAGTATGTACAAGCACCAATATATATAATGGAGGGGGCAATAGCACAAGGAAACAAAGGGGATCTGAATCGGAACAAAGGCGTTGTAAGGGGGCAAGGGATCTACCACCCTAACAAGAAAGAGAGAGGGCCACAGAGTTGGGAATGCTCAGGGGAGGTTCAGATGATGATGAAGGGGGGGGGAAATGGTCCGGGTGCGGTGTGATAAAAATGTGTCAGGGACGCGTCCGGGGTAGAGGAGGCCCGGGTGAGACGCCCGACACTAGAAGCCTCGCGGGGTGTGGAGCGGGCATGCGTACTGGCAGGCCCAGCTCAGGAGGCAGTCCCTGGCCACTTAGACTGAAGTGGAAAAGGGTGTTATTATTATTAAAAGGGGATACTATGTTACTTACCTGAAGTGGAAAAGGGTGAGAAGAAGGCTACTTCTTCGGTTCCCACTTCAGGTATGTTTATATACATGCGGCTTAGGTCACATGACGGGTGCCACGTCATCCTCACATACAGCCGTAGTCACCCGGGTGTCCCCGTGGGAGATCCCGAGGGCGTCCGCTGTGGGCGCGCGAGCTGGACATAGCGGGGGTCGCCCGAGGCGCCCGGGCTGGGCGTGTCATGAGCGCGCTGCAGGTGGGTCAATGGTACATTGATACAAGGAAAGGTCGTCCGTGTAGAATAAAGAGAAAATAAAGAGAAGGTGAGACAAGTAAAGAGAGAGTGGAATGGAGGAAGAAAGAAAGAAGAAGGGGGGAAGGAGGTAGGGGAGGACTGGGTGGCGGGGTACCGGGTGAAGTGGGGCCGGGTGGGGCCGGGTCAGGCGGGTGTGCCCTGACAAAATGATAAATCTCGTCCATCTCACTAGAAATCAAACTGATGGGAACTCTGTCCCTGCACTATGTCTTGAGCCTCTTTGGCTTCGTATTCGCCGCTCTGGGTGCTGGTAAACTTTGCTAGAACTTCATGTTCTTGTTGGGGAGCACCTCTCTCTTGGGGGAGTCCTCTTTTGTAAATACAGGAAAGAGGGTAACTATAAATATGAAAAAAGTATGCATGGAAATCCAAATGATCCGACAGGTTTAGGACAGCAACAGATCCACAAGGAACACTCAAGAAAAAAGCAATATCAAAGAAATATTAACGTTGTTAAGGAAATAAAGAAACATGGCGATCGCCTCAACCGCTGAACCAAATGCGTCACTCGTAACATCGTTCGACCCGTGTTAACAAGGGCTTTCCAACGATACCAAATTCGTCCGGATCGGTGGAGAATTGATGGAGATATGGAGGAAGCGGCGGAATATGCGGGTGACAGTTACCTAATTTGGAAACTGATGGTTGTCCGTGGTCAGGAATGGCTTGAAAAAATCGAAAGAAATATGGAAAACGTGGAAGGGATATATGGAACAGCGGTAGATGTGTTTTGGGAGTGGGGTGCCTGACGTGGGTGGTAGAATCGCGATAATCGGCTTGTTTGTGTGGTACCGGCTGTGCCCACCTACAGCATCTGAACGGGAACAAAGGGATGACAGAAGCGGAGCGGTACCGAAGGTCATAAGGCAGAACCTGTGATACATCCGAAAGGAGGTAAGGAGGGCAAGGCCCAGAGGGGCAGGAGGATGAGGGGAAATGGGGGAGATGTCTAACTGTCAGGGCACACACCCTGACTAGCCCGGACCCGGACCCGCATCCGGACCCGTGTCCACCTGCTGTGCTTCCCGCATGCACGCACGCTCCGCACACCGCATGCTCCGGGCCCGGTTCCTACCCCTTCATGTGACTTCCGGGTATCCCCGGAAGTTTTGCTGATATTGGGGCCACTGTGGGAAGATGAGAAGTTAGCTTCCTTCTCATCTTCTTACCCACAGTAGGGCTGGCCAGACCTGAGGCTGTGGGCCATAGGGGAGGGTCATGGGGACCTGGGAGTCATCCCCTGACACTAACTGGCTAGAATGGGAAGAAGCAGCAGTCCAAATAGGGATGAGGGGAAAATGCAAGAGATACATTACAAGCAGCGAAAGTGCCAAAGATGATCCATGGAGCTTGGGGGTTGCGGAGGTTACGGAGGTTACGGAGGTGGGGTTGAAAGTCCGAGGAATATTGGCAATGGTGTTTACGTAGTATGAGGTCACCAATGCAATGGACTAAGGCCGAGGTGGAGTCAAAGTCCAAGGTAGGAGCTATGATGGAGGCTTGGAGCAAAGGTACGAGCGGTGCCTGAGTACGAAGTATGGGACAGCAGTGGAAGGTTGTAACTTGGCAGGAGGTCGGTGGAAGAGGACCAGAGGGAAGAGGGAAGGGGTGGTGGAAGGGAGAGTTGTCAGGTCCGAAGGTGAGTATCGGAGTGGACAGGAGAAGAGTAGGAGGTTGTCAGGGACAGCTTGAGGAGGGCGGAGGTGGCGGCGTAGCGCTCGGTGCTAGCGGCCCAGGCAGCAGCAGGGCGGTGAGACTGTATTGTTATTAGGGTGGGAAGCTAGACTAAACTAGGGTACTTGCCTGAAGCGGGAAATGAGAAGAAGGTTACTTCTTCGGTCCTGCTTCGGCTTAGTTTATATACATGTGTGAATGGGTCATGTGGAGGTGCCACGTCACCCCCGGATGAAGCCGGGTTACCATGGGTGGCTCCACAGTCGATCCCGAGTGTTGGAGGGGAAATACAAGTAGGAGTGTGCGGCACGTCCGGCATTGTGGTGCCCCTATGGGGTGCTCAGCGTCAGACGCGTCCATGCTACAAGTGTAGGAAAGAAAGAGAGGTTGTCTGTATAAAGATAGAAAAAGAGAAGAAGGAAAGAAGAGAGAATGAGAGGATGAGACACAAGGAAAGGAGGTGGCAGCAGCAGTGGCGGTGGCAGCATGCCCTGACAGAGGTGTCAGGGACAGCTCTGAAAGCGGCAAGGTCCCTGCGTGCGGGACTTGGTGGGACGAATAGCAGCTGTGCGTAGCGGCGATCCCATCGTGGGGTGAGCGTCCACAACCACTTAGGCTGAAGTGGGAAGTTGAGATTATCATTAAAGGGGAAAAGCTACGGTGCTTACCTGAAGTGGGAAGTTGAGAAGAAGGCTGCTTCTGTTCCCACCCCAGGCACTATTATATACATGCAGCTAGGGTCACGTGGAGGAAGCCACATCATCTCCGCACACAGCCACACCTCCCTGGGTGTCTCTGTGTGAGATCCCGGAGGTGGCCGCTCAGTAGGTGGGAGTGTGCGCAGTGCGTGCGGCGATCAGGGGGGTGGGGTTAGGTATGTAGTAGTACATGGAGAAAGGGAAATCGACTGTAGAATAGAAATAGAAAGAGAAGGGGGAAAATGGGGGAGGAGAGATGGGGAGTGATAACGGGGTAGTGCAGTACGGCACGGGGTCAGGTGGGTGTGCCCTGACATCACCCCCCCCTTAAGCCGCTTCGCCTCAAAGTGGCTGGGCAGTTCTCCTTCTCTCTCCCCAGGGCGTGGGGGTGCGTTCAGTGGAACTCCTCAACTAGGTTGGAGGCATGGGTCAGGTGGTCGCGTGTGAGCCACTGGTTTTCTGAGTGTGGCCAGCCTGTATACTTTACCAGGTACCAGAGTTTTCGGCGTAGCCACTTAGAGTCCAGGATTTTGTCGACCTCATACTCCTCTTCTCCATCTACAAGGTCTGGGCCAGGGCGGGGTTTGGTGGGGCGTTCCGCGATTTCATCGGGGCAGTGCGGTCTGATGTTCATCATGGATACAACTGGGTGGATCCCTCTTTGTCGGGTGGTGAGCCGGAGTTTGACGGTGGTGGGGGAGACAACTTTAATGATCGTGAAGGGGCCAGTCCATTTATGGTCTAGCTTCTTGGTTGGGCAGTCAGTTGTGTAGTTCTGGGTGCTGAGCCAGACCCGGTCGCCTTCTTGGTACGTAGGGGCCGCCTCGCAGTTCCAATCATAGTAGCGGGCCATCTCATCCACCATGTGCTCTAGCGCCGCTTTCGCCTCTTCTTGCATCTTCATCATCTTCGATGAGAAGGCGTCAGCGGCTTCTACCTCGGATGTGCGTGTGGGTTCCATCCCCATCCTGGGGTGTTGGCCAGTGTCGAGCTCAAAAGGGGTGCAGCGAGTGGAGGAGTGGACGCGGTTGTTATAGGCAAACTCCGCTAGCGGGAGCCAGTCCACCCAATCATCTTGGTGGTGGTTGACAAATACCCGGAGGTAGGCTTCTACCTCTTGGTTTACTCTCTCCGTCTGCCCATCTGTCTGGGGGTGGTAGGGCATCGAGGGGGTGAGCTTGACGCTGAGGAGGTCCGCGAGTTCCTTCGAGAATCATGAGACGAAGGCGCTCCCTCTGTCACTGAGGATTTCCTCGGGGAGGCCATGGTGCTTCCAGACATGTTCAAGGAAAAGCCGCGCAACCCCCGCTGAGTCCACCGTTGTCACTGTTGGGATTGCATGGATGCGTTTGGATAGGCGATCCACTACAACCAGGACTGTGTTGTAGCCCTTCGACTCGGGGAGCTCTCCGATCATGTCCACCGAAATCACCTGCCAGCAGTGGGCAGGGATCTTGTTCGGAATGAGCTTCCCCACTTTGCAGGAGGGGAAGGATTTGACATGGTTGCAGGTGTCACACCCATGGACGTACTGCCCGACATACTCCGCCATCCGTGGCCACCAGTAGTTGCGGGAGACGAGTTCCAGGGTTTTCCACCATCCTGGGTGTCCCATCGCCCGTGCATCGTGGTGTAGCTGCACTAGGTCGTGGCGGAGCTGTGGGTCTTTCGGGACATATATCTTCCCTCTGTACAGAACCAGCTCTCCTTGCTTCTCCCACTCGTCCGACCTCAGCGTGCCCTCTCCCAGTTCCCGCATCACCTTCACCACCTTTTCATCCAGGTCCTTTGCCCTGCTAATCCTCTCGAGGATAGTCATCTCCTCACCCTCCACCAAGACTGCCTCCGCTGCACAGGCCTCAAACCAAGCAGGTTGGAGGGTTAGCCCATCATTGTCATCCTTGCCTTTCAGGTGGTCCGCACGGCGAGAGAGCGTGTCCGGCTTTCACATGAGTTTCCCGGGGCAGTGGATGAGGGTGAAGTGGAATTGGGAGAGGAAAAGGGACCACCGCACTTGGCACCGGTTCAGCCGTTGCGCAGTGCGGAATATCCTAAGTTGCGGTGGTTGGTGTAGACCTCGACTTTCTCCTCCACTGCTTGTAGGAAATGCTGCCACTCCTCGAGGGCGCACACTATTGCGAGCATCTCCTTGTCATACACTTTGTAGTTACACTCTACATCCGTGAAACCCTTGGACATGAAGGCTACAGGGTGGAACTCTCCATCCGTCTGGAGCTGGGATAGTACTGCTCCAGTGGCGAAGTTAGAGGCGTCGCACTCGAGTTTGAAGCGACCTGTATCGGCAGGGAAGGTGAGGACTGGGGTGGAGGTGACAGCATCTTTAAGGGCACGGAAAGCATGGTCCTTGTCTGGTCCCCAGGCCCATGCCTTGGTTTTGCGAGTCAGTGCGTGGAGGGGGCAGGCGGTCTCAGAGAAGTCTTTAATAAACCGGCGGTAAAAGTTGACAAACCCCAAGAAGGACTGTACTTCTTTGACCTTGGTTGGGATTGGCCAGTCGAGAACTCCGTGGACTTTCACGGGATCCATCGCGACGCTTCCCTCGGAGATGATGAGGCCGAGGTACTCGATCCGTTTCCGCTCAAACTTACACTTCTCCGGCTTCAAGAAGAGTCTCCGCTTCCGCAGCGTCTCCAGGACTTCTCGGACGACCCTCCGGTGCTCCTCCAGGGTGGCAGTGAAGATCAAAATGTCGTCCATGTAGCAGATGATGACCTCCCGGTCAATGAAGTCCCAGAGGATGTTGTTCATCATTGTTTGGAAGGTCACTGGGGAGTTACACAGGCCAAAGAACATGACGGTGGGCTCAAATAGCCTGCAGTTGGTCGAAAACGCTGCCTTCCACTCATCGCCATCCTTGATGCGGACGTTGTTAAATCCCCAGCGCAGATCTAGCACCAAGAAGTACTTGGCATTTCGGAGGCGTGCGAGGACGTCCGAAATGAGTGGGAGGGGGTACGAGTTTTTGACCATGATCTCGTTGAGCTTCCAGTAATCCTGGACTAGGCACAATGTTCCATCCTTCTTCTTGACAAAGAAGACTGGGGCTCCCATCGGGGATTTGGACGCCTGTATGCACCCGTTCCACAAGTTCTCGTGCAGGAACTCGTCTAGTTCCTTCTGCTCTGGTCGTGACAGGGGGAAGGTCCTCCCTCTTGGGAGCTTGGCATCTGGCACCAGGTCTATTGCGTGGTCCGAGGGCTTCCGTGGGGGCAGCTGGTCGAAGGCCTCTTTCGAGAATACGTCCCGGAAGTCCTGGTACTGCTCTGGGACCAGCACCTCGAACGGCACAGGCTCTGCTTCCAGTTCGCAGGCTTCCTGGGCCATCCGCTGAGACAGAGTCATGGTCGCTCTCAGTTCGTGTCCCCACCCCAGAGGGATGATAGTGGCGTAAATCCCGTCCCCTGGTTCCACTACGGGGTCCTGGTCGGCATGTCCTCACGTCGACTGACAGGAGGATGGGCAGCAAGACATACTGACCTTTTGCCGTGTCCAGTCTACCTCTGGGTTGTGGTGCAGCAACCACGAATGGCCTATGATGAGGGACTGCCACCCCAGGTTTGCGATGGCGAAGCGGGCCCACTCCGTGTGCCGTCCGAATGTCAGAAGGGCCTCTAGCTCCTCAGTTATGGCCCCATTGTAGGAATATAAAAGTTACAACACTAAAACAACCAGAAACCATCACAGAAAATTGGATAAAAATCATACAACCTCCACGGACCAGAAATAAAAATAGGAATAAAATCATAACTCAACAAAATGAATTGAAATAAAATATCGGAAAAATACTGAAGAACAGAGTCGATGGATTGAGTATCTACGCGAACTTTCAAGTCTAGGGATTAAAAGATGGTTCAGAAAATGAAGAAAAACAGCAAATAAACTCACATGAAAACAAAAACAAGGTTTCCTGTATCAAATAAAATATTAGAAATTCGTGGCAACGTGGGAAAATAGTTTTACGAACGTACGAAACGAATGACAAAGAGAAATCGGAAGAAAATCAAGGAATTCACATAATGAAAAATGGTCGGGTATGAGGAAAAGATGAAAGAATTGGAAATATTTATACGAGGAAAATAGGAAAAAATATGAATCTTTGTCGGTCTTAAAGAGTTGAAGTATAGGTCTGTGTTCGAAAAGATTTCATGTTAAAATCTGAAGAATTGAGGGAGAAATGGATTTAACAAGATTAAAACGGATGAGCTAGAAATGCGAAACTAAAGAGTTCGAGTCCAGGAACGAGGCATAATTTATCCAGAATTAATTGTAAGAAAACGGATGAGCTAATACCAAAGCAATCTGGAGAACCTCAAAATTAAATCTTGAAAAATTCATATCTTCATAAATAATCCTTGTAGTTTACTGTTGTTTATACCGACGGAAAGCTACACCCTTAAGCTAACAAATAACCCCATGACATGTGACTTAGAATAAAGTGAGTAAACAAGGGTAAACAAGGTCATGATGGGTGTTAGGCAATGCAATTGGCTAATTCCCACACCAAAACTTCCAGAAAGTTCTAGAAGCAGAATGGGATGCTGATTGCTTACATAAGAGGATTGCTAAGCTCAATATAAGATTACTCAGCAATGTAAATAGTAAAGTGACATGTGAAAACAGAGCCCTTAGGAAAGGTATAAAAGACCGCATTTTCTGGTCTGACCCCTCTTCCTTCTTTACTCCTCTCCCCTACATGCTCTGGCTCATAGGTCATAAGGCATCCTAATAAAAATTAAGTTTTATTAGTATAAGTGTGCAGTTCAGATCACATCTGAGTAAAAGTGATCAACCCTCAGTAAAAAGTTAAGAAGAAGTTAAGAAATAGAAATAGTGATGTTGAGTCAAGTCGGTTGGAGTCACTCCGAGTTAAAAGTGACAAGACAGAGGTGAAACGACTGAAAATAGTAGGTCTATAGCACGATTTTCATGTGGAACAATCAGGTAGACAAGTGAATTGAACCCTGAGAATTTCATACACACACAAATAATCAGTAACACATACAAATATCAATACACAAAGCAACCAAAACGCTACAGTGGTTGAGTTAAAGTACCAATACTAACATATAAGTATCAGAAGAAAGAACAGCCTTTTATAGGATTTCTGTTCTCCTCCTTCACCGTTCTCGTTTGGGGTCCCATCAACGTTGTGGACAGGGATGGGTTGGGGGAGCGGGGTTGTCTCGAGCCCATGCTTTCTGACGAACTCAGGGCTCACGAAGTTCCCGGTGGCTCCTGAGTCTAGGAGGGCTGATTGTCACGACCCGACATATCCGACACTTCCCTCTACGCGTCCTAGTGTCACTTGGCCCGTCCCTCCCGCTATCATCATCATCCGTCCACCCATCCGTCCACCCGTCACCCTCATCCGCACTTCCTCCCTCGCGCGCGTACCTCCCAACCTAGGTTGCCCACTTCATTGTTGTCCGCCCCCAGCCGGACGGCTTGCTAGACGGCCGGATGGCCTTTTCTCTTTTGTCCGCTTGCGGACTATTGTTCCTCCTATTGTTCCTTGCTTTCCTTTTGTTGACCAAGTTTGCTGATACTGATTATTTGTTCCTTTCTTCATTCATTAATATCGCGCTTGATCCGCCACTCCTTCCGGGCCGCTCTCATTTAGTTACTTGTGTTTATAACGCGTGTAGGTTACACCGGATGTACCTCAGTTCGTATATCGACTTGGATTCCCCTCTAACTCTTATCCTCATCGTAAGGCTTCTGTCTGAAATTGGGACACCAACGTAAGAACGAAGCGCAGCGCTCCACCCGAGTCGCTGAAGCTAAAGTCCCGCCCCTCCGACCTTACGAGCCCGGACGACCTCGCGCGCCTCGCGGGTCACCCGGATACGCTTCCGGCACGTTCCTGACACTGATACAGAGACAGTAGCGAGGGAGGTCAAGGTGGTTAGCTTTATGGCTAGGTTGAGGGATCTGGGGGGTTGCTTCGACAGCATGTAGATGGCAGGTGGCGGGACCGCTACCTCCGGTGCCACGCTTGGTATCTCTCTGTTCAAGGACGCGGTTTTCCTCTTTTTCTTGGCGATGACTTGGTGGAATTTAGATGTCGGCGCCAACTTAGGTGCCTCACGGTATCTACATGAGTTGGTACTATCGCCTGCAGGGGGCCGGGACGTGTCCCTCACCGGTCACCTTCCTGAAAATCCTCTTGGGCCTCCGCTTCCTGCCCTTCTCCCTCTGCCTCTGGTCTATCTACCAGCTGTCTCCTCAGCCCCTCCATGAGTGCTCTGAGATCTTTGGGGTGCATCCGTCTGGCTCGGCGGGTTTTCAGTTGTGGGCAGTCCCGCGCGATGTGCCCTGGTGTGTTGCAATTGTAACACAGCCCGTTTCGCCTCTGGTCGATCCTCGAGCGGTCAAGGTCCATGGGTTGTGGCCCTGCTCCTGCCGCGGGGCGGGGCGCGGGGGGCTGGGGTGTGGCGGCAGTGGGTAAGGGGTGTGGCTGCGGGAGAGTGGCAGGGAGTGGGGGTCTCAGGGGCAAGAGTGGGGGCCTGGTGGGGGGCTAAGCAGGGTTGCGTTGCCTGGAAACGCCGCCACTGGTTGTCAAGGAGGCTGGCCTCGCGTTCCCACTCAGCCCAGGTCATTGGCATGGGGCAGAGGCGGTAAATGCTTTCGTGGAGCCAGGAGTTGATCACCTGTTCGAAGCGGTCCACTAGCCCCACGTCCCCTAGCTGCAAGGTGGGTCCAAGGATCTCAAACTCCTGGATGATCTTATCCACGGAGTCGCTGCCCTGCCACAGAGTGGCCAGCTTCTGTCTGGCTGTGGCCTCGCGGTTCGGATCTTGGAACATGGTGTCGAGTTCCATGTTGAACTCGTCCATGGTGAGTTGGGGGGAGCCCATCGTCAGTAGCGCGATGGTGCGCTGCGTCGCCCACACCCCTGCAGTCCCTCCCTTCATATAGGACAGGACAAAGAGGATCTGGGAGAGGGGGTTGGGGAATTCCGCTGCTCAGACATGGAAATATATGCCGCATTCGGCCTTGAAGTGGTCAAGGTCTTTGGCTGCTCCAGAGAAGGCAGTGGGGGGGGGGGGCAACTTTAGGCGGTTTGGGTCTAGGGGCAGGTGCAGGTGTTGGTGCGGGGACCAGCGCCAGTGCAGGCACAGCTGGGGGTTGGTTCTGAGCTTGGCTTTCTACGATGGCCTGGAGCTCGTGGAATCGGGACATCAGTTCATCATACTGCTCTTCGGTTACCATAGCGGGGGAGGTGGGGGAGATGAGGTTGAAGCCTTCTTCTGCTGTCAGGGACAGCTCCAAAAGCGGTGAGGTCCCTGCATGCAGGACTCGGTGGGACGAATAGCAGCTGTGCGTAGCGGCGATCCCGTCGTGGGGTGAGCGTCCCCAACCACTTAGGCTGAAGTGGGAAGTTGAGAAGAAGGCTGCTTCTTCTGTTCCCACCCCAGGCACTATTATATACATGCAGCTAGGGTCACGTGGAGGAAGCCACGTCATCTCCGCACACAGCCACACCTCCCTGGGTGTCTCTGCAGGAGATCCCGGAGGTGGCCGCTCAGTAGGCGGGAGTGTGCCCGGCGCATGCGGCGATCAGGGGGGTGGGGTTAGGTATGTAGTAGTACATGGAGAAAGGGAAATCGACCGTAGAATAGAAATAGAAATAGAGATAGAGAGAAGGGGGAAAATGGGGGAGGAGAGATGGGGAGTGATAATGGGGTAGTGTGGTACGGTGCGGGGTGCAGCGTGGGGTCAGGCGGGTGTGCCCTGACAGGAGGATGACGGAAGGGTGGAGGCGTTGTGAGGAGGGAGTGTAGGAGTAGGAGGAGGAGTAGTAGGAGGGTGGCGGGAGGGGTGGTGTTTGGTCCGAGGTGGGTATCGGAGCGGATGGAGATAGGAGAGGAGAGGGATGGAGGAGTGGAGGTGGCATGGGAGGTGAGAGGAGGTGTGGTGTTGGGACTGAAGGTGAATATCGGAACGGACAACGGTAGGGTAGGACTCCGGAGGTGGTGAAGAAGGAGGTCCGGAAGTTGGGTCAGGATCGGGTATGCATGGATATGACACCCGGAGCATGCGGTGCACGGAGCGTGCAGGGCGGAGCACACATGCGGGTCCGGGTCCGGGCTAGTCAGGGTGTGTGCCCTGACATAAAGTATACAGGCTGGCCACACTCGGAAAACCAATGGCTCACATGTGACCACCTGACCCACACCTCCGACCTAGTTGAGTTCCATCAAACACACCCCCACACCCCAGGGAGAGAAAAAGAGAACTGCCCAGCCACTTTGAGGCAAAGCAGCTTAAGGGGGGGGTGATGTCAGGGCACACCTGCCTGACCCTGTGCCACACCCTGCGCCGTACTGCTCTACTCTGCTCCCCCCTGCTATCACTCCCCATCCCTCCTTTCCCCTTTTCCCCTTTTCTCTCTATTTCTATTCTACAGTCGATTTCCCTTTTCTCCATGTACCACTACATACCTGACCCTGCTCCCCTGATCGCCACACATGCTGTGTGCACTCCTGCCTGCTGAGCAGCCACCTCCAGGATCTCCTGCAGAGACACCCAGGGAGGTGCAGCTGTGTGCAGAGATGATGTGGCTTCCCCCACGTGACCCTAACCACATGTATATAATAGCACCTGGGGTGGGAACAGAAGAAGCAGCCTTCTTCTCAACTTCCCACTTCAGACTAAGTGGTTGGGGATGCTCACCCTGCGACGGGACCACCACTATGCATAGCCGACACCTGTCCCATTGAGTCCCTCGCACTGGGACCTCACCGCTTTCGGAGCTGTCCCTGACAGAAACCCTATTGAGACCTGTGGTGAGAACATGCTTCCGCAAAATGAGGAAAGTTTATTGAAACCTGGGTGCATCACAATCCTGGATCATCCTGGGTCATCCTCAGATTCTCATCCATGAACACCCCTACATCCCACATGGTCCTGACATAACACTTTGTTCTGTGTCACATATCCAGTATATATCCATATAAGCATGGTGTGTAAGGGCTGAGTGTGATATCTTATGTGATTGTATTGCATGGATGGAAGACAAAGGGGTCAATAAGCAAAAGTCTTTGATCAGATACATTTGGAATCACATTTTAATTTACATTTCATCAGACATATTCTCTGCATAATTGGTAATCCACAAGTCATGATCCTCCATATGATTCAGAGGCCACATTTGAGCAATTTCATCCCCATGAGACAATTCCTGAGGCAGGACAATGCCAAGAAAGGTTTCAAACTGCTGCTCAATTCCTGCTGTCGTAAGTATGTCATAGGTCTTAGGGCTTGAACCTCGGGCAGAGATCAAGTAGCGATTATATGAATCCCTTTGCAGCTCTTTGTCTTGAACATCCACCTCCAGCACCTTCAACTGTTTTTTGTCCTCAGGATTTTTTTTGCCCTTGGGAATTTGGTTCCTATGCGTGGATAGCCTATCTAGAGCACTCTGGTGCTCCCTCTTCAAGGCACCATATTGGAAGGACTTGGAATGCTTTGGGAGGGAGTAAGTGATGAACTCTGCTTCTCGATACTGGGAGTCGGTACCAAGCTCCATCAGCAGGGCAAGATAGGGGAGTGGGTCTTCAGGATCGCGGATAATTCCATTGGGTCGCAGGTTCCTTTGGGCACCAGTATCAGTATCTCCTTTCTTTTTGTTCTTGACTTGAATAACAAATCCCGACAGCTGGTCGCAATCAAAATTAGCCCCAGGATCCATGGAACCAAAATAAACCGGGCATAAGAAATCGATCGATGTTTGATTGAAGCAGCACTGCATTATGACCCCCCGAGCCCAGAGGTTAGAAAGTAAATTTCTGAGGAGCCTCGGTCAGCGAACACGTGAAGGAGTATACAAGGAATAACTACCGAGGAGGCGGCTCAGGTAAGGAAAAATCTCTGGCACCCCAATGTGTGAAATTGACAAATGCGTCACTGAAAGCCGTTTTGAAATCATCATCATTACACCAGTCCTTGCCAAAAAGCATTTCAAGGACGTCCAACAGATGAACGGGTTTCAGCAGGTTTCGGTGCCCCTCAGCATCAAATGGAGCCGCATAGTCGCGCGCGGTGAGGAGAAGGAAACGGGCAGCAAGTTCACCCATAAGACCCTTTTCGACCAGACCAGCAAGGCACAAATCTTGGCTCAACGTATCCAGAACCAAAGGTAACTGCCCAGGATGATCGTACAAGAGTAGTGCAGCACCCAAGGCCAGAACCGGTTCCGAGGGTGAATGAGTGTAGAATAACGCGTTGTCAACCGAGAGGCCCGTGAGGAGCCTCATGTGATGCGAGACGCTCCGATCGGCTAACATGACGGCCTCACGATTCGCTATAACAGGATCGAGGCAAAGCCGCTGTGAAAGCACAGCGAATACATGGCGCTTATCGTGGGGATGGAATCCTCCCTTATCACCGGCAGTGAGCTTGAAAGCCGCAATATTCACCAGTTCATTGCCTTTCTTGGGTAACATGGTGCGCCACCTAGCAGAAGTGAGTGGGTAATTGCCCTCGTGATCTGGAGGAAAGGACACACAATGGCCGCCCATATTGGCTGATATGCTCCATTGTTTCGAAATAACCGATCTTGACGGGTGTCAGGGATTTGGCATGCTCGCTGGCACACTGATCAAAACCAAGAGCAAAGTAGGGGGGTCTAGGCGAAGTTGTTCCTCTCTGAGTCTTGCGGAAACCACTGTGCGAAACAACAAGGTCTAGCTAGATAACTACATAAACACTCACTGTCTTGAGAACGAGGTGCAAAATACGCTACGCTTGCCTTCGTCCCCATAAAAACATACCACATTCTTACGGATTCGGCTTGGTTTTGCAATAAACGTAACATAATCCAGAAGCACATTCCCAACTCGTGAGCTTCATCAAAGTATGTGACGCACAGTGGGCCCTGGGGTAGGCCGTCGTAGGGTAGATCATCGGAAGGTGGTTCGCTGGGAAGGTTCTTGATGAACGCCATAAGGTTCTCAACCGCTTCCTTTGCACGCTCATAATAGGTCGGGGCAAGCCCGACGGCCTTTTCTGTTTCTTCCTTTGTTGCCCCATCGAGCTTGGGACTTTTCCCTGGTTTTGCATCATCACTTGAATGTAGCTAAGTCATCTATCAGCTTCAGCAGAGAGGACAAGAACGGAAATTTACCTGGACGCGTTCCATCACCCTTTTGTAGAACTCCACCCGAAAATCTCGTTGGCCTTCCCCCTCCATTTTCTGGTGCCAACGGCCAAGAACATCTGCCCTTGTGTAATTCTCTTGACGAAGCTCAACAACAATATCTTCGAGAGACTCTACCATAATCTCATGCGCAGCTGCAAGGAAATCAGTGATACCCGAAAGTGTGCTGATGCTAGGGCTATTGTCGCCGCACTTGGTCTTGAGCTCCCAAAAATAGGTGGACACGGGCTCGTCCGATAACGGGTAACCAGGATTATCCGGCCTACGAAGACAGATAGGGAGGGTAAAGACTCGTCTACCAACCTAGAGCAAATAAGGTCATTCCTTTTTCAGGATCAGAGGACAAACACACCTCCGTCAGCATACGCGATTTCCCAACCCCAGAGCTTTGGACTACTGAGATGGCTTTGGCATAACGTGGTCGGTTGCGGTTTCCCGGATCCCGGTCGAGTTGGTCAAGGTGCCTAATGAAAGTGAGAGGCGCACCACCAACAAAAGGGGAACGGTATGCGGCAGCAAGCTCTGGCTGCTAATCAGAACCCTGGAAAAAATACAAACTTTAGACTCACTTTGTTTATTGAGAAGCCTGTAAACAGAGCTACGTGAGTAAGAAGTAAGGTCGATGTTGAACAAGCGTACTTAGCAATCAATCGAAGATTTGGGGAATTGGTATCCCTAGCGCGTCGCAGTCTCACTTCCACTGTACCATCAATTAATGACAATCAGTGCCTTGAATGCTGGTTGGTACATACCATACTCGATCAAGGGCCTCCATCGATTCTGTTTGAGAGCATCAGTGATCAATCCCCGACATTCAACATTGTTGAAGTTTTCCACGGTCGAGGAGGTCTGTTCGTTGTTTGGAACAACATCGAAAAACGCCTTCTCCAGACCGATAGTAAGAGCACCCAGAATGTTTGGAAGGAGATCATTCCACCTTGCTGGATCCGCCTCGGCGATCTCTAGGAGGGTAGGCCATACTCGGCTAAATGGCTGACTGGCCCAACGGATCACACCTAAATCTTTGTCACTTATTCTTGCAGGAGAGGAATATTTCACATCTTCCATCTTGTCAGCCATCGTTGAACCTGTGTGACAAGTCGTCCGCAGCTAAGCCAACCTTGTGTCACGGACCTAACGGCGTTAAGGTTTAAATTCCCGCGACTCTGTAGCGGGTCTGGTAAATTTTTCGACCCTGATTGAATGCGTTTGATGACAAGGTCCTCTATTATTGCCAATTCTAGATAACCCAGGGTCCTCCCAACTCCTAGGTGGTTGTGCTTATGATATGCGTGCGAATTTAGTGGCTGTTCGCTCGGCCTTGCGTGTGGTCGAATTCATGTCAGTGCAGCATCCCACTACTACGTGGGAGGCAAATCAAGATGGCACATCGTTCTTTAGGTAAGAATAGAAGATCCCAATGAGGGAAACGTCTCTTTAACGGCTTTATCAGGCGACAGGAGGTCTACGCGATGCAATGGAGCGTTGCATCGCTCTCCGATTTCATCGTCGCTGGTGCGAAACGTGGTGGACCGATAGGTGAAATCCCATCGATCATCAGGTCTTTCCGTTTTTCTCAAGACGATATGTAGCACTTCGCCGAAATGAGTCAGTTACTGTGCAATATGCGCAACATACCACATCCAAGCCCCATGTACAGGTGTTCTCCTCTTCAGGTTACTCTTAGAGGCGCGACCGTATGTTCTGAAACTCATCTGCCCGCTACTGCCACAAATGAGTGGAGAATTCTCTGGGCCCTCCGGGGAGGCGGGCGTCGCGTTCGGTCTTCCCTCGCCAGCCACGGGGAATGTTGTCGATGATGACAACCTGCCGTCGTTGGCCGCAGCCTACCAACTTCATAGTCTTCAGTCATACCTTCCATTGGCAACTGAACAAACTATTGATGTACGCCATTTAGTCAAACAATAAGCCCAACATCTCACCATGTCATACAGGCGTTCTTGAACAACGGCACCTTGCTATCGTGGTCAACCGTATTGCATCAACACCTGTCCGAGTCACAGTGCGCCGCCCTTTTTACAAGCGCCTTTCAGGCTGCAGCGAAATGTGGGCCTCCGCTATCGGGTTGTACTTTGTTTCGTATCCGCGCTTGGAGTTTGAAGTGTCTCCTTTCAAGTCCCATTTTGAAGGAGGGACCTTTCTGGGATCAGGCGGGGAAATACTCCGCCTCCTACATTCGAGCTGTCGGCGATAACGCACGACAGCCGGTGGCTACCTTGTTGGATGACCTATTCTTGCAAGCATCGGAGCGCAAAGACGCCTCCAGATTTTTCCATGGGAAAGGATTCATCGGCATATGCGAGTATCGTTTGAAACTGGCTAGACTAGTGAGTGTTATCACTCTATTCAGGCTTTATCATGGCTGTTTTAACCCCCCCTTCCTTCAGACAAAGAGTCGCTCTGAAATTGACCGCTTCAAATCAATGCTCGAAAATGCGTCGAAGAGTCTTGAGTCTGACAGCCAAGATGACGATGTGCAAAAAGGCGCTGACCTCAAGGTCGTTCGGTTGTGTACCATGGTGTCGGACTATATTTCAATATTGGAGATTTTGCACTCCGATCCTCAAGGTCCGTTCTCCGAGGTTGTTGTCGGGATTTTCTGACTTCAAAAACCATGTAGCCGACTTCAGCGCTCTTCGCTTGGGTGCCTTAACCGTCGATGAATGCACCCAGCTGATTGCCGAGGGAGCGATTGCCCCTGAAAGCACCCGAAAGATCAACGCTGAGCTCAATAAACTAAGACAAAGGTGTACTCAACTCCTAGTCTCTCGTTTTGAGCATTTAGAAGCCGATGATAATGAAGTTGAAGCTTCTGTGGATGGCTCATCGCGACCAAGCACCCCTGTTGCGAGACGAACAAAGTCGCACGATGCTTTGCAGGGCGCATATACCGTTGCAGCCTCCAAGCTACTTTCCGCCGTATCGATTCACTTGGTAAATTCTCAGGTGGCACCCGTTGCGGAGTATGGTGTCTCATGCGTCGACTCACTGATATGCCTTGCTCGTATCAATTTAGCACAACCAGGCATTCACCCAAGAGCCATTCGAGAGTTCCTGGATCGAGCTGCGTCAGTTGCCCGCAAATTGGCATCTGAACTAGATGCCCAATCGAGTGCACTGTTGAAGTCCATATCTTCTGCCTTCTGGACTGTTGCGGTTACTTTATTTAATTGGGGTCAGCATGCGACAGCTGTACCTTTCCTGACCCAATCTTGTCACCTTGTACAAGAATTGCAAGGGTTAAAGTTGCCAAACGCGGCAGATCAAGGGCTACAGGCTAACCAACTTTCAATATCCAACGTCTTGCCTAAGCGTTGGGAGTTGCTTGGCTTCTGTCAGTCACGCACCGGAGATCGTAGGGTACGAAGCTACCTCCTTCCCTATGTCAGATCACTCATCTTCGCATCCAGCTTGCATATGATGCGTTTCAACGCGGCATTGTTTCTTCACGACATTTTTTCCCCCAAGTTGCAGGATCATCTCAC
Source organism: Cantharellus anzutake (assembly GCF_015039405.1). Lineage (NCBI taxonomy): Eukaryota > Fungi > Basidiomycota > Agaricomycetes > Cantharellales > Hydnaceae > Cantharellus > Cantharellus anzutake. Next base: position 208,095 of record NW_024067013.1, on the reverse strand, counting down.
CGGATTCTGCCCGCGGATATCTTTCTTTCGAGCCCTGGCATGCGATCCCTTGAGTCGCTCCTGGAGAGGTTGACGCTTTTCACAACCCACGAGCTGCTTGATTGTTCTCCCGTCACACTGCTTGACATTTTCTCTGACATGGACATTCCTATCACTGACGAGGAAAAGGAGGCTGTGGCAATGCTTATGGAAGTCCAATTGTCAACGCTCCGCAGACATCCTGGCTTTCGCTTAAAAGAAAGTCAAACAATGCAAAAGAAGATCATGGACAGCTGCCTCGTCGTATACAATCTGGAATATCCGATTCGCCGAATACGGTGAGCGCATCCTGAGAAGACGATGACTTGTCTAACATATGAGATGCAAGGATTCTCATGAAAATGTTAACATTTTTTTACCTCAATAACGATATCGCTGCTGCCATTGAAACCCGGAACGAACTTCAAAGGCTGCTGTGCCCAGATGCTCACACAGTCAGTGCCCCGAACCTGGACTCCATTTCAAAGCGATATGGAGACACTCGTGATGCTCTCCTGACACCTTTATTCCGCAATACATCGCCACTGTGTCGCTGCTCTCAGCTCTTATCACGCATCGTTTGGGGGATTCTGCCACACTTTTATGTGATATCCGCTCCCAAGCTTCTTTGTCGGTGATAATTTTTCGCGATTACGTGCTCCCTGCGCAATCCGAAATCGAACATAGTGCCTCTGGTGCTCTTAAAGAAATTCAGAACAGATCACCCAGGAGAAAACAGCGCACCAAGGGGAAATTGATGCAGGCGTCTAAGAGTGCGTTGTCAGCTCTCCTCACTTCATCCTGAGCCTTACGTTTTATAGAAACGACGAAGGCAATCAGTTCTACACCCATCAATTGTCTACTCGGTGCTACAAAGCCATCACAGGCGAAATTTGACGACATCGAGTTTGTCGACTCCCACCTAGGTCAGTCTTACGAGACTGACACAATTTGGGGTCTAATAGTTTCTCAGATCTTCTTGGGCGGATTTTCGGTAGTGTAGGGCTCATCGTCCCAAAATTGGAGGTTCTGCGAGTCAGATTGGGTCTGGCGAAGTTCCCTGGAAGATGGGAAAATAGTGAGTTCCACAGAACTTTGCACAACATCCTCACAACCTCCGTTTAGCCAGAATTAGGATTTTAGTATATTTAGCCCGGGAATACCGTCGTTTGGAATATTTTCAGCGCGCAACCACTATGTATGCCGAGGCCTTCGCGGTATTGGGTGATTACAAGGGCACTGTCACGAAAGAAACACAGGTGGAGTTATTCCTTCAGTACGCAGTCCACATAGCAAGCACGGGAGACGCAGATCAGGCGTTAGCAGGGTACAATAATGCTTTGGCACTGATGGAGATTATCGAAGCAGAGAGGCCATCATCGGGACCGAGCAAAGCTAACTTCCGACTCTCATCGTTACTAACAGCTGCACTGGCTTCTCAGGCATTTTCCTCCATCCAAATATCGAGGGTGTGTCCTTCAATGTTGAATACATCAGCCACTAAAGAACCTACAGGACAACGTGACAGCTGGGATTGATGGCTTACTGCAATCTCTCCGCCTGTGGTCCCGCGCTGCGGAACTACTTACTCGGTTGCACGAAACTTCCGTTTCTGCGCCGCCTGGGACACTAGACCATTCACCCAATCCATTTGAGGTTTCTGGAATCCCTGTATCCATTCTCAAGCCACCAAGCTCCAATCTAGATGTGGTACAATGGAAGGCAGTGGAGGTAAGGCTGCTTAGTTACTCTCTCACATCAATCCCTCAACACATCTTTTACAGTCTATAGCAGACATTCAACTTACCTTAGGGATAATATACTATACTCGTGGCTCCGTGCGTGAAGTGGAATATTTTCTCGACAAGGCTTTGGCCTTGGCTCAGCCTGTCAACGCTTTGGGGATCACACTTCGCGTGAAGCTGGTGCTAGGTGAAGTCAAACTCCTTTCGGCCAATCAGGAGGTGGGAGAAAAGTACTTGTCAGAGGTGGCAATGATGACAGAAACTGTAAGTTGCTATCGCTCAACATCAAGGAGGGTTTGTAACTGGCAATAGTTCGTTATCCTGGAGAAAATAAATCTCCATCGTGTATGGGGCGATTTCAATATGCGCGAAGGCAACATGGAAGCCGCAGGACGCGCCTTTGAAGCTGCGATGTACGCCTTCGAGACCCTTAGATCCGAATTCGAGGTGACCGAAAGCGGCCGAGGTGCAAACGATGGGGGCGATTCTACAACTAAGGATTTGGATTTAGTTCCATCAATTCTCGCACTGATTCTTCGCCAACAAAGTAAGCCATATATGTTCCTGACGTGGTCGAGGCTCTAAATGATATTGTGCAGTTTGGTTATCGCGGGATAATGCAGGGGCCAATTCCGATTTTGCGAAGCTCCTTGACCGATTCCTAGCGCTGTCCCACACAGATGTGACGAAGGCGGGTTTCTTTTACCATACTGAATCCCTCTTCTAACGTCTAATCAAATGAAACAGGGATTCGAGCATCTCTTGATGGGGGAGGTTGACATTTGAGGAAGTGCATGCACGATTCCGCGCCGACATCGTTCTTAGCTCTCTCCCAGAATCGAGTCAGTCATGCCAGTATTTCCGTTTCACAGATTCCCAAATATCTTTTGCTAACGCCCTTTCATAGCCATAGCAGTGCCAATGGGGATGACTGGAGATGTTGCGACACCACCAACGGCTACGCTGGAACTACTCGCCGCCTTGAGCACGGCAGAGAAATTCTTTTGGGCCTGCTTAGGGTCGGGTCGACCAATTGGGTCTTCCCTTCATCCACGAAGCGGTGAAATGCCTCGCACTTATCAGGACGTTCCAATCAAGCCTAGGAGTGAAGGCGAGGAATGGGTCGATAGTGACGGCGTCGCTTCTCGGTTAGGCTACATCCCTTATGGAATAGGGCGCACTCGCTGACATCCCTTATAGATCTTAATACTGCGTTTACACTTCGACATGAGCTTCTAGACTGTATCAACGTTAAGTCTTTATCGGTGATGCAGGACGACTTGCAATGGCATCGGATGTCTGCAACTGGATCTCCGCTCAGAGCTCCACCAGCTGGACCACGTAAGAAAACTACACTCTTCGCTGACAGCGACGATTCCGACGTCGATAACCCAAAGAATTCCTCGATGCATGATTACTGCCGCGAAGTCCGAGATCGTTACATGTCTCACTCCTGGAACCCTGTCTCCCTCACTGCATCCCAGATCGATCTGATTCCCCCTCACTGGACTGTCGTAGGCGTAAATGTGACCCAAGACAGAAGTACTCTCGTCCTGACTAGACAAAGAGCCTACCAACCACCGCTTATTTTTCACCTACCTATCGGTCGCCATGATCGGCGGGAAGATAACGATGAGCCCCGTTTCTCTTTTGAGGGTGCCATGGAAGAGCTGGGCTCGATTATAGCGAGGAGCAATGAGACTGCCCAGAATGCAAAGAACATCCAAGAAAGGGAAGGTCGCAGATTGTGGTGGGCGGAGCGAGCGGCTCTGGATCAGCGATCGAAGGCATTTGTTGAAAATGTTGAATACTGCTGGCTAGGTGCTTTCAAGGTTTGTAGCTTCTCTACGGCTATGGGATCATCGGCTCAGTTTCAATGGAAGGTCGCCTTCTGCGAACCGTGTGACGTTCCATTGGAGGTAGTGGATTCGTTCCGCACGAAATTAGAGCGTGTGTTGGGGAGAAATGGTTGTGTTCGTGACAGGAAAAGCAAAAGTCATCTGCACCTAGATGATGCCATCTTGAAATGTTTCTCCTCACTGTCTCCCAAATGCCGAGATGAGGAACTCGAAGACTTGGCATACTTCGTGCTGGACTTATTCCAGCTCCACGGTGCTCAAGTCGCCTCATTGGAGATAGATATTGATCAGGTACTTTTCAGCATCTTCTGCAGTCATTGGTAGTCGAGGCTAAAACTTCCCATGTTAGCTCGTCATCGATCTTCGGACTGTACTTGAGGAACATGCGCAAGCCCTCGCGAAGCATGATGTACTGCCACCGAAGGATTACCACCTCTTCTTAGCCCTTGGCAAGGAACTGCAATGCATTCCATGGGAGTCCATACCACTTGGGATCTTGATGAAGCTTGTGCTAATGCTTGGCACTTTGCCTCCTACATTTACTGTGTTGGTCAGTTCTCGCCCAGAACCGCAGGTTATCTCGGCATGGGTCGATGCTGAGGATAGAGGTTTCAACGTCCCATGCGAAGATGTTGATAAGATTGGAGAGGAGACTTTCCACACAGTCCGTTGTATGGTGGAGGAGGGCCTTCAGGATTGTGTGAAGAAATCTGTGTGGAAGCCGTCAGGGAAGGATTTTGATACCTTTGCTTCGGCTTGCCGTGGATTGCCTGTTATGGCCTCAATCCGCATACGTGATGTCTGTGGTCAGGCCCAACGTGGTTCTACTCTCCGGTCGGAGTTTGAGTACTTTCGCGATCTTACGGATGCACCACTTGACCTGAAGTCGGAGTATTTACGAATACCGCGGCGAGCGTATATGTCCAATCAATCCGGTATTCGTCCACGTGTGATTAACAATTACCGCCAAGTGATTGGGACGATGATTGCTGCATATCAGCCGCTCAACTTATATTCAATTTCAAAGTTACTAGGAGTGGCCGAGGATGAAATCCGTGCAACCCTGAATCCAATCAGTTCAATTGTAGCACTTTCCCAAAATACACCCTCTGGGAGATAGTGAGAAGTGGAAGGGAGTTAAAATCAAGGAGCAACCCGAGCATGTTCGATATGCTTTCCGCTACTTGTTCTGCCACTTGGACCCATCGAAGCTGTCCTCACAAGATTCCAATAGACTCTGGAGCGAGTTTGACAATCTTCTCAAGCGAAACTTTCGTTCATTGCGCTGTCGGGAGTTGATTTCGAGTTACCCAATGAATTCCTTAACTCAAACGTAGGTTTAAATCCTTTCAATTTTACTGTCAGCAACATGACATCACCTTGCCTTGCAGGATCACAATTCGACTGAATTGTTAAAAGAAGCCAAGAAGGTGAGGGATTTCATGACTAGAAACGAACTCAAGTCCTCCCCTTGGCATATTTATCGATCAGTCCTTCCCTTCACTCCACCCTCATCCCCACTTTTCAAGCTCTATGGACACCTTTCCGATCCCATTCGGATTTTCAGCATTGCGGGAGAATTTCCTGGCTATTCAATTCCACTAAGCGAGAATACACTCAATGCTCGAAAGGTCATGGAGGCTGAGCTGCCAAAGCTACGTGAAAAGGCTAATGGATCCAGGACAGGGAAGACTTTGATGGATGAGACAGAGGGCATCAATCGCAAAGCCGAATTTCTTGTTCCTAGTATCCGCAATGGCATTGTGACCGCTGCAGCACTCTCACGAGATGGCCATTTCATCGCACTTGGCTTTGGAAATGGTGTCATCGAGGTTGCTGACATCGACCATCACCAAACCACCTCTCAATTCCAATGCAACCCACCCAATCCTCCCGCTTGGATTGAATTTATCTGTGGCAGCCACCAGATTGCCACCGAAGATAATGATGGAAACATCACGGTCTTCAGCCATGGTTCGCCGTCTGTTAAGGTCGGTACCCTCCCCAGTGGGCATTGCCCTCCCGTTACTCTAGTCGCAGACAATGCCTCATTCATCATACGAGTTCCTCTGAACATTGACTGCCGTTGGTATGAAAACATGGTGATCTTATATGTTTCAGATGAGCCATCCATCCACCCTCTTTCCCCTCCTCGTTCCATTACTCCGGTCTCCAGGTCAACCATGCCTGACTGTTGCACACTTGGACTCTCCCCTGAAGGATGTTACGTCATCGTCCATGATGGCCATAATCTCGCTATTTGGTCATTAGAGACGCGTGAGTTGGTTCATTTTTACGTGTCTGGATCCACACTTCCCGTCTCCTACAACACATGCCCTCGCCCACATCTCATATCCCAAACCAAAACGAAAATCCCTCTGCACCTGGAGAATGGCATCCCTCGTGCGCAGAGCCTCATGGCTGGGCATGACGCAGATTTATCGTGGCTGGAGCGACTATCCCACGAGCTCTCTTCAGAGAAACCGCTTTCCATCCTCATAGGGCGAAATCGAGGTAAGACTCCTGAAAGGCGTGGAACACAGACGATCTGGCTCAATGGTAAACTTGAACTGCTTCTCCCACCAAACTACCGCCCGATCATTCTTGACAGGCACCAGATTAACAGTCAAAGAGTATGGTACGGGGATCGAATGCTGTGGAATAAGAATCGCCTCTACCTTCCTTGCGCTAACAAAGATGGGACTCGATTCTTGGTCCAAGGTCGCATGCAAGCCCCAATCGTTGTCGATATTAGCCAACTTGTCTAGTTCCTTTGCGGTGTTTACTATGATGCTTTTTTTCCTTCATTGTTTTGTACATGTGCATTAATGTATTTGAAAGTCGGGGACGAGCACTACATTATCCGCAGTGTCCGTGAGCCTTCATCTGACAGACCCAGCAAGAAGGGCTTGTTGGGCGCGCAGGCCTGCTATCATATAGAATTATTATGTTCGATAGACGTTACTGTGATGGCCGTTATTCCCTGCCCATGCTGTTGTAAATACCTATGTCGCATAACTGCGACATGAGCGATACATGAGTTAATGTGTAGAGAGTAAATAGTGACTCTCACCTTAGAGTCGAACGCGAGAACTGAGTTCCAAAGATTCACCCTTTTTATACCCGACCAATGGTCAGCGGCGAGATTGTCGTAATGGACGAAACCAACGGAAGGGAAAACAAACAAGCAAGAACTTTGCCAAAGCTCCCTGCCACTCATTACCCTTTCGATGTAACTCGACGTTGATATTAGGGGAAAAATGGATTTCATCTTATTGTTCATGGGACTCTGATTGGTTCAACATACATACCGGCTGTTCTCCAATCCTGCTATTCGGGGTCTTTCGACAACGCAGTCGAGACCAGCGGATAAACAAGGCCATCGTTAGCCCTTGATTTGAACAGTGGCACCGAAGCATGAGAAAGTGATTTATTGGTCCCGTTGCCTAGACTTGGTCCTCCATATTACCATAACATGCAGTTCGGAAACGTGTCGTACGTTCCTGATATTCCGGTTTCCCCCTTGAAACCCGAAGCTGAGGTAGGGATCCTGCTTGAAACAGAGGATAATTTCATCGTCATAATGCAGATATTGTGTTGTGAGGTGACCTGTGGTCGATGGAGAAATTGTTGTCACAGCCTCGATTGCATCAACACGCATAATACGACATGCCCGATCTGCGAGTGCGACTCTGTACCTAAGGTTTTTACACATCAGCACACCGAGAATACTCGCAATCCAGCTAGGAATTCCAGACGTCCTCAGGATCTCGATCCCGACAATGGTAGCACAAAGTTCGGAGCGTTATATTACTTTTCAGCCGGCAGTAAGTAAATCCACAGGAGTCATCACGACTAGTACATCTTTTGACTCCAACCAGTCGTTCCATACGCCGTTCGTCCCTCCGCGGTAAGAGCAGAGAAGCACTGGTACTATATATGAATCCGAAATCGGAGCGCTTTCGAGCTGTTGCCTGGCCGAAGACTTCCCCAACATGTATGACCGGCCAAACTACGTATCACCAGAATCAATCAGCGCTAGAGCTGACCGCCACCCGAAATTCCAGTGACGGCGAATTGACGAAGCCCTCTACCAGTTGTAGTCACGTCAAAGGGATCGGGTTGAGGGCCGCCCGTCGCAGCCGGGAGTCAATTGTAGACTCCCTGCCTCTGTGGCTTGGCTCAATTACCTTTTCTGTTGCTTCATCGTGAGGTAGTCGACCCAGCGAGCTAGGCCAGGTCACGAAAACCCTCCGGTTCAATAACCACTTATAAGGACGTGGCGCTTCCCGACGAAGTTATGCTCCCAAGTCAGATCTCAGTGTTGATCGGAGTAGCACCCAAGGCCCAACATCCCAACACGAATTTAAACGTGAGCAACAGCATATCTCTGGACACTTAAATATAACAAACCATGGCCTTTCGGCGTTTTCAGTCCGAATGAATATTATGCAGCTTCATGCCTATCTGAGACTTGATACCGTCGAATGGATTGCCCGGACTCATCTCCTTTCCAAACAAGGCAATGCTACTTTACCAGGATCGTTCAATCGGCTGTGCTTTGCATTGTGGTTGATGCAAGGCTGCTTCTTGTCTCGACTCAAGCGCTTCCGCATATATTCTGTGTAAGGGCTAAGCGGGCTTTCCGGGCTTCATATTTCAATCCTTGCGTTCACTATCGTCCACATCGTTAGCCGCGATGTCCGGAAAAGACCAGCTGCCACCCGCCTCTCGACATCAGAAAGGAAAGCTCCCTGCCTACCAGCCCTTTTCTCATGCTCTGCAGTCATCGGGGGCCGCACCTGAAATCCAGATCGACGGTCCCGAGGCAACCCAGAACCTCGATGATTTTTCCATAGGATCTCACCCCGAGCGATCTCTTCCGATCGTGCCAACTGCGCTGTCTTCCCGCAGCCTTGGTCGCTCGGCGACGTCGCCACTCCACCGCATAACCAAGTGGTTTGGGAAACGGTCAAGTCCCAATCGCCGTCACAAGTCTCCTCCATCCCACCCGGAACCGTCTGTGGCAAATATACGTCTTCATCCGGCTCCTGACACCTCGCGGCTGTCTCATCTCTACCCTGAACAGAATGTTGACGGTAACCGTCGGTCAACGTCCAGCATCCAGACTGTCGTCGACACCACTTCGAGTCTCCACTCACAACCAGAACGCATGGGACTGGATTCAGATGTGCCCTCCGTGTCAGAAGCGACGGCTCTGTCGCCGGCGGCACCAGCTGGTGATAGAAAGAAACCGGTCATTATTGGCACTACGAAGCTCCTTCTCCAAGTCGGTGCCTTCGCTCTCAAGGCTTCTCTCATTCCGCTTCTAGGAGAGATTCCCAATCTACTCCTAAAATTTCTTCAAGTCTACGAGGTGAGCAGCGTTTTAGTTTCAGGACCGGTGGCATGTGACTTATATATGTTTGTCCCCTTTTGATTATCACATAGTCCGTTGATAGTAATAGCGAAAACCTCAATGGGCTAAATGACGAGGTCCATAAAGCCTACACCACTATCTTGCGACTGCTCCAACTGTGGACGGACAATATCCCTCCCGAAGTAACGGTTTTAATTAAGGAATTTCATTCGTACGCACATTCTGTTCTTCAGTTACTCATTCATATTCAGATCTCGTACTCAGGGCCTTGAACGAGCAGATGAAGAAAATTGAGGAACTTTCGCGTCAAAAGCTTCAGAGGAGATTACTCTCAGCGTCTGATGTAACCCAGCACATAGACGCTGTGAAGACTTGCATTAACAAGGCTGTCATCTCATTCTCAGTTTGTTTCCTTAGTACCTAGTATGAACATGTTAGCTGATGCAAACATACCCATGCATAGACGGAGGCAGCAATTCTCACACTCCTTCACACAATTCAGTCTTCGGTGCGAGGTGCGTTTCTATTCACATGATCTTGGACTCTTTACTAAATCCAAATCCAAGATAGGTTTTTTTGGAGATGGCAATTCCTCGTAGTAAGCTGGTTCAATTTTCCAACCCGGGCACCGAGTGCACGAATTCATTTCGGACTAGCCAGCCCAGGCGCTCATTGTGTGTGGCTACCGTTATCCTAAGTGGGAATGTGGTCGATGCATAACGGCCGGTTCCTTTGATCTGCTATTTCAAGTCATCCGCCCTAACCTGGACGGGCATTAAGTAGTCTAGATAAGATCACAATTAAGAGTGTGGCCGTAGTTCATGGAGGCGCGGCCGCTTGGTTTGTGGTACACAAATAAGATTGGCACGTACGTTTGGTTACTCAAATCCAAGTAAGTATGCATGTGGCTCGTCTCATAGTACTCTTCAGTGTGGTAACCATTGCTTCTATATGTCAGAGAACACCGATGCAACTACTCATTGTGGCAGCCGCGTGAAGGATTATAAATATATGGAAACCGCCCAGTTTCCATGTGGGAACTCGCAGAGCATTCTCATGGACGTATTAGGCCGAGCTCTATGCGTTCTCTGTGACGTATTTGCTTATGTAAAGTTCCATGTGCCGAGGCTGCCGTGGATTTCAAATCCATCGTGCCCCACGCGCCCCGATCCACATCCTAACATCCCATTTCATTGTGACGTACATATCTTATTTGCCGATTCCCGGATTCCCGTGCTACGGCACACTCGCCGAAGAACCTTCATCCAGTTTTGTACGTACTCGGCCGCATCCTGATAATATTAATCGCGTTGGGATATATGACGCTCGTCTTCGATGGACTTCTCACTAGCCTCAAGGGAGACGATACCTGAGCCTAAGGTGTATTGATATTAACTAGGTTGACTTCAGGTTCAACAATCCGATCTACCATTACTCGCTCCTCGCGGACGTCGTCACATCCAGATACTCGCACAATGAAGACTAGCATCTTGACCTCCATCCTTTCCGTCGGTTTTTTCTTCCTCATCTCCCCAGCTCTCGCCCTCGTTGGCAGCATTTCCGCACCCACAACCGTTCTCCACCCAGGTCATAAATTCACCGTAACATTCCATACATCCCTCTACATCCAAAACAACCTCCAATTCTACGCTCTCTTCGGGATATGGCCTTCACCAGGCTTGGGCGAATCATACTTGGGAATTCCTATTCCAGCTGTTGGCCCCGTCCCTGGTGCAGATGGTGGACTAGGATTGGGTAACTTTCGAGTTGGACCCAGTGGGAAGGGAAAGCTGGGCATCGATGTTGGTGGGATCGATTTGTGGGAAGCAACGTTAGCGAACACTGGGTCGAAAGCTTACAACGTGACGTTGAGATTACCTGTGGATTTGACGACGCCGGGAAATCGAACGACGAACTATACACTTCAAACGGGTGTGCTTGGGACGGTATGTTATTACTCCCCGCTTATTTTCCCCGGCTTCACGCATTTATAATTAACACATTATATCTCTTTCCCTTCCTACCATTATTGCGTTGAAATCTTATTCACACTCAACCACATCATATTTACTGGCTGCCCAGGTGGGAGCATCCGGACTGACAACGCTGTCCTTTCACAACACGACAATCAGGATCAAGTCACCCTAATCTCCCGGTGGTCCCCAGTAATATCGACCCAATCAGCAACGTCGCATCGATTCCCCTTTCGTCGTCGGATGAATACTATGTGTAGATAGATCCCTACATGCAGTTCGTTTAGGTCCTTGGACACACACGATTGGCACGCCTCTCATGAGACCCCTTTCCATCACTCACAAACGGAATGGACGTTATATTCGGATTCCTCTGTATACACTTCTGTATCTACATTGGCTCGAATGAAACTCAGACGCATTGGACGATGTATTTTTGGACTGCCTAAATTTTGGAATTAGAGTGCCCTGGGAATAACGGTATCATATTGGCGTAGGTGATTGCCACACCCATTGGTGCAGTGGTGCAGTTAGCTCGGTTCGTTATACCCCTCGTACAAGTCCAACAGCGAATGCACACACCGGCGAGTTATCCCTACTTCCAATACCCAGAGTCGGTCAGATCTTCCGGGATGGGATCGTCATCCCTGTTCTTATGTGGTTGCTTGAGCGAGGCCTTAACTTCCAGTGTTATTTCTCACGTTGCGCGCCACTTCTTCTCATTCGTGTGAAGGAGCGCATCTCTGAGTCATTGGGCCTGAGGGATTCAAAGTGATCATGGCCTAGTGGCGAGATGATTCGCTTAGTAAGGGAGGGATCTGTCTTGGCCCATGTGTATGTGTGATAATGCAGCCCGGGTAACCCCATCAGAGGACGACGCAGAAGTTTATTGGCGCGAATGGAAAAGGGATGAGGGAACAGACAGCTGATGTCTGAAGAATCATGATAATATTCTCGGATGGGCGATCGAAGAAGATCATGGCTAGAAGAGGAAAGCGAATGTACTTGCTAAGCCCCACGACGGACGTGCTGAGGCACGGACAAGACACCTCTGGTTGGAAGTAGGCTCGAAACCAGAGGTGTTTTGTCCGCGCCTCATCGTCGGTATAGATTGCTATTGTGCAGGATACAGTATCGGCTGATGGCGCAAGAACTGACTGCCACGGCCGAAACGTCGGTGGGGCGAATCGACGGAGCCCTCCGCCAGTCGTAGTCGCCCAGCCTTGATCGAAGTCGCAGACAAGTTGCTCAGATTCGTTTTTCAAGAACATCATAACGGAGTACGGTGTGATGATAATACTGCATACAGTTTGGGTCGCTTAAAATCCCACACCTTTGTTACACGAACAGCCGATGCTTATTTGACCTCGGATCCGGGAGTCACTGCCAGACCTTTGCGTAGGTCCAACTGCACAACGAAAGGGTTCTCCTCCCCCTTTTCCGACAAAGCCCTGTCCATCCAGGACGAAGATTGGTTGAAGAGGGCAGTGAACTGCAAGCTAACCCATTCGATCGCAGGGTACGTGGCGAATGTGTGCCCTCGAGCATAGATGCACCATCGAGGGGGCTCCTCGTCTTAGTGGGTAGGCATGTAACCTCCCCATCCATGGCTAGGGACGTGCGGATGTTGCGCAGGCCCAAGAGTGAGTTGACACAGTTTTCCTGTTGTTGATCCAAAACCGCAGTTAGTGCCCAGATCCATGAACGACACCACAGTCGACTGAGGCCTCTGGCCCTCGATACGAGGTCGAGCAAGCTCCGAAGGAAGGCCAGAAGTAGATGCATCAACACGCAGCTCCGATCGCCAGGCTATGTAATTGAACCATTTCAATTCAAATGGGTCATCAAGCGCTCCACTCTGGGTAACAATGAACTCGGCGATACAAGGCTGTTGAGACTTGCATCGAAATGCAGCACCACGGCACCACGCCTTGCAGAGAAAATCAAACGACAAATTGTCAACGTCTTCCGTCCGCTGGACGATGTGCGTGAAGTTGATATGGGCATTGTCCATTTCGTTCAAGAACTGGAGGCTCTGATCATTGGGGGGAAACCCGAAATTCTCACCAAGGAGGGTGGTCAAGAACACTTTTGACGATATCGTAGGGACCTGCTGAATGCTCTTGAATGCACTTGCCCAATCCCGCGCAAGTGTCAACAGAATGCAGCCGAACAATTCGGCTTGACGACTTCGCTTGAGGATGGATCCGTTGATCATCAGGTTATCAAAAAATGTCTCAAGGGTTCTCTTGTATGTTTCCTGCCCATTAGCTCCTTCATGGCTGCGACCGCCAGTGCTGGCTCGGAAGGGGTGACAGTTTCAATATGCGAACAGCCAACGATGTCCCTCTGGATTCGTATATGGCTGCGGACGCCTGAGGCAGCAAGAATTGATCCAGATTCATTGGGGGAATGTTGCAAGAACATGGTCAATATCGATGGGATTAAGATATAGTGACCTTGAACACTTGTACAGTTTCCTCCTGGTAGCGGACAGGAAATTAGTTGCAGCATACGTGGACCAGTACTGAAGCCAAACACGATGCAATGTTCCATGCGATTAGAAGTGGGAATGGAGTAGGGCTAAAGAGGCGTACCGGGCGGCCGTAATTCTTTAAATAGCTAAACGACAATGCCTCTGGGAGTCCTTGCTAGTGAGTGTACCATTACATCAAAACCTAAATATGGCCAAGGCGGAAGCGTCGTGGGATCAGGGTGCCGGGCTGGCAATCGTGGGTCGAGGGAAAAAGTAATTCAATGAGCGGTAATTCCCATGTAGTTTAGGAGCGGGATAGTCCGAAATGAATACAAAAGAATGAATAAATAGATGTGGCTGGGCGAGTTCCTCGCTCGGCCGTGGGAATGTGGCTGTACAAAAACTCGCACGGCCGCGCTAGCGCGCTGTTTTCCAACAGCCACCAGCTCATCTGGCATTGTTGCAAGAGGCTGCTTCGAAAACTGATTCAAAGGATTCCCCAAGCGACACAGATTTGTAGGACCAGGCACACATTTGCGTCTCAAAATCGTCATTTGGATTACGACCGAGGCATTCGTAAACCTGTTTGAAAAGTGCCCCGACAAGGGCAGCAGTCATTTCTTGCTCCTAACGGGATCGGTCGACCTCTATTACATAATCAAGATACTAAATACTCGACTGAATTTACGGATCGACACATGGCGGAGGCCGTCTGGACAGGAGGCTCCCTGCCAAACTTCCTATCACCGGAATCGATCAGCACTGGTACCCCTGTGACGACGAAGCCCTCCACTAGTTGCAGCCACCTCGAAGAGATGATGAGGTTGGGGGCAGGGAGTCAATTGTATACTGTAGTATAACGACCGTTAGTTCATTCCCACGGCCTCCGGAAGTTGCCGGAGGCTCCAAATCAATTCAATCATGTTCATTTTCAATTCAATCCAAAATCTTCATGCGACATGCGACGAACTTATGGTCGTTATAGTACAGTACTCCCCGGCTCTGTGGCTTGGCTCAATTGCTTTTTGTGTTGTTTCATCGTGAGGTACATAGTTGCTCACAAGGACGCGGCGCTTCCCGACGAACTCATACTGCCCGACAATGATACCCAAGTCAGATCTGAATGTCGGTATCTGGACATTTAAAACAAACGATGGCCTTTCGGCGTTTTCAGTCCGAATAAATATTACGCAGCTTCATGCCTCTCTGGGTTATTTGGGACTTGGTACGGTCGAAAGGTCCCTTTCAAAACAAGAGGCAACAATACTTTCCTGGGATCGTTCAATCGGTTGTGCTTTGCATCGTGGTCGATGCAAGGCTGCGTTTTGTCTTAACTCAAGTGCTTCCCCATATATTTTGTGTGAGGGCTATGCGGGCTTTCTGGACTTCATACTTCGATCCCTACGTTCACTATCGTCTACACCGGGGCCGTTAGCGCGATGTCTGGAAAAGGCCATCAGCCATCCGCCTCTCGGCGTCAGAAAGGGAAGTTTCCCGCCTACCAACTCTTTTCCCGTGCTCCGCAGTCGTCACACGCATTAGGGCCTGTACCTGAAATTCAGATCGACGGTCCCTCAGGAACCCAGAGCCTCGGTGATATCCGGAGCAGTGGACATGATGGGTCAATAGGGTCTCACCCCGAGCGATCTCTTGCGATCGTACCAACTGCGGCGTCTTCCCGCAGCCTTGGTGGCTCGGAGACATCGCCACTCCGCCGTACAATCAAGTGGTTTGGGAAATGGTCAAGTTCCAATCGCCGCAGGCCAACTCTCTCCCATCCAGGACTATCTGTGGCAAATACACGTCTTCATCCAGCTCCTGACACCTCGTGGCTGTCTCATCTCTGCCCTGAACAGAATGTTGGTAACCCTCCGTCAACGCCCAGCATCCCGACTACAATCGACACCATTCCGAGTCTTCACTCACAGCTGGAAAGCATCGGATCGGACCCAGAGGTGTTAGGGCCAACGGGCCCACCGCCTGCCCTAGCTGGCGATAGAAAGAAACCGATTATTATTGGCACCACGAAGCTCCTTCTACAGGCTGCTACGTTTGCTCTCAAGGCCTCTCCCATTCCGCTTCTGGGAGAGATTCCAAATTTGCTCCTGTCGTTTCTCCAAGTTTACGAGGTTTGAGCAACGTTTGAGTTTCATGATCGGTGGTGGCATATAGCTTATGTTTGTCCGATCTTGGTTTATGTAGACCGTCGACAGTAATAACGAGAACCTCAAAGGGCTGGGCGATGAGATTCGTAACGCTTATACTACCATCCTGCGACCGCTCCAGCTGTGGACGGGCCAGATCCCTCCCGAAGTAAGGGCTTTTATCAAGGAATTCCATTCGTGCGTACCTGCGCTCCTTCATTTACTTATTCAAGTTCAAACCCCGTACCCAGGGCCTTGGACAAGCAGACGAAGCAGATTCAGGCACTTTCGGATCAAAGGCTTTCGAAGAGAATAGTCTCGGCATTCGACATAACGCAGCGCCTAAACGGGGCGAAGGCTTGCATTAGCAAGGCTGTCACTTCATTTTCGGTTCGTTTCCTTTGTGTGTAAAGCGTACGGGTTAGCTGATTGAAACATACACCACAGACAGAGGCAGCGATTTTGACACTTCTTCACGCAATTCAGTCTTCAGTGCGAGGTGGATTTCTATTGTACGGGGTTTTGGACTTTTTACTAAAGACCACTACAGCCGAACTCTCAAGACTTCCGCGGGCTGCTGCTGAGCATGCCTACGTTACGACCAAGTCAGAGTGCCTTGAAGGTACACGGGAGAAGGTACAGGCATCTATAGTCAAACTTCTGGGGAAACCAGGGAGCAGATTTGTCTGGCTGCGAGGCTCGCCCGGAATGGGGAAGACTGCGATTTGCCTGAGCATTGCGTCCTACTTCGAGAACCAGGGCACCCTAGCTGCATCGTTCTTTTGGGACAAGAATCAACCGGGAACGGGACTCGATTCTATTCAACAGTTTCCTTCCACTCTTGCATGTCAACTCGCATCCTTCCATGAGGAGTTCAAGCTTGCACTTGTCAAACATCTTCGGCAGCGAGGTCTTGAGCCCGTGCAGAATCTCCCTCTAGAGAAGCAAATGAGGGCTCTGGTTGTTGAGCCTATGGGTGATCTTAAGGACTTACTGTTGTCGAGCAAGGACCGCTTCATCATCATCTTAGATGGGTTGGATGAGTGCGGGGATCAAAGAGCACTCCGTACCTTGATGGAGCTTGTGCTGATGCTTGATGCTTTGCCTCCCACATTTATCGTCTTAGTCAGCTCTCGCCCAGAGTCACAAGTTGTTTCAGCATGGGATGATGCTAAGGATGGGGGTCTTGACATCCCATGCGAAGATGTTGATAAGATTGGAGAGGAAACTTCCCACACAGTCCGTTGTATGGTGGAGGAGGGCCTTCAGGATTGCGTCAAGAAATCTGTGTGGAAGCCATCAGGGAAGGATTTTGATACCTTTGCTTCGGCTTGCCGTGGGTTGCCTGTTATGGCCTCGATCCGCATACGTGATATCTGTGATCAGACCCAACGCGGTTCTACTCTCAGGTCGGAGTTTGAGTACTTTCGTGATCTTACGGATGCACCACTCGACCTAAAGTCGGAGTATTTGCGAATACTGCGGCGAGCATATATGTCCAATCAATCTAGTATTCGTCGACATGTGATTGACAATTACCACCAAGTGATTGGGATGATGATTGCCGCATATCAGCCGCTCAGTTTTGGTTCGATGTCACAGTTACTAGGAGTGCCTGAGGACGAAATTCGTGCAACCCTGAATCCAATCAGTTCAATTGTAGCATTTTCCCAACGAGAATCATTGTCCCATGATGGTCCACTATCCCCCACATTCTATCACGCGACAATGAAGGAATCCCTTACGGATCACCCGATTGGTTGCAAAAGTGATCGACCATTCTTTGTCAGTGATTCGAAGGGATATTTCTTGGGCCTGTCACTCCTCCGACTTGTCAATAACGTCATCGAACACAATGAACCCAAGATACACCCTCTAGGCGATAGTGAGAAGTGGAAAGGAGTTAAAATCAAGGAGCAACCCGAGCATGTTCGATATGCTTTCCGCTACTTGTTCTGCCACTTAGACCCATCAAAGCTGTCCTCACAAAATCCCAATGAACTCTGGAGCAAGTTTGATATCCTTCTCAAGCGAAACTTACTTTCGTTCATTGCGCTGTCGGGAGTTGATTTCGAGCTACCCAATGAATCCCTTGTAGGTTTAAATCCATTTGATTCCTTTTCAGCAACATGACATCACCTTGCCTCACAGGATCACAATTCGACTGAATTGTTAAAAGAAGCCAAGAGGGTGAGGGATTTCTTAACTGAAAACGAACTCAACTCCTCCCCTTGGCATATTTATCGATCAGTCCTTCCCTTCACTCCACCCTCATCCCCACTTTTCAAGCTTTATGGACACCTTTCCGATCCCGTTCAGATCTTCAGCATTACAGGAGAATTTTCCGGCTATTCAATTCCACTTAGCGAGAATACGCTCAATGCTCGAAAGGTCATGGAGGCTGAGCTGCCAAGGCTACTTAAAAAAGCTGATAGATCTAGGACAATAAACCCTTTGACGGATCCGGATGAGACAGATGGCATCGATCACAGAGCTGCGTTTCTTGTTCCTAACATTCGCAATGGTATTGTGGCTGCTGCCGCACTCTCACGAGATGGCCGTTACGTTGCACTCGGCTTTGGAAATGGTGTCATCGAAGTCGCTGACATCGACCATCACCAAACCACCTCTCAATTCCAATGCGACCCGCCCAATCCTCCAGCATGGATTGAATTTATCTGTGGCAGCCATCGGATTGCTACTGAAGATAATAAAGGAAATATCACGGTTTTTAGTCATGGTTCACCGTCTGTGAAGGTCGGTACCCTCCCCAGTGGGCATCATCCTCCCATTACCATGGTCGCGGACAACGGCTCATTCATCATACGAGTTCCTCGGAACATTGACTTCCGTTGGTATGAAAACATGGTGATCTTATCTGTTTCAGATGAGCCATCCATTCACCCTCTTTCCTCTCCTCGTTCCGTTACTCCGACCTTCACATCAGCCACGCCTGACCGTCACACACTTGGACTCTCCCCGGAAGGACGGTATGTCATTGTCCATGATGGCAGTAATATTGCTATTTGGTCAACAGAGATGCGCGAGTTGGTTCGCTTTCACGTATTGGGTTTCACACTTCCCATCTCCTACACCACATCCCCCCGCCCACATCTCATAACCACTGCCGGAGCGACAATTCATTCGCACCCGGAGTATGACATCCCTCAAGTGCAGAGCCTCATGGCTGGGCATGATACAGATCTATTGTGGCTGGAGCGACTATCCCGTGGGCCCTCATCAAACCTCTCACCAAGCCTCGACGACATCCCTGATATGTGTGAAGACACCACACAGACGATCTGGCTCAATGGTAAACTTGAACTCCTTCTCCCGCCAGAATACCACCCGATCATTCTTGATGGGCACCAGATTAACAGTCAGGAAGCATGGTACGGGGATCGAATGCTGGGGGGTTACAATTTCCTCTATCTTCCTTGCGCTAGCAAAGATGGGACTCGATTCTTGGTCCAAGGTCATTTGCAGGCCCCGATCGTTGTTGATATTAGCCAAGTTGTCTAGTTCTTTTGCTGTGTTTACTATGATGCTCTTTCCCATTACTGTGTTTGAAAGCGAGGGACGTGGGATGAGCACTGCATTATTCTGCGATATCCATCATGTTCGATACAAGCTTGGTTATTCACTGCCCCCAGATTGCACTTTGCATGCCACTCTTTTGACTCACATCGTCCAATGGGCTGTGTCAGTGGCTTTATGGATAATGCTACAGCATATGGAGAACACCCAGTTTCCACGGTGCGACACGAGTCGATGTGTACCACAAAGCTGCCTGTTGTCCAGCGATGTGCTGGAGATCAAGCTCGAATGAATGTATTTAATATTTATCATTGTTTACATCGAATCAATAAACTTAGCAGTTCCATCTCCTTGGCCTGACCTCTCATGGACATATTGTACTTGTTGAGTCTGTTAATCAGCGGGAGATAGACTAGAACGCGATGTCTGTTGTTTGAGCAAGACATGACGACGTGCCGGTACACATATCATGCCCATATCGGCTATCCGATATGATACCCTTTTACCATGTGTTTCGTGTTTCACTGTTGATTGCCTTCCACATGTAGCGCTGTTGTGTATCTCATTTTCTTATCACTTTTGTCTGATATCCGTGTTATTACTTTAACTACTTATACCGCTGTGCAGTTACAATATCAAGTTGGTTGTTCCCCGTTATCCGAGTGTCCCCGCTGAGAGCTACATAACAACAATGTCAAACGTGGTTTTGTTAGGCAAGATGTAAACTATGTACAATCTGTAAGGTTGAGACTTACCTAGAGTGCGATGTCAAACGTGGTTGAGCATCGCACTCAGGTAATCCTCGCCCATTTATGTCTATCTAACTATATAACAAAGCAGATAACAATGGTGAAACTAGTGCCTCTGATGCTTTGTGCAACTAAGGGTTTGCCACTCGGCAACACTTTGCCTGCAGCTCCACCTCCCATGTGGCATCGGGCTGCCATGACAACAGGGTCAAACTCTAAGAAATGATGTGTGCGCTTATGTAAGGGCTCTGCACACCCCAACATTCAACTCCAATTCATATCCTAACCTCCCATTGTGACGTATCTTATATTCTCATGCCAGTGTTGCACAAGACCAAGTCAGACTCGTGGTCATGGGGACTCTGAGTCAGATTCAGTGTTGTACAGACCTGGTCACAAACGGTCACAAAGACTGAAGTCCGTAAGTCTGACTAGATGGTCACAAGTCTCTCTCATGGTCAGTGTAAGTTAGACTTTTCATTGGGGGATCCCGATATTCAGACCTGTCTGCAACCTTTCTTCATAGGATATGTTTTGTTTGTTATGGATTAGATGTTGTAATGACTATTTGCTAGCACACAAGAGATGCTGAGCATGATTCTACTACAGCTTGAGTTACACAACTGTGACTTTGCTGCCTGATTTGCCATGTTTCATGTTAGGATTTTTGACAACTTCACACAATCCCACACAATTCCACCCCCCATCCTCCTCTAGTTCACCATGGGTGTTTCTAGTCCTATGTGGGAATACTTCCACCAACTTGAAAGGTTTTATGGAAATAATAAAAGTCACTGCGTTGCCAAGTGCAACATCAGCAAAAAATTGTTATGCTCCTGAGTGCTCCGGAGTATCGGGAGCACTGGGAGAATCAGGAGGAGATTGGCCGGTCCAGGAACAGCTCATTTCCTCCGGAGTTGGTCAGGTACTCCAGGGCACTCCCAGGAGGGCATGGAGCATTGCTTTGTGCACAAACATATCCAGTAAATACAATTTAATGCTTCAAAATGTATAGGGGTGAGAAGCTTCTGGGAGCTCCTGGAGCATTTGAAAATGAAAAGGAAAAAAAAGAGCAAAGACTCCCCATGAATACCTCCTACCACAAGACTAACACAACAAGACACTACTTAACATTTAGGTCAAACACTATACTATACATCAAGGACACTGAGACTCACCAATACACAGTCAAAATTTATGGCCTGATATATGATTAATCTGGCAACTTAATCACTTTTGGACTTGCAGAATATGGAGGAAGGGGAAATGGGGGAGAATGAGGGGGGAAATGAGGGGGGAAATGAGGGGGAGAATAAGGGGGAGAATGAGGGGGGAATATAGAGGGAAATGAGGAAAATTTGAACAATAGGGACTTCTAAAAAGTTGAAAAAATAATTAGGGAAAAAATCAAAAAAATTCAGGAACTGTAGTGCCTTTGAAGTGCTTTCAGGATATATAATTATTTGTGAAATTGAGGAAGAAATGATGGGGAAAAATGGAAAATACTTTCGGAGACCCGAGAAATAATGAGAACTGAATTGATGGGAAAGTCTGAAAATTGAATAGGAAAGTGAGGGGAAGCCTTGTAGCATTGTTATTTTCTGCTGTTGTGATTTTTCCCGATTCTTCTTGGTCTCATTCCCAGCTGCTCCTCAATACTCCTGGAAGCTCCTGAAAGCTCCTGGGAGGGTCCAGGAGCAGCTGGGAGTGGGACCAAGAACAATCAGGAAAAATCACAACAGCAGATAATAACAATGCTACAAGGCTTCCCCTCACTTTCCTATTCAATTTTCAGACTTTCCCATCAATTCAGTTCTCATTACTTCTCGGGTCTCCGAAAGTATTTTCCATTTTTCTCCATCATTTCTTCCTCAATTTTGCAAATAATTATATGTCCTGAAAGCACTTTAAAGGCACTATAGTTCCTGAATTTTTTTTGATTTTTTTCCCTAATTTTTTTTTTTCAACTTTTTAGAGACCAAAATTTTCCTCCCACTGCTCCTGGCACATTGCATACTCCTCACCACTCCCAACCACTCCTGAACCCCCTCCCAGGAGAACACTATTGGCTCCAGGAGTGCCCAATCTGCTGTTTTGTCTCCCACATGCTCCAGCCACTCCTGATGCTCCAGAGCATAACAGACTTTTGCTGATGAAGGGATGTGTGGCTTGGCATACAAGGACACTGGAGGCAAAGGATTCCGAGGGCATCTCAACTGGAAGCATTACACAACGATGCTCAGCAGATGAACTACATGAAGCTGGTATGCATACAGTTATTTTCCCCTGAATGAGACACATTTTACCAATCCGAAACCTGTTGTTGCAACACTCCATTAAAAAATCCCAAAAATTTGTAAAGTATGAAGAAAATGTCATATCCATCCACGGCCATTGACTTCCACTACCTCCAATCTCTCCAGACTACCTCTGCTCCTTCTTCACTAACCTCAGAGCTCCCATATTCCGCAATCACCTCCACTTCCCTCGATGGTCACCACCCCCTCTTTTCAATATATTACCTACACCTCTGTCAGAGACCAGGGTCGAGACGAAGGAATGTCTCCGTAACGGAGGGCTTCGGCCTCAGTGACTTCTGCCAAGAGCGCTGTGCCTAGTGATACGTCCGTGCCCTAACTTACTGACTGGCAATTAGAACCTAGGGGGGTAACTCTAGTTGATTTTTCTACTGGGGCGTAACCTATGTACAAGTGGGATATATATATGGTTACAGCGGAGACGGTTCCGCAATTGGCGGAGCCGAACGGAGCGGAGCTAACGGGGTTTAAACATTAGCCGACTGAATATTACCGACGAGTCGGTTCACGGGGTTAGCGGAAAGGCAGGCGATAACCCAGAAACGGAAAGGAGGGATAGGCCCGAAGGTGGGCTCTGCAGGGCAGGCGAGTGTATTGCCCAGCGGAGGCGGGGGTGCACTAGCGGACGTCGGAGCTGTCCGGAAGTCTTCGGGGCTCTGTACTTAGGGAGGCGTAGGTAATAAATTGAAATGAGGGGGTGGTGACCATCGAGGGGCGCCGAGAGGATTGCGGAATACGGGGGCTCCGAGGTTAGTGAGGGAGGAGCGGAGTTGGATCGGAGGGATCGGAGGGACCGGAAGTCGATGGCCGGGGATGGATATGACAACCTCCCTAAGTATGGAGCCCTGAAGGCTTCCGGACAGCTCTGACATCCGCTAGTGCACTCCTGCCTCTGCTGGGCAATTCACTCGCTTGCCCTGCAAGCCCACCTTTGGGCCTATCCCTCCTTTCCGTTTCTGGGTTATCACCTGCCATTCTGCTAACCCCATAACCCGACTTGTTGGTAATATTCAATCGGCTAATGTTTAACTCCGTTAGCTCCACTCCACTTGGCCCCACCATTCATGGGCCTGCCCTCACTGTAACTATATATACTTAACTTGTACATAGGTTACACCTCAGTAATAAAATCGACTAGAGTTGATCCCCCTTTAGTTCTCATTGCCAGTAAGTAAATTAGGGCATGGACATGTAACTTGGCACAGTGCTCCTGGCTTAAGTCGCTGAGGCTGAAGCCCTCTGCCATGGAGACAAATCCTTCATCTCGATCTGGTCTCTGACAGAAAACAAACTTGTACCTATGAGTGCCGATAATATGGAGAATGTTTCATCACAAAGTGAGTATGCAAGTAAGTATGAAATCGTTGTGTTCACCCCCCTATGAGACATGTGACATGGTGTGACATTGTGTTCAAGCACTCATGCTAGACACATGTTGCCCACTTCCACTGATTGTCCTGCATCCCTTGATGCCTCCAGTGATGTGAAGGGCTTGTTTTGTTGAAGCTGTGGATACTTTTTGGCCATCCACTCCCTCATTCAGACCTTGTGGCTTTGGTGGTGCTTTTTGTTTGAGTGCAGCCAATGTGCAGCTCTGTTGCATCAGCAAACCTCCAACGTCGATAGCCATGATATATCATTTCTATTCACTGTTTCGCACAATCAATTCTAGAGCACCCCCTGATATCTAGAGGCTGTCAGGGCACACACCCTGACTAGCCCGGACCCGGACCCGCGTCTGGACCCGCTTCCACCTGCTGCGCTTCCCGCATGCGCACACGCTCTGTGCGCCACATGCTCTGGGCCCGGTTCCTACTCCTTCATATGACTTCTGGGTATCCCCGGAAGTTTTCCTGATATGGGGCCACTGTGGGAAGATGAGAAGTGTCAGGGCCCGGCCTCGGACTCGGAGGCTCCCTGACCTCAGCCCCCATCTAACCTGTCCTCACACTATGTGGGGCATGAGATGAGAAGAAGGGTAAAGGTCTCATCTCCCCGCATGGTTGCTATATAAAGGAATGGGTCACATGCCCACAACTATTCAGCTCCTAGAGTTGTGTAGTGTGACCCGGAGGGAACATCCAGGTGGCAGTGCCCAGTAAGCGTTGAAGGAGGAGAACAGAAATCCTATAAAAGGCTGTTCTTTCTTCTGATACTTATATGTTAGTATTGGTACTTTAACTCAACCACTGTAGCGTTTTGGTTGCTTTGTGTATTGATATTTGTATGTGTTACTGATTATTTGTGTGTGTATGAAATTCTCAGGGTTCAATTCACTTGTCTACCTGATTGTTCCACACGAAAATTGCGCTATAGACCTACTATTTTCAGTCGTTTCACCTCTGTCTTGTCACTTTTAACTCGGAGCAACTTCAACCGACTTGACTCAACGTCACTATTTCTTAACTTCTTCTTAACTTTTTACTGAGGGTTGATCACTTTTACTCAGATGTGATCTGAACTGCACACTTATACTAATAAAACTTAATTTTTATTAGGACGCCTTATGACCTATGTGTCATATCCATACAATCCCGACCTCCGCTCCGGGCTCCTGGAACTCCGAACTCCGACTTCCGGAGCCCTACTTCCCTTCCATCACTTTCTCCTTGCCGACTCCCAAGAGGTTATCCCACCTCCGGCTCGGACACCACCTTCGGTCCGACTCCGGAACACTCCGGGTCCGACCCCAACCTCGACACCTTCCAGACGAGTACACAAAACCTATGCTCCCGACTCCGGACCTCCGCTCCGGTATCCCGTTCACGTCTCGTCTCCGGAACCTCTGGTCTTAGCTCCAACCTCGGACTTTGACCCCACCTCCGCTTATACCCATTGTATTGGTTAGCTCATTCCATTTAATTACCTTTGCCAATATTCCGGAGTTTAACCTCCGAGTTCGGACTTTCCGGACTTACTCCGGACCTTGCAACTATTGCATTGTCCATTTCAATTCCGCTATTCTCCCTCATTCCTATTTGGGCTGCTGCTTCCTTTCTATTCAGTCAGCTAGCCATTCCCAACTCCCAACCTCCTTCCTTCCTCCTTGGGCCTTGGCCCTTCATTCCTCCTTTGGGAAACACCATTGAGTCAAACACTTGACCCTCGGTGTTGTTCCTCTTTCCATCTCCCTTTGTCTCCTTTCGTCTTACCCTTGTTCCTTTTGATTCCGGACCCCTCCTTATATACAATGTACATAGTAACTTGTAACCTCAGTCCGAAATTGACTGGAATTCCCCCCAAGAGACTTTCCCTCTGCTAGATCCGAAATTAGGGACCCCCAGGACAACCAGCAATGGCACAGCGCTCCACCTGAGTCGCTGAGGCTGAGGTCCTTCCATGATAAGTCTCCGATTCCATTCCGGAGTCGTCCGAATCCGCACATTCTAACACTATGAGCCAGAGCACGTAGGGGAGAGGAGTAAAGAAGGAAGAGGGGTCAGACCAGAAAATGCGGTCCTTTATACCTTTCCTAAGGGCTCTGTTTTCACATGTCACTTTACTATTTACATTGCTGAGTAATCTTATATTGAGCTTAGCAATCCTCTTATGTAAGCGATCAGCATCCCATTCTGCTTCTAGAACTTTCTGGAAGTTTTGGTGTGGGAATTGCATTGCCTAACACCCATCATGACCTTGTTTACCCTTGTTTACTCACTTTATTCTAGGTCACATGTCATGGGGTTATTTGTTAGCTTAAGAGTGTAGCTTTCCGTCGGTATAAACAACAGTAAACTACGAGGATTATTTATGAAGATATGAATTTTTCAAGATTTAATTTTGAGGTTCTCCAGATTGCTTTGGCATTAGCTCATCCATTTTCCTACGATTAATTCTGGATAAATTATGCCTTGTTCCTGGACTCAAACTCTTTAGTTTCGCATTTCTAGCTCATCCGTTTTTACCACAAACTCAGGATGTTTGAGCCAGTCTTCTCTGCAAGTGTGTTTTAATCTTGTTAAATCCATTTCTCCCTCAATTCTTCAGATTTTAACATGAAATCTTTTCGTACACAGACCTATACTTCAACTCTTTAAGACCGACAAAGATTCATATTTTTCCCTATTTTTCTCATATAAATATTTCCAATTCTTTCATCTTTTCCTCGTACCCGACCATTTTTCATTATATGAATGCCTTGATTTCCTTCCGATTTCTCTTTGTCATTCGTTTCGTACGTTCGTAAAACTATTTTCCCACGTTACCACGAATTTCTAATATTTTATTTGATACAGGAAACCTTGTTTTTGTTTTCATGTGAGTTTATTTGCTGTTTTTCTTCATTTTCTGAACCATCTTTTAATCCCTAGACTTGAAAGTTCGTGTAGATACTCAATCCATCGACTCTGTTCTTCATTATTTTTCCGATATTTTATTTCAATTCATTTTGTTGAGTTATGATTTTATTCCTATTTTTATTTCTGGTCCGTGGAGGTTGTATGATTTTTATCCAATTTTTTGTGATGGTTTCTGGTTGTTTTAGTGTTGTAACTTTTATATTCCTACAGTGTGGGAACGTTCTGGGCGAGTTGCTCGCCCAGAACTGTGGCTGTGACCCATGGGAACATTCTGGGCGAGCTGCTCGCTCAGAAAGTTCCCACGCTATCCCGTGCGCGCGCGTGTACACAACACACAAAGGCAACAACAAGGCAACAGTCAAAGAATAAAAGGGGGTAAAGTAGGTGGGGAGTCCGGGGCACCCTAAGGCAGGGTGCTGAACCCTGACAAGAAGTTAGCTTCCTTCTCATCTTCTTACCCACAGTAGGCAAGTGTATATACTTGCCCTTGTTTTATCACATCTTCTTACCCACAGTAGAGTTGTGCCCTGGATAGGGCTGGTTACACTACAGGCTGTGGACCATAGGGGAGGGTCATGGGGACCCGGGAGTCGTCCCCTGACAGAGGCCTCTTTGATTCAATTTGAGCATAGATTGCGCTGATTTCAGTGATATCAAGGTGCATCTCATGAATTAGTGTCACAATCAGCTCAAGTGCGAATAGAAAGCAGTCATGGCAAGCACTGGAATCAATGGGTGTTTATTGTTGCGTAATATAGGACAATGGATAGAGCTAATCGGTGTCCAAAATGACAAAAGTACTCTCCATGTTGGTAAATCCAAGCTTTGCACTAAAGATAAATAGTAAAATTAAGACTCAAAACTATCAAGAAAAAGTATCATTGACGCACAGTGCTCTCTTGCCATATTCATTGGAGATCCAATTCCAATCATCGATGCAATTTGGTTTCATTCGCCACTCATTGAGGGACCTCAAAATCTTTGCCCACTCCTCAGAATACTCAGAGGAACTGAACTCCTGCTGGGGGTCTGCGAGACTTCCCGACTTATACTGGTTTAGAATATATTTGATCTAAAGTTAAGTGCATGTGGATTAGAACTTCATAACTTAAGTGCCAACCATTGGCTCACCATTGTTAGTGCATAACTGAATACTGGAAGACCTAGGTTTTTGCAGTTTGACTTCCAACTCAGCATGTGTGTCAGAGTCCGCATGTCAGTTCACACATAAGAATCTCCCCGGGAAACTAGTTGTTGTAAAAGCTGGGGGCCAACCCAGCTGGTGATAAGGCCTTATATACACAAGTTCTGCAACTCATAAGAGCGCAGCTACATTGGGAATACATGGTAGCCAATAGAGAAGCGACATGAGATAGGAGAATAGATCATGCGGATAAGAGGGCGATAACGGGTAAGGGATGACATGAGAGCGGAAATAGTGCATTGAATACAGCCTGCATTCTAACTATGGCAAATCACACACAGATATCGGCTTACAGGTACTCAACCTATCCGGATAGGGGTCCGGGCCAGCCAGATAACTGTCCATGCCCTGACAGTGTGCCATAGGGAAATTCGGCTTGAGCTCCTTCAATGCAAAGGTATAGTCTAGAACTGCCATGATAGCCAGGTGCTCCAATGCACCAGATTGGGGCTAGACATTGCCAGAACGTGAAAATTTGAGCAATACAAACAGGGATTCAGATTACATTACCAGGGTCCAAACTGTATGAGCGAAAGGCAAAATTTGAATTGGAGAGTGAGAGCCTGACAATCTCTTGGACAGTACTCCCATCTACACCAGGTCCCACTCCATAGAAGGAAGGAACTATGTTCACAAGGTGTTTCTTGAGTTTAGACCTCCATGACTTAATGTCACGGGCAAGCTTAGTGGGAAGATTCAGCAAAGATGATCCATTCCAGTGGGGATGACTTACAGTAGCGACTATACTATCCTGTATCTCAAACGGTGGAATTCCGGATCTGCAGAACATGTCTTGGGCAAGTCTCTGAACAACCATATTACAGTCAACATTTTCTATAAAGAGGTCATCTGTTATTGCAAGCAAGTAGAAGTCAGCATGTATGTGTTCAAAAATGGAGTTTAGCAGGGGGTCCTTCTTCATGTTCTTCCTCAGGACTGCCTTGGTATGGCCAACATGGACCAGTTTCTCCTCCTTGACATCCTCACAGGATTGGAGGGAACCAATTTGGCTAGATAGGACCAAGCCTGGACTGTTGAACTTGATATCACTGCTGCTGCTGCCGCTGGCTGGGCCTTGTGCTAATCCCTCAGGGATACTATTCCTACCGTTGCTGTCATCATCATGGCCAGCAGTGATACTAAGTGGTGATGGTTGGCGACTGCCTGTTGCCAACTTTGCACTGAGACAAGTTAGAGCAGGAGATGGGCACTTCCGACAATAAATTAGTGGTTTGGGCAAATTCCTAGGGGATCCCTTACCTGATCACTCATTGAAACTGGTGTCAGACTGCGTGATCCTGGGCGATTAACAGATAAACCATCTTGAGTCGTGACCCTAAGGGTGTTTTGCCATGGCCGTGGCTGATACCCATGACTGGTGGTAAGCATACTGCCAGTGGCAGGGTGCTCCGTGACCTGTATACACCACATTCCTGAAGTCA
Organism: Cantharellus anzutake; assembly: GCF_015039405.1. NCBI lineage: Eukaryota > Fungi > Basidiomycota > Agaricomycetes > Cantharellales > Hydnaceae > Cantharellus > Cantharellus anzutake. Next base: position 178,952 of record NW_024067013.1, on the reverse strand, counting down.
GCTCCATTGTTATGGGGATGGGGGAAAATCCCCATTCCTCGATCCGTTCTTATAGCAGGATGATGTACGTCGTATCTAGTCTGTACCATAACGGGATATGTAATCAATGAGTGATCCCAGTCTTGTATGGGAGTGGACGATCAAATTCCCATCGATCGTGATTGGTGATGTAGTGAGCTATTAAGGGATTGATGATAGGTAGTCGGAGACGTCAGGCTGGATGGGTCAGCCATGGGTACTTGGCGCTCCTCAATGGAGCGTACCGTGTGCAAGGTCATGACTCGTGAGGTGGGTAAGATCTTCGTATAACTGCTATCGGGTACTTGGTGTTTGCAGTGCGAACGTACTGGTAGCTGGTTGATATCATGAGCACGCAATGAGGATTGACTAGCGGGGCCTTCGGTGACTTGGCATTCCCAAAGGGAACGTACCGTTGGCAGGGGGATATGATGACTGACGAAGGAGGGAACAGACAGTGGATGGGTGGCTACTTGGTGTTCACATAGCGAACGTGCCGGCATCACAGGAAAGTGGACCTCAGAGTATTCACGATCTCCAAGATCATGAGGTGACGTCGTCTGTCAAGCACTGGGGGGAGAGTGGAATGGTGAAGTCCCGTAGGGTACAGATTCCATAGGATGATACACATGTCGAGAGTCTTCGACTCCCGACCTCGAGCTCTCATGGTGGGGACTGTTAGAGGACTCGACATAACCAGACTTATAAGACATGTTGTGAGTTGTACAGTCACACGGTTCAGTTGAGTCACAGGAAGGGTTGTTACAGAAGACGACACACAAGACAGTTGTAGAGCAGTTGTTAGTTAGCGGGAACTGCCTTCGGCGGTTTCCGTACATGACGCATGACTATCTACAAATGGTAAGGTCATGGGAAATCCTGCGAAACACAAATAACCTCGGCCAGCACCAAAACCCCAATGGGGAAAGCTTTGCACGAGGGGGGGGAAGGGGTAGAACGAGTAAGGAGGGTAGGGTATCGGGATAGAGGACGAAAGGGAGAAAGAGGGGGAGTGATAGAGAGGAGAAGTCTTTGACTATGCAACGGATATGGTCGTTGGAGACTCCGTTGAAGGAGCGGAGCTGGATCACCTTATGTAACCAGTTTCCTACGTCCAATAACGATATTAGAGTTTGTGCTGATTTGCATACTGACTGTGTTTTGGTTGCCAAATATATGATTGTTCACTGTCTAAACAACAATAAACACCCCCCAACGATCTCACCTGACGTATAGATCGTCTACGGATAAAATTTTATATTAACTTTACTATGATTTCTAGTCAATATTACACCTAGATATACCACTTTTCAGTAGGACGTGATTTTCCTGATAATTTACTGAAGGAAAACTACTAATAAAATAATTCCGCAATAAATGTTACTCAATACAGGAGTGACCAAACTGCTCTTTCTATCGCTTAGAGTGCGTGCTAGTTATCTAGCAGGTTCAGGATCGCTCACTTTTCTCCTGTGGTGTGATAACCAAGTATTGCTGAGAGATTATTCAATTAAGAAGTCCCTCCACCAAATTCTCACTAATTCTCACTATGACACTTTTGTTCAGCTGTGTCTAACTGACCCTAACTCACGCTTAGAGTGACGTGTTAGTTTTATATTAGCTAACAACTAATATTTGCTTTTATCTTTTGGAGCAAATGAACCAACCACTAGTGAGGAGAATTAAACTTTTATTTCTACCTGAGGTTTGAGAGGGGCAGAAGCGGTGGCCTTTTATGCTTTTCAGAGGCCTCTCTACTCCCACGCCTCGCACTAGTTACATGTGCTACATTTGTATTATAGATAGTTCTAGAATGATATAGGGGCTTGGGCTGTCAGAGACCAGGGTCGAGACGAAGGAATGTCTCCATAACGGAGGGCTTTGGCCTCAGCGACTTCTGCCAAGAGCGCTGTGCCTAGTGACACGTCCGTGCCCTAACTTACTGACTGGCACTTAGAACCTGGGGGGGTAACTCTAGTTGATTTTTCTACTGGGGCGTAACCTATGTACAAGTGGGATATATATATGGTTACAGTGGGGACAGGTCCGCAATTGGCGGAGCCGAACGGAGCGGAGCTAACGGGGTTTAAGCATTAGCCAACTGAATATTACCGACGAGTCAGTTCGCGGGGTTAGCGGAAAGGCAGGTGTTAACCCAGAAACGGAAAGGAGGGATAGGCCCGAAGGTGGGCTCTGCAGGGCAGGCGAGTGTATTACCCAGCGGAGGCGGGGGTGCGCTAGCGGACGTCGGAGCTGTCCGGAAGTCTTCGGGGCTCCGTACTTAGGGAGGCATAGGTAATAAATTGAAATGAGGGGGTGGTGACCATCGAGGGACGCCGAGAGGATTGCGGGATACGGGGGCTCCGAGGTTAGTGAGGAGGAGCGGAGTTGGATCGGAGGGATTGGAGGGAACGGAAGTCGATGGCCGGGGATGGATATGACATGGGCTGTGTAAGCTTAATAATGGACTTAGGACATGACTCAGCAATAAGTAATTCATTTCTTTGTCTTTTGGGCCGATCTCAGCGGGATCTTGTAGCGCTGAAGCTATGCTCTACACCGCCTTAATTACGAACGGTTATCTTTAGAAATGACTCGGCTATAAAGGAACTTTCTAGACTGTTCTCTAATTGACCCCTTTTTGTGAAGCCGCATCATTACTAATGTTCTAGAGCCTTCCCAATTAATTAACTGATCCGCGGACTTCTGAATCACTTCATGCTTATGATCCGAGATCCAGATCATCAATCATTCCTTTGTTCCGATTTATTTGAGCTTAAAATCAAAAAGTTTTGATGAATCATGGGAAAATATACAAGATCCGGTTTTTTAGCATTTTCTCCTCTTCCGATGAGATCAAAAACTGTCCGCCCGCGCCGGGGAATACTCTATCATATGGTATTCGGTCCGCCAGACTTCCGGGCGCCAATATATTTCCCTTGAGTCACATTACTTTTTGTAAGAATTAGCAAATAAATATATATGAATTATAAGGTGTTTCGCCGTTTGAGCGATATCTCCGTCAGTTTTGAAGCTTTTAGAATGAAACAAAACCGTGGATAAAGTTAAGGAACAGTCCTTTCAGATGGTAAAAAAATTACAGTCAAAAGTTTACTGGTTCCCGAGATATTCACATTTCTTTCCCAATGTTCCTTCTTATTCTGCCGTCTATGTGCTATTTTCTTGTTGTAGGGTTATATTCTTTGAATATTACACCTATGCCAAGTTCTAGGCATGATTGTAGTAGATTAAATCTCATACTACATGGGTGTAGATAATTTATAATGATCTAATGTCTGTCCAGTCTCATAAAGATCATGAGATCTGTTAAACGTCTCAACTTGTCACCTGTTCGTTGACTATTCTGATAGATCATTGTTTTATTCTTTGAATATTATTTCTCCTACACCGTATCTGTAACATCCATGCTAGAGTACTAAAGGCTACTCACTGTACAATACCTCTCCATTAGCAGCAGAAACATCTGCTGTAGTGAACTCGAAAGTTGGAATTGCTAGTTCAGATGGAAGTGTAACTTAGTGTGAATGTAGATCACAAACTTGTGTCATATCCATACAATCCCGACCTCCGCTCCGGGCTCCCGGAACTCCGAACCTGACTTCCGGAGTCTTACTTCCCTTCCATCACCTCCTCCTTGCCGACTCCCAAGAGGTTATCCCACCTCCGGCTCTGACACCACCTTTGGTCCGACTCCAGGACATTCCGGGTCCGACCCCAACCTCGACACCTTCCAGATGAGTATGCAAAACCTATGCTCCCGACTCCGGACCTCCACTCCGGAATCTTGTTCGTGTCTCCGTCTCCGGAACCTCCGGTCTTAGCTCCGACCTTGGACTTTGACCCCACCTCCACTTATACCCATTGTATTGGTTAGCTCATTCCATTTAATTACCTTTGCCAATATTCCGGAGTTTAACTTCCGAGTTCGGACTTTCCGGACTTACCTCGGACCTTGCAACTATTGCATTGTCCTATTCAATTCCGCTATTCTCCCTCATTCCTATTTGGGCTGCTGCTTCCTTTCTATTCAGTCAGCTAGCCATTCCCGACTCCCAACCTCCTTCCTTCCTCCTTGGGCCTTGGCCCTTCATTCCTCCTTTGAGAAACACCATTGAGTCAAACCCTTGACCCTCGGTGTTGTTCCTCTTTCCATCTCCCTTTGTCTCCTTTCATCCTACCCTCGCTCCTTTTGATTCCGGACCCCTCCTTATATACAATGTACATAGTAACTTGTAACCTCAGTCCGAAATCAACATGAATTCCCCCCAAGAGACTTTCCCTCTGCTAGATCTGAAATTAGGGACCCCTAGGACAACCAGCAATGGCACAGCGCTCCGCCTGAGTCGCTGAGGCTGAGGTCCTTCCACGCTAAGTCTCCGATTCCACTCCGGAGTCATCCGAATCCGCCCAGTTCTAACAACTTGTGCCCAAATAGGGTGGCATCCAATTGAGTTGTGTGGATGGGGCAGCATTTTCGCCAGAGGATACCTCAAGATATTAGTCAAGCACGGGTCCCTGACAAAGAATAGACGTACCTTTGAGGCTGCAGGGCCTGGGGCAGCTACAGTGCCCTTATTATAGTGGTCATGGATGGTTGTGGGGAGAGTGTCATATCCGTGCATACCCGATCCCGACCTGACTCCCGGACCTCCTTCTTCACCACTTCCGGAGTCCTACCCTACCGCTGTCCGTTCCGATGTTCACCTTCGGTCCTGGCACCACACCTCTTCTCACCCCCCATGCCACCTCCACTCCTCCATCCCTCTCCTGTCCTATCTCCGTCCACTCTGATACCCACCTTGGACCGAACACCACCCCTCCCACCACCCTCCTACTACTCCTCCTACTCCTCCACTCCCTCCTCACAACACCTCCACCCTTCTGTCATCCTCCTACTCTTCTCCCATCTGCTCCGATATTCACCTTTGGACCTGACAACTCTCCTTTCTGCCACTCCTTCCCTCTTCCCTCTCTCCTCTCTCTTCCCTCTGGTCTGCTTCCGCTGACCTCCCGCCAAGTTACAACCTTCTGCTGCTGTCCCGTACTTCGTACTCGGACACCGCTCGTACCTTAGCTCCAAGCCTCCATCATAGCTCCTACCTCGGACTTTGACTCCACCTCAGCCTTAGTCCATTGCATTGGTGACCTCATACTACGTAAACACCATTGCCAATATTCCTTGGACTTTCAACCCTGCCTCCATAACCTCCGTAAGCTCTGCAACCTCCAAGCTCCACGGATCATCTTTGGCACTTTCGCCACTTGTAATGTATCTCTCATGTTTTCTCCTCATCCCTATTTGGACTGCTGCTTCTTCCCATTCTAGCCAGTTATTCATCATCCCCACTTCCCCTCATCCTCCTGCCCCTCTGGGCCTTGCCCCCTTACCTCCTTTTGGATGTACCACAGGTTCTGCTTTATGACCTTCGGTACCACTCTGCTTCTGTCATCCCTTTGTTCCCGTTCGGATGCCTTCATTCCGATTTGGATCCCCTTTGTTTCCTTGTGCTTTTGCCCCCTCCATTATCAGTAACTTGTGAAAAGTGATAGATGCTCCATGGGCTCCATGGGATTTCATGAAAATTCATGAAAATTCATGGGATTCCATGGGATTCCACGGGATTTGTTGAAATTTCATGAAATTTCATGGATTTTCATGGATTTTCTGACAAATTACATGACTTTTACAGCCTCCAATGGGTGGTCATGGGCTTCTGTGGATGTTCATGGACTCCCATGGGTGTTCATGGAATCCTATGGATATTCATGGACTCCCATGGGCATTCATGGACTCTCATGGGTGCCCATGGGTGCTCATGAACTCCCAAAGGCCATTTATGTAACAGCTTCTATGTGCTTGTTATTTTGCTCTGTTACAAGGATTTGACACTCAATGCTGCCACAGTGATGTGCAGATGGTCAGAGCAGAGGGGGGGTTTCCATTGTTCAATCAAGTGTGAAGCAAATATTGCCATAATTAATGATGAAAGTTACTGAAGACAGGCAGCACTGACATGTCTATATTCACCAATACTATTTACATAAATTTTGCTGTGATCAAAACTGATGGAGATGTATGCATGTTTTTCCCTGGGCTCCTCACATGTATGATGCACCTGTGATTGGTTGTAAGGATTGTATTCCCCACCCTTAACCTTAATCCCCTCATTAATAATATATGTAGCCTCATTATGGCATGTACTGATGGACTGGGAGTGTGAGGCTACACCAGTGCTTAAACAAGCACACCAACATATTCAGTGGACACTCACAGTTGTGGCACAAAAATCAAAGTTCATATTTATTATTATAGAAATGGGATTTTCCCATTTTTAGCCTCCTATGGGCTCTGTGGAGTACAGTATCCCATGCCATGTAAATAGTTAGTATCCAACAACTATCATCACACAAAACCTGACCCAACCATGTTATTGTAAACCCAGCTCTCACAACCTCTGCCACATTATCTGTAGAATCATCCCTATGCTAACCCCCTATGCTGCACCCAAAACCTATGGAAATGGACCAATTAGCCCCACAGTTCTAACATTTATACAGACTCCTGTTGTCAAAAACTGGATTTGAAAGGGAGGTATGACTCATTGTTCAGAGGGCTTTGGCCTCAGCAACTCAAGCCAGGAGCGCTGTGCCCAGTAGCATGTTGGGGCCCTAATTTGGAGATACATGGGAAGTCTAGGTGGAGGGCCCATAAATGGCAGGAACCAGGTGGAACTGACATAACAGGGTCAAGGGTTAGTCAACTGAATATTACTGGCAACTTGGGTTACAGGTTTAACAGACAACACCCAAAAGGAGAATGGAGAGGGCAGTCCAAAGTGTCAGGGCACACCTTCAGGTTGCTAGCGTAGGTAGCGCATTGCCACATGACCTGTGATCCCATCAACTTCTGCTTCTTTTCCACTTCTTCATCTCCAGTTTGATCCGGTCTGTGGCTGTCAGTTATGATGCCACATGATCTTCTGTCTTCCTTGATCTGATACTACTGGTTATTAGTTAGTTGGCTAGTTACTGCTACCATGTATATAAGACCATGTGCTGGCGTGGGCATGTCCCCCAGCTTTGCTATCAACTAGGTTTCAGGGACTTTCTCTGTTGCGAGCATGCACGACCCTGACACAAAGGCAGACTTGCAGGGCAGGCAACTAAATGGCCCAATGGAGTCAGGGGTGCACTTGTGGACATTGGAGCTGTCTGGAGGCCTTTGGGGTTCCATACTTAGGGAGGTGTAAGTAATATATGGAATTGGGGGGGTGGTGACCATTGGGCGACTCTGAGGGGAAGATGGGATTTGGGTATGAGTGGAGCAGAGGTGATCAGGGATGGCTGGAGGTGGTGGCAGAGGATGGATATGACACCTGTGAAGACATATGTATAAAGGCTTTTGGTTGGGTCCCCATGGGTCTCTATATTTTATGGAGTCCTGCAATTTCTTGCTATAGTATTGTCAGGGCACCTCACCTAAACATACAACCCTGAAACACCTCCCCCCAGTCTCTCCCCATTTTTCCCCATTTTTCCATGTGTATTTACAACCAGGAGCCCACATACAGACCCATGTGACACCCTTTCCAAGCTGTGAGAATGCACCTGGCTTCTGCCTGCAGTCACACTATAAACTGGCACAGTCCACTTTCTTTTGTAGTAGCTTAGCAGGGATAGGGAAACTCACCCTTCTTCTCAACTCACTCCCCACTTAGCCCCCTCGGTGAGTTTAGGGAACTACAGGCAGGATCTAGTGCCCCACTGCCCAGAACACTGCACACACCCAACTCTGAGGTCAGGCTGCCCCTGAATGAGGGCTGAGTCTTGACAAGTTGTTGTTCATGCACTGTCATGGACTTCTGTGGACCTCCATAAACATCCATGAACATTCATGGACATTCATGGACCCTTCTAAGAATGCTCCCATGGGTATTCATGGGTATCCATGGGCATTCATGGTACCCATGGAATTTCATGGAAATTGGAAGATAATGTTGTACATGGGATTTCATGAGCTTTCATGGGCTTCCATGGGTGTCCATGGGTGTTCATGGCCCCCCATGAAAATCCATGGAAGCCCATGAAAGCCCATGAAAGCCCATGAAAGCCCATGGAAACCCATGGAAACCCATGGAAACCCATGGATATCCATGTGTTGTAACTCAGGTTATGGCACCTCTGAGGATGACTTTAGTGTTTATACAAGTAGTAGAAACAGTAAAGTCTGACTCAGTAGTCATGTGACTCATATGGAGTGAGATTGAATAGAAAGAAAAGGATAACTTCAACACTCCCCCTCAATCTAGCTCCATCTTCTAAGTCCCAATAATGAGCATTGCTCTTGGTGAAAATCTCTAGGCAGTGCCTTGGTTAGAATATCTGCACAATTACCCCTAGATGGCACCCATTCAACCCTCAAATTTCCCAAGTCCACCTGGTCTCTGATCCAATAATACTTGGTATCCAAGTGTTTCATCCTCCCATGATGTTCTGGATTTTTGCTGACCTTGATGGTAGATTGGTTGTCCATTTTCAGTGGGAAGCAGGCTTGAGGATAACCAAGTTCTTGAAGTAAATGCACCATCCATGTCCCATCTGATGCTCCTGCATTGGCTGCAATCAGTTCTGCCTCTGTGGTGGACTTGGCCACAACATCTTGACGTCTGCTAGACCAGTTGACACAAGATGCTCCAATGAATGAGGCATAGCCAGAAGTAGAGCAAGCCTTCTCTGTGTCACCAGCATAGTCAGAGTCAGAAAAGACAGAGGCAGTAACTCCCCCAGAAATAGAAGGCCCAAACTCCAAACAGAAATCCAAAGTCCCCACCAAATACCTGAATACTCTCTGAACTGCATGCCAGTGAATCTTGGCTGGACATGAGTTGAAACGACTGAGCAACCCAACAGCATATGCAATGTCAGGTCTGGTACCAATGGCCAAATACATGAGGCTCCCAATTGCACTCAAGTATGGCACACCCTTCATAAACTCCTTTTCCTCTCCAGACAGATGGTCAACTTTAGAAAGAGTGATTTGGGGGTCAAGGGGTGTGACAACAGGCCTGGAATGTTGGTGGTTGAAGCGTTGTAAGATGTCCTGTGTATGTTTTCGTTGGGAAAGCCAGATCTTGCGATTTGGTCGATTTCTGTGCACTTCTAGTCCAAGGATGTAACTGAGCTCCCCCAAGTCCCTCATCTCAAATTTGGACTTAAGCTCTGCTTTGAGTGAAGTTAGAGCAGCCAAATCATTGCAGGCTAGAGTGAGGTCATCCACATAGACTGGAATAATGACTTTGACCTTGTCCTTGGCCCAAACCCAAATGGAATTGTCACTAGGACACCTCTTGAAGCCCAGATCTGTGAAGGTCTCATGCAACTTCTGATACCACTGGCGAGGGCTTTGTTTCAGACCATAAAGAGACTTCTTCAAGTGGCAAACTAGATGCTCCTTCCCAGGCTCCACAAATCCTTCTGGTTGCACCATATAGATATCCTCAGAGAGATCACCATTTAAGAAAGCAGATGACACATCCATATGATGAATCTCCAAGTCCTCAATGGCAGAGATTGCTAGAATGGTTCTGAGGGAGGAAGATTTGGTGACAGGGGCAAAGGTTTCTGTGTAATCCAAGTGGGGTTTCTGGGAGAAGCCTTGTGCCACAATTCTAGCCTTGTACCTTTCAATGGATCCATCAGAGTTCTGCTTGATCTTGAAAACCCACTTTGATCCAACTGGTTTCCTCCCCTTTGGAAGAGGCACTAAGTCCCAAGTGTTATGAGAGAGCATTTGGGTGTATTCCTTTAAAGCAGCTTCATGCCAGAGAGCCCAATCATCTCGTGTTTTTGCTTCTTTCATTGACTTGGGCTCAACTGTAGAAGTAGCTAAGGAAAACTCAACCATCTCCTCAAGGGACAATGCCTTAGACTGGGATTTGGCAAGTAGGGCAGCAGCAGAAGCCATAGCCAGTTCATCCTCTGATGAATCTTCCTCATGGAGTTCTTCAGCATCTGCATCAGACTCAGAGGATTCAACACCAGGGGTGGACTCTCTAGCTTCCCACTTGCTGACTGGGGGTGAAGGGGCAGGCTTTATTTTCCACCACTCACCAGGGGGTTTACCAGCATTGGATCTAGTGGTCCTACGAAGAGTGGGAGGTTCAGGAGGAGCAGGAGTTGAAGAAGGTGAGGGAATGGGAGAAGGTGAAAGAGAAGGTGAAGGAGGTAGTTTAGGAAGTGGATGGGAATCAGTGTCAGAGGGCAAGAACTCATTGTTAGGCAATGGAGTAAAGCGATTTTGAGATGAAGTACCTCCCCCTGACTCTGGCACTGAGTTAGAGTTAGAGTTAGAGTGTAGAGGGAGATAAGAAATAATGGGGTGGCTAGAAATCCCAGGCATAGTTTGTTCATCAAACACTGCATCCCTAGAAATGATAATCTTCTTAGTGGATGGGTTGTAGAATCTCCAACCTTTGAAGTCAGCTGGGTAGCCAATGAAGATACAACGTTCAGACTTTGGTTGGAAACTTGTTCTCTTGTCCTTTTGAATATGCACATATGCCTGGCACCCAAAAACTCTGAAATGAGAGACAGAAGGCTTGTGTCCAAACCAGCCCTCATAAGGTGTGATCCCCTCCACAGCAGAAGAGGGAGAGCGATTCAGGACATGGAGTAGAGCACCCAAAGCATGTCCCCAGAATGAGCCAGGTAACTTAGCTTCATTCAGGATGGAGGTGATGCCCTCATCGAGAATTTGATTAGAGCGTTCAGCAACTCCATTCTGCTGAGGAGTTGAGGTGGTAGTGTGCTCCCTAAGAATGCCATGTTCCTTCATAAAATCATCCATTTCCCTACTCATATACTCCCCCCTTTATCATCCCTAAGTGCCTTGATGCGATAGCCAGTTTGGTTCTCTGTCATATCCATGCATACCCGACCCCAACCCGACTTCCGGACCTCCACCCTCTTCACCTCCGGAGTCATAACCTACTGTTGCCGTTCCGATACTCACCTTCAGTCTTGGCAAACACACCTCCCCCTTACCTCTCCGACCCTATCTCCGTCCGCTCCGATACTCACCTTCGGACCGAACATCGCCCCACTCGCCACCCCTCCTACTACTCCGCTCCCCCTTCACAACACCTCCACCCTCCCGTTATCCCCCTACGCTTCCCCCATCCACTCTGATACTCACCTTCGGACCTGACTACTCTCCTTTCCGCCACTCCTTCTCCCCTTACCTATCCCCTCTCTCCTCCCTCCGTTACTCCTCCGCCACCCTTCCACCAAGTTATGACCTTCCACCGCTGTTCCGTACTTTGCACTCGGACACCGCTCGTACCTTACTCCGAGCCTCCGTCATAGTCCCTACCTCGGACTTTGACTCCACCTCGGCCTTAGTCCATTGCATTGGTGACCTCATACTATGTAAACACCATTGCCAATATTCCTCGGACTTCCAACCCCGCCTCCGTAACCTCTGTAAGCTCCGCAACCCCCGAGCTTTGCGGACCGCCTTCGGCACTCTCGCCGCCTGTAATGTATTTCTCGCGTTTTCCCTTCATCCCTATTTGGACTACTGCTTCTTTCTATTCTAGCCAGTTAGTCATCATCCCCACTTCCCCTCATCCTCCTGCCCCTCTGGGCCTCGCCCTCCCTACCTCCTTTCGGACGTATCACAGGTCTTGCCCTATGACCTTCGGTACCGCTCCGCTCCCTCTACCCTTTGTTCCCGTTCGGACGTCTTCGTTCCGATTCGGTCACCCTTTGTTCTCTTTGTGCTTTTGCCCCTTCCATTATATATATCGGCACTTGTACATACTCGTCTTGGTTTCAGTCCGAAATCGACTGGAATTCCCCCCCAAGAGACTTTCCCTCTGCTAGATCCGAAATTAGGGACCCCTAGGACAACCAGCAATGGCACAGCGCTCCGCCTGAGTCACTGAGGCCGAGGTCCTTCCATGCTAAGTCTCCGATTCCATTCCAGAGTCGTCCGAATCCCCGCGTTCTAACATTCTCAGCAAAAGCCTTGAAGATCTTGAAGGCAGCAAAGACATCTGACTTCTTGTGAAGGAGGTAGATAGTGCGATAGCGAGTGCAGTCATCCACAAAACTAACCCAATACCTATGCTGCTCAGGGGTTTGAACTGACACTGGACCATGGACATCTGAGTGTATAAGTTCTAGAGGCTGAGTACATCTATTTGAAGCAGCATGAGGGAAAGGGGAGCGATGGTGTTTGCCAGCTATGCAGTGTTCACAAATGTCAGGGAGTGGGGAAGAGAGAGAAGAGGTCCCAATGTTCAAGTCCTTCACATATGTCCCAGAGATAAGTTGTTTGAGTCGATTTCTACCAATATGGCAGAAACGATGATGCCAGAGATCAGGAGATGAGGGAGTGGCCCTCAGAGCAGACTGAACCACTGTAGAACCATCCAACAAGGCACTGTTCTCATCAGAGACAGAAGCTTCAAACAGAAGTTGAGAACTACGAGTGAACTTCATTGTTGACTCCTTGATGGTCACCTCAAAGTTGTGCTTTCTAGTGAGGGAGAGAACAGATAGGAGGTTGTTGGCAAGTAAGGGAACATGGAGGACATTGGAGAACTCGATTTGGCGTAAGGGGACTCTATTCTTGATTGGAGTAAAGACAATGGTCCCTACACCAGCAGCATAGATGATATTGTTGTCTGCGAGACGAACAGGGACTTTGCAAGGAGTATATTCCTTGAACCACTGACGATGTGGAGTCATGTGGGAAGTTGCACCTGTGTCTGCAATCCAATAATCTGGTGCTGAGCTGGAAACAGAAGAGAGGGCACTGGCATTGCCAGCAAGCTCCTGAGGCTGAGTCCTTTTTCCCTTATTTGCACAGTGTTTTCTAGACTGCTTCATTTTCCGACAATTAATGGTCTTGTGTGAACCCCTGGTGTTGCAAAAGGTGCAGTGAAGGAGGGATTTGGATGGGGAAGCAGTGGGAGTGCAGCTGGGAATGTGTTGATAGGACATGGGATGCAGGAGGTTGGATGTGGTGATATTGTTTGTGCAAACGACTAATGCGATCGGCGCGAAAACTGGAGGGACGAAAGGTCGTCAATGTTCAAATTGTTGGTCCGAGTTTCAAAGTGATCGATAAGAAAGTAGAGCCGCTAGAGCAGTTTCAAATCGTAGAAATGTTTGCCTTATAACAGGCAAGCGAGTGATGTGATCGTCGCGAAAATTTGCGTGATGATAGAGACCTAAACGATGTATGTTGTCTATCGATTTGAAAACGATCTGAACAATTGCTGAGGTGCTGTAGCTGTTTTAAGAATTGCTATATTTTAAAACTCGATTTTCGGATGAATGAGTGATGCGATCGATGCGGGAATGACAGCGCTGCGAGAACGATATACGAAGTAGGTCGAGTATAAATTTTAGCGCGATTCGTCAAAGGATAGAGCAGCTAGAGCAGTGCCAAGATGATGGAATTGTTTGTCAATTATCAGCAGAGTGTGTGGTTCGATCGGCGCGAAAATCGGAGGGTGTCGAGTTCGTCGAACGGTGATGACGTGGTAGCGATTTCGCGTCGATTGAAACAAATCTCAGGGTGCTATGGCAGAAACTAGCGTAGAGAGACTTTCAGAGGTTGATTTGAGCAGCAGGGAGGTGTGTTTTCAACCAGGTGGATAGAGAAGTAAGCAGATAGGTGAAAAGTCAGCCTAAGCGCGAAAATTCTGAAAGCCCTCAGTAGTCTGGGCTCATAACCTGTTGTAATTCAGGTTATGGCACCTCTGAGGATGACTTTAGTGTTTATACAAGTAGTAGAAACAGTAAAGTCTGACTCAGTAGTCATGTGACTCATATGGAGTGAGATTGAATAGAAAGAAAAGGATAACTTCAACACCATGGAGCCCGTGGGAGATATTACACTTTTCAGATGTTACTCTCCATTATATATATCGGCACTTGTACATACTCATTTTAGGCCTTAGTCTAAAATCAACCTGAAATGCCCCCTAGAGACTTCCTGCTCACCTCCTATGAAATTAAGGACCAAATGGACAAACAGCAATGGCACAGCACTCCGCTTGAGTCGCTGAGGCCAAGGTCCCTCCTTGCTAAGTCTCCAGTTCCCCTCCGGAATCGTCTGCCCTCGCCCAGTTCTAACAGAGAGCGTGATATCAAGCCCGAGCAGTCTTCCACTGGCTGGGATTATCTTGTGTCAGGGCTGTCTGTGTTTCAGGTGACACCACTTCCCTGGTCGAAACCAGGTGTACTAAGGTTCCTTTGATATTTTGCAATGTTAAGGAAAGATAAGTGTTGCACTCACCAGTACTCTCTGCAGCAGTTGGTTGTGCAGCATCAGGGTTGGAACTTGTCTCCTTAGCGGCAGCTTGCTTCACACATTGAGTCTCCCAAGCCTTGACAGCAGCATTGCTCCTATTGCTATGGTGCACCTGTGATTGGGTGGAGGCACAAGGGGATCTGCGACATTTTTGGGATCCCTCTTTTTTGTCTTAGAAATTCCACTGAGGAGCGTGTGCAGCTGCTCATGGTCCGAACTGAAAATCACTCAGTTCAAAATTGAAAGGAAGGGATGTGCAGACTTAAGCTAAATTTGATTCTCCCAACTTTATTGTAAATGGTTGCAAATTCAGTTTAAGTCTGTTAACAAAATGCTCGCGACCCCCCTGCTTGTTGGGAAGGGTTATGAACACTGCCCATGGTGTCTGAAGGTATGTCAGTGCAGGGGTGGTGGGCTGGTAAACCATTTGCATCGGAATGGTTTCTGTCGGAAAAAAATGCAGCATACCGCTCAACAAGCTTGTCAATATTGAAGACTCACCCCCAAGCCATCCCAGGATGCTTCTCAGTCTGAAAACAGCGACTCTCTTAGCTGTGATGAAACCCTCAGTGACACTCGCTTTGGTGGAATAGACAAGAGTGATCAGGATGACATTACAGGTGGTGAACAAAGAAATTCCCCTGGACTTGGGGACGATCAGACATGCATTGAGAAGTTGCTCCCTGAACATGAAGATCTCCATGCTAATTTGACCAGGGTTGTGGACCCTTGCACTGGAAAAGTCCTCTTGGGTGAGGTGGAGATGCTCTGGGACAAGCTCGCCAGAAGCGAAGATGAAGGGAAACCTTATGCACCATTCCTGAGTAGGCAGGAGTGGGAATTGTGTCATTGGCTAAGCATGGAAGGCCTGTCGCAAGGTGCTATACAAAATATGAAAATATAAGAAAATAAGCAATTTCTCAATGGATTTACCGAATTGAAAGCCGAAATTGAAAATGCAGCTGGAGGTAACTCTCATGCAGCTGATAAGCATTTTCACCAATTTACTAGACGTTGTGGGAACAAGTGAGGCTGGAATTCTGGGTTGCTGCTTGAGATTCCCACACCTGCACATACTCGTGACCTGCCGTGCCTAACTTGCCCAACACATAACTCTGTCAATTTTCAACCAATTGAGATGTTTTTATCGCTTTCTAAAACTACAATGGGTATGTGAATATGATTTTCCATGGATTGGTTTAGCAAAAAATAGATTGTTACCTTCTGTGTCAGGTTAGCGAACATCCAAACCCTCCAAGCTGGTGTGATGCCTCAGAAATGCGCAAGTGCATCAAGGAAATGCCAGGCCCTCCATCTTGGAAGTCAGATGTAATCACCCTAAAGGAAGCTCCGGAGGAGCTGCAAACCTTATATTGGCGTAACCCTGTAGAATGTGTCCAGTTCTTATTCCAGAATCCGGATTTCGATGGTTGCATGGCCTACACACCAAATCGCCTATACAATCAAAATGGGACGAGGGTATTCACAGAGATGACGACTGCAGAGGAATGGCACTACCAACAGGTGGGAAAGCAGGCCTCGATCATGCCAGAGGATCCCTATAATGATATGTGAACCATTTAGTCATTGCTCGAACAGGGGACTACAATCCTTGGTGTGATCCTAGCATCAGATCAGATGCACCTTACAAACTTTACCGGTGACAAGAAGATGCATGCCATCTATATATCGCTAGGCAATATCTCCAAAGATGTTAGGAAAAAGCGAAATGCCCGTGCATGGTTACTCCTTGCCAAAATACCGATTTCCAAGTTTTCCAAAACTTGCTTTACCGGAAGCAAGACAGAGCGAGAATCCATGCCTGGGATTCTTTCCCACCGTCTGTTTCACCAGTGCATGAAACTGGTACTTGCACCATTGAGGGTAGATTGAAGGACATATGAAATCATGCCATCGCCTGATGGGAGACTTCGAGTGTGTTTGGCCATCTTGATGGCTTGGATTGCTGACTTGGAGGAGCAGCTGCTTATTGCTGGGGTACAGAATTTCGGTTGCCCAGTATGTTCTGCTGTATTTGAGGATCTGGAATGACATGAGTGTTTCGGCCTCTGTACAGGGGAGATGATCATTTTGGCGCTCAGAAACGTCTGTGCAAAATTCCCTTCTGCTTCCGTCTATGAGTTCAGACAAGAAGTCAAGAAGCTCAGGCTAGGACTATCTGGTACAATTGAGGACCCATGCTGGGAAGGTCTTGGGGTAGACCCATATGTTTTCATCAAACAGGATATCCTACATGGGATACACAAGTTTGTCTGGGACCATCCCGGTGAATGGCTCAAAAAGTTGCTTGGTGCTGACGAACTTGACTGACGTTTCATGACCCAGCCTCCACTTCACTATCGCGTCTTCACTGGAGGGGTATCGAAAATTTCACAGGCATCTGGGCAGGAGCACCAGACACATCAACGATCCATATTACTGGTGATTGTTGGCCACAAAAACATTGATAACAAAGTCATTCGTTCAATGTCAGGGCACGGCCCTTGACCCCACTCACCCTCAGACACCCTCACCCTTTCCCTAACCACCCTCTCTCCACATTTCCCCATTCCCCTTATCCTTCCCCCACTGTTTCACATAATGACGCGCGCGCGCGAACCCGTGGGAACGTTCTGGGTGAGCGACTCGCCCAGAAATGTACAGCCACAACCGTGGGAACATTCTGGGCGAGCAGCTCGCCCAGAACTTTCCCACGGGTCACACCCGTTATGGAAAGTCGGCAGCAAGCGGGAACTGTATAGTTCCTAGGGTCCTTTTGTGTCGGCCTCACAGGGGGCTGAGAAGCTTACCCTTCTTCTCAGCTCATTCCCTGTGAAGGCAAGTGTACTTACCCGCTTTTCAATGAATAGCAGCTCATTCCCTGTGAAGGCTGAGGCCAGTCCCCTCAGCGACTTCGAGGAGTTAGCACCTGGGGAGAGTACCCCAGCATCCACACCCGGCCTCGCCCTCCGGCCACTCCCAGCTGGGGTCCGGATCCTGACATTCAACCCAATCCATTCTGGACTTCGCCTATATGGCACAATATCCCTCACTCTCAGCAGCCCATCTTGACAAGATGAAGGACCTACTTTCTACATTCCACCACAACAAAGATGTTCTTATCCACAGAGGAGCATGTGAGGCATCACATTTTCGAATACCCAAATTACATGGATTGCAACACTTTGTCGATGACGTCATTGTAGGAGGACCACCTGATAACTTCTCCATGGAAACCCCTGAATCTCTGCAATTAGAAATGTGCAAAGATCCCTACCATGCCACTAACCGCTGTGAATATGATGAACAGATTATCAACCACTTGGAAATTCATGATCGGTTAGCTTTGCAGTGATCGTACAAGGCATTCCGGACCAGAAACCAAACATACCTTGTGAGTGGTGGCTTAGTCTGTCATTGTCGATTTTAACGATCCTCATTGATAGAATTCTACAACCCAAACCCAAGTTATCACAGCAGATGAAACTGTTATTCAACAGAACGATGTAAGCCCATCCCCCGATCCAGCTGTTGTTAGTACCCCTGTTGGGCTCGGTGTTAGTAACATTCCACTCAGCATCAAGATCCCAAAAGAACCCCATTACTGTGCTTGTCCTGTCAATCAGCTCATGGAATCGCATGGCATCCCAGATCTGGTTTCATCAATAGGCCGAATGCTGGATTTAAATGGCTATGATGGATCATCACCTGGTGGATGGTGGGAGTATGGAATTGAGGGACCCCCCAAAGAGTATCGCTTCATCGATATGTGGGACCACTTCCGACTCACTACACCTCCTTGCGACAAATTCTCTGAAGAAGAATCTGTGATGATCAGTTGCAAAGCAAAAAGTAGAACTCAGAGCCGTTCTCTGTTCTCGCCAGTCTTGATCAAGATGAATACATCAGATGGGTTACACCGTGAGTTGTCCTTATTTCCTCACCCAATAGACATGAGACCTTACATGGTTCTTCATACCATGGCTTCCCAGGATACTGTCCAGCAGAGCTCCGTCTTGTATTTCACCATCGAATCGATAAGCGGTACTGCGATCCTGATGGCAGGCTGCTTGCGCATGTGCTCTGGTATACCCCTATCCCCATGCGACCTAGTGGAGACACTGGGATGTATCAGGTTACTCAAGAATTTGACATGCACGGATGTCAAAAGGCTGGTGTGATTGACCTTTCTTGCATTAAAGGTATATGTCCACTTGCACCTGTATTTGAGGAACAGTGTGATATGACCACAGCCTCTGAGACCTGTTTTGAGAAGATCCGTAACTACCACATCAACCCCTACTCCAGTCACTCTTTCTTTCGTTGCTTCCAATGGTCAGCCTTATCCCATTGACAACTTGAATTCGTGTGTGTTATCGCTTGCCTCCACATGATCCTTCTGTGGACTCCCGCAGGACTTTCATGCCTTTACCCATACCCCTCCTCATGACCTCATCGCAGATAACGCAAACTTCCACCATCCAAGCCACTGCTTGCCTGCTCATTTTCAAAACAGCCACCACCTATCATCCTCGTTTTCAATCTTTCACTCAATTTGTAACCATGATTTTGGCTGACTCAAGTGGTAACTGGAGTGAAAGAGAAGAGAACACATTGAGCACTGTTGGAACGAGATGGGAGCGAGATAAATAATGAGTTATTTCCCAACTACCTCGATGACGTTGAAAGAGGGCTCATGGCTCTTTATGCCGACTAAGCTCATGGGGGCCAAACTCCCTAAACTCCTACTTTCTTGACTATACTCTGCTTATCTCGATCCTTAACTCCGGTGTGGGTTCTCCAGGATTCCACAAGGTCCGGGCTCAACTAATCTACTACCCACTCGTTGTGGGCTAGACAGTTGCCCTTATTCCTACTGTTGGATTCCACACACTCACTCCAACTCTAGTGCGTCCTAGCACCTTAGAGAAATTGGGGGAGGGGAGAACTTTTTTTCCAAAATCCGGTATGTACAGGATATAAGGAACAATTATTTTTAGAATAATTGATGGGAAATATTGGTACCATATGGCACCTGCATACCTTATTAGGCGAAATAATAAAAAAGGGTAACAGTAACAATAAAAGAATATCAATCAATAACTGAAATGATGGCAAAATATGAAAATAAAAGAAAATAAGCGATATCTCAACGGATTTACGGAATTATGAGCCGAAATTGGAAATGTAGCCGGAGATAACTCTCACGCAGCCGATAAGCATTTTTACCAATTTATTAGACGCCGTGGGAACGGGTGAGGCTGGAATTCTGGGTTGCCGCTTGAGATTCCCACGCCCGCACATGCTCGTGACCTGCTGTGCCTAACTTCTCCAACACGGAACTCTGTCAAATCTCCACCAATTGGGACGTTCTTGTTATCGTCAGAATCGTAAGAATTAGGACTATTTTTAGATATCGAATTTGTATTGGGTTGTTGTGTGAATGGAAGTGGTTTTATAGTCGTGAAATCGGGTATCTGAGCCGGCTCTGCACGTGGGCGATTATCCCACCTACAATGTGCAGTACTTTAATTATTGATCCAACCCTAGAACGATGTCATGTTGCCACTGCCCTCCTCTGGCATCGAGGTTGAGTTGGCAGTGGCCTGCATGACATACACTTGATGTTGAGCTAATGGGTAGAACCCCGTACCTAATGGGAAATTTAGTCCTGAACCTGGCAGGTGAGAGCCTCAAGCCTTTGGTCAAGCGCTCCCATAGTATCCCTGCCCCCAACTTTATTGTCAACACCAAGGATTCTCCTGCCCAATGAGTGGATCAACTCACAACCAGTCTGGATGGATGTCTTCCCAGCAGCCTCCCTCCAAACCCGGTTCATCAGCCATTGTATTTGCTTCTACTTTGCTGACCAGTTTCGTGCGATGGGGAGGCTCAGCACAATTTTTCAGGGGGCATGCCATGTTTGGGGTGGCAGAAATACACCGCAAGGTGGTTTGGCTAATAGCGCAAACAAATGCATGGCCAATGCAAAGTAGGGGGTTGGCGACTCGTGGGTCAAATTGGAGTTTCATTCCTGCCATTAATGACTTGATGCCTGGGCTTGTAGATGGTGGGACATTTCACAATGTTTCCAATTCTTTGAAGCCTTCCAACTTGTTATCCAATTTCACATCTGGTATCTCCTCTTCAATCCCCAGTTACCAAATGGTCATTCCTTGGCGAATCTTAATCGCCCCAGAGATGGTCATGGGCTCTCTGTCAGAGACCAGATTTAAGACGAAGGAATGTCTCCATAACGGAGGGCTTTGGCCTCAGCGACTTCTGCCAGGAGCGCTGTGCCTAGTGACACGTCCGTGCCCTAACTTACTGACTGGCACTTAGAACCTAGTGGGGGTAACTCTAGTTGATTTATCTGCTGGGGCGTAACCTATGTACAAGTAGTGTATATATATGGTTACAGCGGAGACGGTTCCGCAATTGGCGGAGCCGGACGGAGCGGAGCTAACGGGGTTAAGACATTAGCCGACTGAATATTACCGACAAGTCGGTTCGTGGGGTTAGCGGGAAGGCAGGCGTTAACCCAGAAACGGAAAGGAGGGATAAGCCCGAAGGTGGACTCTGCAGGGCAGGCGAGTGTATTGCCCAGCGGAGGCGGGAGTGCGCTAGCGGACGTCGGAGCTGTCCGGAAGTCTTCGGGGCTCCGTACTTAGGGAGGCGTAGGTAATAAATTGAAATGAGGGGGTGGTGACCATTGAGGGGTACCGGGAGGTTTGCGGAATATGGGGGCTCCGAAGTTGGTGAGGGGGGAGCGGAGTTAGAACGGAGGGGGCGGAGAGCCCGGAAGTCGATGGCCGGGAATGGATATGACACTCTCTGGATCTAGATGGGAAAAAGGTTCCAGGAGGACTTGATGGACTTCAGAGTCATTGGCATGGATTGTCCGCTCCTTGGATGGGCATTGGGCACGGTGATTGCTCAAGGGGACATGAATGACCCAGGGGCGAGACCGACACATGGTTTGAGAGCCACCAGCCCGATTTCTCTATCGCCAAGCCTTCCCAGATCAAAGTTCAACAGAGAGTTCTTGTCATATCCGTGCATACCCGATCCCAACCCGACTTCCGGACCTCCTCCTTCCCCACCTCTGGAGTCCTACCCTACCGCTGTCCGTTCCGATACTCACCTTCGGTCCTGGCAACACACCTCCTCTTACCTCCGATGCCACCTCCACTCCACCTCCCCTCTCCTCCCCTATCTCTGTCCACTCCGTTACTCACCTCAGACCGAACACCACCCCCCTCGCCACCCTCCTACTACTCCTCCTCCTACTCCTCCACTCCTCCCTCACAACACCTCCACCCTTCCGTCACCCTCCTACGCTTCTCCCGTCTGCTCTGATACTCACCTTCGGACCTGACAACTCTCCTTCTGCCACTCCCTCCCTCTTCCCTTTCTCCTCTCTCTTCCCTCTGGTACTCTTCTGCCAACCTCCTGCCAAGTTACGACCTTCCACTGCTGTCCCATACTTTGTACTCAGGCACCGCTCGTACCTTGCTCCGAGCCTCCGTCATAGTCCCTACCTCGGACTTTGACTCCACCTCAGTCTTAGTCCATTGCATTGGTGACCTCATACTATGTAAACACCATTGCCAATATTCCTTGGACTTTCAACCCCACCTCTGTGAGCTCCGCAACCTCCGAGCTTTGTGGATCATCTTCGGCACTTTCGCCCCTTGTAATGTATCTCTCGCGTTTTCCCCTCATCCCTATTTGGACTGCTGCTTCTTCCCATTCTAGCCAGTTAGTCATCATCCCCACTTCTCCTCATCCTCCTGCCCCTCTGGGCCTCGCCCTCCTTACCTCCTTTCGGACGTATCACAGGTTCTGCTTTATGACTTTCAGTACCGCTCCGCTTCTGTCATCCCTTTGTTCCCGTTCGGATGCCTTCGTTACGATTCGGATCCCCTTTGTTTCCTTGTGCTTTTGCCCCCTCCATTATATATATCGGTGCTTGTACATACTCGTTTTGGCCTCAGTCCAAAATCGACCTGAAATGCCCCCTAGAGACTTCCTGCTCGCCTACTGTGAAATTAAGGACCAAATGGACAAACAGCAATGGCACAGCGCTCCACTTGAGTCGCTGAGGCCAAGGTCCTTCCACGCTAAGTCTCCAATTCCACTCCGGAGTTGTCTGAATCCACGCCTCATCTCCAACAGTTCTCGAATACGCATCTACTTCAACAGTCCAGTTCAACTAGAAGACATGCCCTCACAGGCATATGCCCCTGACAGGGACCGCAGTGGGAAATGGGAGAAGGAGGCTGATGACCTTCCCCTTCAAGGCCTACGATATCTGCTTGAATGGCCAAGGCTCGAGTCAATGGTGGTATAGCAATCAAAGTAATTGCAAAGGTGATGTGGACGTATCAAAGTAGACTTGGGACACTTTTACAACAACATCTTTGGCGTGCGTGCCTCTGAACCATGTGCCAAACCAGAACCCAGTGATGAGATGGTCAAAGTAATCGCAAAGGCGATCTGGAGGCAATACAGTAAACTCATCCTATGGATGCTTTTACGACCACCACATCACCTTTGAGATTGTTCAATGGATGTGCCTCCGTGTCAGGGTTCAGCACCCTGCCCTAGGGTGCCCCAGACTCCCCAACCAATCCCTTCCTTCCATTCCTTCATTGTTGCCTTGTTGTTGCCTTTCTGTGTTGTGTATCCGTGCGCACGGGATAGCGTGGGAACTTTCTGAGCGAGCAGCTCGCCCAGAATGTTCCCACAGGTCACAGCCACAGTTCTGGGCGAGCAACTCGCCCAGAACGTTCCCACACTTGGCACTGCCACCTGGATGTTCCCTCCGGGTCACACTACACAACTCTAAGAGCTGTATAGTTGTGGGCATGTGACCCATTCCTTTATATAGCAACCATGCGGGGAGATGAGACCTTTACCCTTCTTCTCATCTCATGCCCCGCATAGTGTGAGGACAGGCCAGATGGGGGTTGAGGTCAGGGAGCCTCTGAGTCCGAGGCCGGGCCCTGACACTCCGGGTGTATCGTTGGCGCCGGACCTCAAACCAACCTTGAACTCAGTTTTGCTATGAGGTGAGATTCCCAGGTATCTCCATCCTTGGCTGTTCCCGTTCAACTTGAGATATCGACTTCGCTGATGTATTTTCAGAAACCTGTTGTCTTACATGGCTAAGGAGTGTATCCATTCTTGGTGGGTTCACTTATGACATGAACTAATGTGACGGTTGCAGAAGAACACCAGGATCGCACTTGGCAAAGGCTCAAGTAGCACAATTCTCTTGCTGACCTGCGATGTCAAAACTCGAGGCAAGGACATCGCATCAGACCGACTTTCTTCTGTCATCACTGATGACAAGATTGTCATATCCCGGAATCCCGACCCCGCCCACTCCCACCACACCACACCTTCCTAACAACTTCACCATCCCCTACACCATGCCTTCCCCACTCCCCAAGTCACCTCCCCTCCTGATTGTCTCAGCTCCGGTCTGGTTGCGGCACACCGATCCTTGGCCACTCCCATCCCGGAACCTCGGTCCCGAGTTGGAACATTCGGAGACCCCGAATTTGCTCTGATATCCCGATGGACCTCCGACATCCCGTGACATGCCCTTAAACCTCTCCTCCACCCATTTCATTTATTTGAGTCACCTAACATCCTTCGGATACACAACTCCGCTTACGGAGCTACCCGCATCCTTCGGTGATCTCCCTCACATTATCACTTATTAGTCACCTTCTATTCTTAGCACGACTACCTTCTTCCTTCCATTCAGTCGGCTAACCCCCTTTGTCCATTTGTCTTCCACATTCATTTTCTGGCCTTCAACTCCGCCCTCCTTGGCCCGACACCTCGGTTCCCCATTCTAATATCGTTCGGGACCTTTCGGTACCTCTCGGTATCATTCGGTACCTTTCGGTGTTTTTCCCATTTGTCGGTTCGGACTTTGCATCCCCCTTTATAAATACCCGTAGATTAGAACCTGTAGTTCCTCAGTTCTAATCTCGACTAAAATGCCACCCAAAGTCCCTCTGAGTGAATTCCGCTCCCATTCTACAAGATACCTCAGACATAAGAAATACAAGGACTAACTGAGACGTAACGGAGGCACAGCGCTCCCTCCGAGTCGCTGAGGCTGCGTCCTTCTTAGAGCCTCTTGTACCATCCAGCAGAACCGGGCTCCCTGAGAAGCTTCGGTTCACTACCGGGGCCCTCGGACCCCCCTCTAGTTGAGCCCCGCCTGCATTTGGACTCACGCATTTACCCCCGTTCCATCATGGGTTTTTGACAAAGATGGAACTCGTTTTGGGTCTATTCAAGAAGTTCAACGAGAAATACCCTTTCCTTCATCTTGATATTTGTTGGAACACGAGCTGCTCTTCGCCATGCCCCTATCCCCAACTTTTTTCACTCAAGTTTGGAAATCCATACCCGACATATGCATTTGTTATCAGAGGTGCAAACCCGAAGGTCTAACGTGTTTACCAATGCGCTGACACTTGTGCATCCATACTAGCAACATCAACAACCACTCTATTATTATACAATGCTAGTTGACTGTGTCCATTACGCTTCCGTTATTTGTGAGTCCACTCAATTATCTGTTGAGGTATGTACCCCGTGGTCACTTCCATCAATAGACCCCTTGGCTGCACTTATCTATGTCCTGTAGATTCCCTGGAGCAAATGCAGGTGCTAAAAGGACTCCATGTATTACTTGAGAGTGATCTTGAGGCTTTAAAAACACTATGTCCCACCCTTCTGCAGACCACTGTGAGCATGTGAGACACAGTGTTCCAGAGATGGACAATCAATTTGTTTCATTTTTCTATTTCCTCGAATCGCCTAAGTTTTGTAATTCGTACACAACGTATGAGCTCATTATCAGAGGCGCAAGCCTGAAGGTCTAACGTATTTGCAGTGGCACATCAATGCACTGACACCTGTGCATCCATACTAGCAACATCAACAACTACTCAATTATTGAAATGTATTATACAATGCTATGCCCAACTATACCCCTGCTCTTCCGTTATTTGCGAGTCTGGAGTTGGTGACTCATTTAATCGACACCCCAATCCTGATTGTGTTTCCCCTGTCTAGGTGTATCAACCATGTGTCATATCCATGCATACCCGATCCTGACCCGACTTCCGGACCTCCTCCTTCCCCACCTCCGGAGTCCTACCCTACCGCTGTCTGTTCTGATACTCACCTTCGGTCCTGGCAACACACCTCCTCTTACCTCCGATGCCACCTCCACTCCTCCTTCCCTCTTCCCTTTCTCCTCTCTCTTCCCTCTGGTACTCTTCTGCCAACCTCCCACCAAGTTACGACCTTCCACTGCTGTCCCGTACTTCGTACTCAGGCACCGCTTGTACCTTTGCTCCGAGCCTCCATCATAGTCCCTACCTCGGACTTTGACTCCACCTCAGTCTTAGTCCATTGCATTGGTGACCTCATACTACGTAAACACCATTGCCAATATTCCCGGACTTTCAACCCCGCCTCCATAAGCTCCGCAACCTCCGAGCTTCGCAGATCATCTTCAGCACTTTCGCCACTTGTAATGTATCTCTCGCGTTTTCCCCTCATCCCTATTTGGACTGCTGCTTCTTCCCATTCTAGCCAGTTAGTCATCATCCCCACTTCTCCTCATCCTCCTGCCCCTCTGGGCCTCGCCCTCCCTACCTCCTTTCGGACGTATCACAGGTTCTGCCTTATGACCTTTGGTACCGCTCCGCTTCTGTCTACCCTTTGTTCCCGTTTGGATGTCTTCGTTCCGATTCGGATCCCCTTTGTTCCCTTGTGCTTTTGCCCCCTCCATTATATATATTGGCACTTGTACATACTCGTTTTGGGCTCAGTCCGAAATCGACCTGAATGCCCCCTAGAGACTTCCTGCTCACCTACTGTGAAATTAAGGACCAAATGGACAAACAGCAATGGCACAGCACTCTGCTTGAGTCGCTGAGGCCAAGGTCCTTCCATGCTAAGTCTCTGATTCCACTCCGGAGTTGTCTGAATCCGCACCTCATCTCTAACACTATGCTAACCAACAACCATGGGATGCTCTTTCCATTGCTAAGGGTCGCATTGTAGAGTTTCTCGAATCCTCTCCCCCAGCTCCAGTGGGAGTCCGTCTAGTGGCGTTGAAGTTCGCTCAATGCGTAATCTTGGTCCAGACATGGGGTGTTAGCGACCCCTGAGTAAGCCCATCAAGGACTACCCATCATGATATTCCATCTCAATCTGATGTTTCTCGCTCTTGTGCCAGTTGCTGTTACAGATGGGCGGATTCAGATGACTCCGGAGTGGAATCGGAGACTTAGCATGGAGGGACCTTGGCCTCAGCGACTCAAGCGGAGCACTGTGCCATTGCTGTTTGTCCATTTGGTCCTTAATTTCACAGTAGGTGAGCAGGAAGTCTCTAGAGGGCATTTCAGGTCAATTTCGGACTGAACCCACGAGTATGTACAAGCGCCGATATATATAATGGAAGGGGCAAAAGCACAAGGAAACAAAGGGGAACCGAATCGGAACGAAGACGTCCGAATGGGGACAAAGGGAAGAAGGGATGGAGCGGTACCAAAAGGTCATAAGGGAGGACCTGTGATACGTCCGAAAGGAGGTAGGGGGGCAAGGCCCAGAGGGGCAGGAGGATGAGGAGAAGTGGGGATGATGACTAACTGGCTAGAATGGGAAGAAGCAGTAGTCCAAATAGGGATGAGGGGTAAACGTGAGAGATACATTACAAGCGGCGAAAGTGCCGAAGGCGATCTGCGAAGCTCGGGGGTTGCGGAGCTTACGGGGGTTACGGAAGCGGGGTTGAAAGTCCGAGGGATATTGGCAATGGTGTTTACGTAGTATGAGGTCACCAATGCAATGGACTAAGACCGAGGTGGAGTCAAAGTCCGAGGTTGGGACTATGACGGAGGCTCGGAGTGAAGATACGATCAGCATCCGAGTAGGAAGTACGGGACAGTGGGGGAAGGTCGTAACTTGGTGGAAGGGTGGTGGAGGGGAGGGTTGTCAGGTCCGAAGGCGAGTATCGGAGCGGACAGGGGAAGCGTAGGAGGATTATGGGAGGGTGGAGGCGTTGCGGAGGGTGGCGGTGTTCGGTCCGAGGTGAGTATCGGAGCAGACGGAGATAGGGTCGGAGAGGTAAGGAGGAGTAGAGGTGGCATGGGGGGTAAGAAGGAGGTGTGTTGCCAAGACCGAAGGTGAGTATCGGAACGGCAGCGGTAGGTTATGACTCCGGAGGTGAAGAGGGTGGAGGTCCGGAAGTCAGGTCGGGGTCGGGTATGCACAGATATGACAATTCTTCTCATCTTCCTCTTCCTGTTTATTTCCTTCTATCTACACAGACCATCTTCCTTTGTATCGATGTACTATTGACCCGTCCGGCCCACACACCCCCCGGATGGCTTCCTGCTGTGCCCAGCATGTGCGCATGCAGCAGACACTCTCAGGATCCCCCACAGGGACACCCAGATGCCTGCGGCTGTCTCCGAGGATGACGTGGCACTCGTCATGTGACTCAAGCCGCATGTACATAAATGTACCTGAAGTGGGAACCGAAGAAGTAACCTTCTTCTCACATTCTCCACTTCAGGTAAGTAGTATAGTTTTCCCCTTTAATAATAATAACACATTCTCCACTTCAGTCTGAGTGGCCAGGGACCATTGTCCCGGATCGGGCCCGCCAGTACACATGCCTGCTCCACACCCCACGATGGCCTCAGTGCTGGGCATTACCCCTGGGCCCTCTCTACCCCGGACACATCCCTGACAAGCGTCCCGTTAGGAATCAATCACCAGTTGCAGATTCCGATTTCGGAGACACCACGGAACAACCAGTAGACCCTGTTCACTTCTTTGGACTTGGTTCCGAGGTCCCTGACTTCGTCGACCCTCCTCCTGCTGATCCTCCCATCCCCACTGTCCCAACCACCAATGATGCCGAACCCATCCCCAATGTGGCTATTGCACAACTAGCCCAAGCCATTGCCAGCTTGGCTCATCACACCGGACGTCCACCACCACCACCATCCTCCGCTCTCCGGACCAAGGTCCGTGAGCCCGAACAGTTCGATGGGAAAGATCCCCAAGAACTCCGAGTATTTCTGGTCCAATGCGAACTCAATTTCCAGGACCGTCCTGTCAGGGGACGGACCCCGGGTCCCCATGACCCCTCTCTCTATAGCCCACAGCCTAATCTACTGTGGGTAAGAAAGTGAGAAGAAGGTTAACTTCTCACTTTCCCACATTGGCCCAATATGGCGAAAACTTCCGGGGATACCCGGAAGTCACATGAGGTGGGATCCGGGGTCGGATCATGCGGCATGCGGAGCATGCAGTGCAGGAAGTGTGCAGGAAGTGGAGTGGGTCCGGATGCGGGTCCGGGTCCGGGCTAAGTCAGGGTATGTACCCTGACACATCCCCTCGCTTTTGCTAGCGACCACGCTAAGGTCATCTTCATGCAGTCCTACCTCAAGGGAATGGCCCTCGATTGGTTCGAGCCGGATCTATTATTTGACCAAAATTCTATGCTCCATCTGCAATGGATGAATAACTATCAAGAGTTTGTCAACGAACTTCAAACCAACTTCAGTCCTCACAATCCTGTGGGCGACGCCAAAGTTCAACTAATGACCCTGGACATGAAGGATGGGCACCACATCAATAAGTACGTTGTCGAGTTCAACCAACACGCCTCTCAACTTCATGGTTATGGAGAAGCCGCACTTCATCGTTTTTTCTATAACGGATTGCCGGAACGTATCAAGGACGATATTGCCAGAGTAGGTAAACCTTCTACTCTCATGGAACTTCGCACCTTGTCGCAAACTTTAGATGTGCGCTATTGGGAGCGTAAATCTGAAGTTACACGTCACACAAAACCCTCCTCCTCTAACGTTTTCGACAAGTCCACCGCCACTTCTCGTTCCGACCCCATCCCTTCCTCCTCCTCTTTCAACTCCGCTTCCGGTAGCAAGCCTCCAAAGGACAATAAGAAGTCCGAGGCCAGCTCCACTAAACTGGACCTTTCATCTAAACTGTCAGAGACCAGGTTGAGACGAGGGAATGTCTCCATGGCGGAGGGCTTTGGCCTCAGCGACTTATGCCAGGAGCGCTGTGCCAAGTAACACGTCCATGCCCTAACTTACTAAACTGGCAACCAGAACTGAAGGGGGTAAACTCTAGTCGATTTTATTACTGAGGTGTGTCAGGGACAGCTCCGAAAGCGGCGAGGTCCCGGCGCAAGGGACTCGATGGGACAGGTGTCGGCTATGCGTAGCAGCGGTCCCATTGCGGGGTGAGCGTCCCCGACCACTTAGTCTGAAGTGGGAAGTTGAGAAGAAGGCTGCTTCTTCTGTTCCCACCCCAGGTGCTATTATATACATGCGGTTGGGGTCACGTGGGAGGAGCCACGTCATCCCCACACACAGCCGCACTCCCCTGGGTATCTCCGTGGGAGATCCCGGAGGTGTGCCGCTCTGTGAGCAGGAATGCATGCAGCAGGCGCAGCGATCAGGGGAGCAGGGTTAGGTGTGTAGTAATACATAGAGAAGGGGAAGTCGACCATGGAACGGAAATAGAAAGAAAGAAGGAAAGGGGAAAGAAGAAACAGGGAGTGATAGCGGGGGAGCGGAGTAGGGCGGCGTGGCGCGGGGTCAGGTGGGGTGTGCCCTGACAAGGTGTAACCTATGTACAAGTTGAGTATATATATAGTTACAATGAGGGCAGGTCCGCAAATGGCAGAGCTGAGCAGAGTGGAGCTAATGGGGTTAGACATTAGCTGATTGAATATTACCGACGAGTCAGGTTACGGGGTTAACGGAAAGGTAGGTGATAACCCAGAAACGGAAAGGAGGGATATGCCCAAAGGTGGGCTTTGCAGGGCAAGCGAGTGTATTGCCCAGCGGAGGTGGGGGTGCGCTAGCGGACATCAGAGCTGTCCGGAAGCCTTCAGGGCTCCGTACTTAGGGAGGCATAGGTAATAAATTGAAAGGAAGGGGTGGTGACCATTGAGGGGTACCGAGGGGATTGCGGAATACGGGAGCTCCGAGGTTAGTGAAGAAGGAGTGGAGGTAGACCGGAGGGATCGAAGGGATCGGAAGTCGATGGCCAGGGATGGATATGACATAAACTCGGAGACAACGGCAAGCTCACACCACAAGAGCATAAGTGTCGTCTCGACGAGAAACTTTGTATGTTCTGTGGTCAGTCTGGCCACATGGTCAAGGACTGCCCCAAGTCTTCTTCTCACGCATCTAAGGTCCATTCGGCCCAGACTGAGGAGCAAGGATCCGCTTCCACAGAAGCAAAAAATTAGTCCACACCCCTGTGGACTCCGCATGGACTGGGGGTTGCGATTCTTCCCTCTGTGCGCTCAAAGAAGTGCGTTTAAATGCGTCTTCCATCTCTGACTTATCCTCCCTCCATATTCCCGTTTCTTTTCTCTTTCAAAAGGTCTATTTCCCCCTCTCAATGTTGACCCTTCGGTTAATGTCCTACCCATTGTAGATAGTGTTGCTGATGTACCACTCTCTCCTCTGCCCCCTCCGACTACTTCCATAGAACGATCCACCTCTCTCCGCTTCTCTTCTTTCTCTTCTCCTGTCCCTTCTCCTCTGTCCAATGATAGGACACAAAATAAACTTTTCCACTCCTATGAGAACGTACCCGCACTCATAGACTCTGGGTCTTCGGACTGCTTCATTGACGACACATTCATAAAGAAGTTGGCCTTGAAGACATATCAGATTAAACCCCTACAACTACGCCTATTCAACGGTAGCACCAACTCAATCATAACCCGTGCCGTTGATATTCCCCTCCGCTTCGCTTCCGGAAACATCACCCCCACAACTTTCTTTGTCACATCACTGGATGGATCATGTTCCTTAGTCCTAGGACACAACTGGCTTACCTGCTACAATCCGTTGATTGACTGGGTCTCAAGCAGTATTACGTTCCAAACTTCTGAACCTACCAAGACAGTTACTCCGAGCTCTCCCCTGTCATCTCCGGCACCACTGCCATCGTCCGACATCCAACCATCTGATGTTCCACCAGCACAGTCACAGGCTCCCATTCCTCCTTTACCATCTATCGAGTTCGTCAGCCGTTCCGCATTCGCAAAGGCTTGTCTGTCAGGGCACACCCACCTAACCCTGCGCTGCACCCCGTGCCGTACTGCCCTACTCTGCTTTCCCCACTATCACCCCCCATCCCTCCTTCCTCACTTTCCCCTTTTCTCTCTATTTCTATTCTACAGTTGATTTCCCTTTTCTCCATGTACCACTATGTACCTAACCCCACTCCCCTGATCGCCACACATGCCACGCACACTCCTGCCTACCGAGCAGCCACCTCCGGGATCTCCCGCGGAGACACCTGGGGAGGTGCGGCTGTGTGCGGAGATGACATGGCTCCTTCCACATGACCCTAACTGCATGTATATTATAGCGCCTGGGGTGGGAACAGAAGAAGCAGCCTTCTTCTCAATTTCCCACTTCAGGTAAGTACCATAGCTTCTCCCTTTTAATGATAACTCAATTTCCCACTTCAGCCTAAGTGGTCGGGGACACTCACCCCATGACGGGACCGCCGCTACGCATAGCCAACACCTGTCCCATCGAGTCCCTCGTGCCAGGACCTCACCGCTTTCGGAGCTGTCCCTGACATTGTCAACTTGAAGGATTGGTATCCTTCAGCCTAACCATCCCTTCCGAGGACAGCCGCTTGAGGGCTGCCTCATCCCACACTGTCAGGGACAGCTCCGAAAGCGGCGAGGTCCCGGCGCGAGGGACTCAATGGGACAGGTGTTGGCTATGTGTAGCGGCGGTCCCGTCGCGGGGTGAGCGTCCCCGACCACTTAGGCTGAAGTGGGAAGTTGAGTTATCATTAAAGGGGAAAGCTATGGTACTTACCTGAAGTGGGAAGTTGAGAAGAAGGCTGCTTCTTCTGTTCCCACCCCAGGCGCTATTATATACAGGCGGTCAGGGTCATGTGGGAGAAGCCACGTCATCTCCGCACACAGCCGCGCCCCCCCGGGTGTCTCCGCGGGAGATCCCGGAGGTGGCCGTTCAGTAGGCGGGAGAGTGTGCGCGGCGTGTGTGGCGATCGGGGGAGCGGGGTTAGGTACATAGTGGTACATGGAGAAAAGGGAAATCAACTGTAGAATAGAAATAGGGAGAGAAGGGGAAAGTGAGAAAGGAGGGATGGGGGGTGATAGCGAGGAAAGCGGGGTAGGCGCGGGGTGCGGCGCAGGGTCGGGCGGGTGTGCCCTGACATCACCCCCCCTTAAGCCGCTTTGCCTCGAAGTGGCTAGGCAGTTCTCCTTCTCTCTCCCCGGGGCGTGGGGGTGCATTCGGTGGAACTCCTCAACTAGGTCGGAGGCGTGGGTCAGGTGGTCGCGCGTGAGCCATTGGTTTTCCGAGTGTGGCCAGCCTGTATACTTTACCAAGTACCGGAGTTTTCAGTGTAGCCACTTAGAGTCCAGGATTTTCTCGACCTCATACTCCTCTTCTCCATCTACGAGGTCTGGGCCCGGGCGGGGGTCGGTGGGGCGTTCCGCAATTTCATCAGGGCGGTGCGGTCTGATGTTCGTCACAGATACAACTGGGTGGATCCCTCTCTGTCGGGCGGTGAGCTGGAGTTTGACGGCGGCGGGGGAGACAACTTTAACGATCGTGAAGGGGCCGGTCCATTTATGGTCTAGCTTCTTGGTTGGGCAATCGGTTGTATAGTTCTGGGTGCTGAGCCAGACCCGGTCGCCTTCTTGGTACGTAGGGGCCGCCTCGTGGTTCTGGTCATAGTAGCGGGCCATCTCGTCCGCCGCATGCTCTAGCGCCGCCTTCGCCTCTTCCTGCATCTTCATCATCCTCGATGAGAAGGCATCAGCGGCTTCTACCTCCGATGTGCATGTGGGCTCTGTCCCCATCCTGGGGTGTTGGCCAGTGTTGAGCTCAAAAGGGGTGCGGCGAGTAGAGGAGTGGACACGGTTGTTATAGGCGAACTCCGCTAGCGGGAGCCAGTCCGCCCAATCATCTTGGCGGTGGTTGACAAATACCCTAAGGTAGGCTTCCACCTCTTGGTTTACTCGTTCCGTCTGCCCATCTGTTTGGGGGTGGTAGGGGGTCGAAGGGGTGAGCTTGACGCTGAGGAGGTCCGCGAGTTCTTTCAAGAAGCGTGAGACGAAGGCGCTCCCTCTGTCGCTGAGGATCTCTTCCGGGAGGCCGTGGTGCTTCCAGACGTGTTTGAGGAAGAGCCGCGCGATTCCCGCTGAGTCTACCGTCGTCACTGTTGGGACTGTGTCATATCCATACAATCCCGACCTCCGCTCCGGGCTCCCGGAACTCCGAACTCCGACTTCCGGAGCCCTACTTCCCTTCCGTCACCTTCTCCTTGCCGACTCCCAAGAGGTTATCCCACCTCCGGCTCGGACACCACCTTCGGTCCAACTCCGGAACATTCCGGGTCCGACCCCAACCTCGACACCTTCCAGACGAGTACGCAAAACCTATGCTCCCGACTCCGGACCTCCACTCCGGTATCCCGTTCACGTCTTGTCTCCGGAACCTCCGGTCTTAGCTCCGACCTCGGACTTTGACCCCACCTCCGCTTATACCCATTGTATTGGTTAGCTCATTCCATTTAATTACCTTTGCCAATATTCCGGAGTTTAACCTCCGAGTTCGGACTTTCCGGACTTACTCCGGACCTTGCAACTATTGCATTGTCCATCTATTCTCCCTCATTCCTATTTGGGCTGCTGCTTCCTTCTATTCAGTCAGCTAGCCATCCCCGACTCCCATCCTCCTTCCTTCCTTCTTGGGCCTTGGCCCTTCATTCCTCCTTTGGGAAACACCATTGAGTCAAACACTTGACCCTCGGTGTTGTTCCTCTTTCCATCTCCCTTTGTCTCCTTTTGTCCTACCCTTGTTCCTTTTGATTCCGGACCCCTCCTTATATACAATGTACCTAGTAACTTGTAACCTCAGTCCGAAATCGACTTGAATTCCCCCCAAGAGACTTTCCCTCTGCTAGATCTGAAATTAGGGACCCCTAGGACAACCAGCAATGGCACAGCGCTCCGCCTGAGTCGCTGAGGCCAAGGTCCTTCCATGCTAAGTCTCCGATTCCATTCCGGAGTTGTCCGAGTCCGCACATTCTAACAGACTGCGTGGATGCGTTTGGATAGGCGATCCACTACGACCAGCACGGCATTGTATCCCTTTGACTCGGGGAGTTCTCCAATCATGTCCACCGAGATCACTTGCCAGCGGCGAGCAGGGACCTTGTTCGGGATGAGCTTCCCTACTTTACGGGAGGGGAAGGATTTGACGCGGTTGCAGGTGTCGCATCTGCGTACGTACCGCCCGACATACTCCGCCATCCGTGGCCACCAGTAGTCGCGGGAGATGAGTTCCAGGGTTTTCCACCGCCCTGGGTGCCCCGTCACCCGCGCGTCGTGGTGGAACCGCACCAAGTCATGGCGGAGTTGCGGATCTTTCGGCACGTATACCCTTCCTCTGTACAGAACCAGCTCTCCTTGCCTCTCCCACTCATCCGACCTCAGCGTGCCTTCCCCAAGTTCTCACATCGCTTTCACCACCTTCTCATCAAGGTCTTTTGCCCTGCTGATCCTCTCGAGGATAGTCATCTCTTTGCCTTCCACTAAGACCGCCTCCGCCACGCGGGCCTCAAACCAGGTGGGTTGGAGGAGAGTCAGTCCTTCGTTGTCGTCTTTACCCTTTGGGTGGTCAGTGCGGCGTGAGAGCGCGTCAGGTTTTCCCATGAGTTTCCCGGGGCGGTGGATGAGGGTGAAGTGGAACTGGGAGAGGAAGAGTGACCACCGCGCTTGGCGCCGATTCAGCCGTTGCGCAGTGCGCGGAAATACCCTAGGTTGTGGTGGTCAGTGTAGACATCCACTTTCTCCTCTGCTCCTTGTAGGAAGTGCCGCCATTCCTCGAGGGCGCACACTATTGCGAGCATTTCCTTGTCATACACCTCATAGTTGCGCTCTACATCCGTGAAACTCTTGGACATGAAAGCTACGGGGTGGAACTCCCCGTCTGTTTGGAGCTGGGATAGGACCACGCCAGTTGCAAAGTTAGAGGCATCGCACTCAAGCTTGAAGCGGCCTGTATCAGTGGGGAAGGCAAGGACCGGGGCGGAGGTGACGGCGTCTTTAAGGGCGTGGAAAGCACGGTCCTTGTCTGGTCCCCAGGCCCACGCTTTGGTTTTGCAGGTCAGCGCGTGGAGGGGGTGGGCTGTCTTGGAGAAGTCCTTGATAAACCGGCGATAGAAGTTGACGAATCCCAGGAAGGATTGTACTTCTTTGACCTTGGTCGGGGTTGGCCAGTCAAGGACTCCGTGGACTTTCACAGGATCCATCGCGACGTTTCCCTCGGAGATGATAAGGCCGAGATACTCGATCCGCTTCTGCTCGAACTTACACTTCTCCGGCTTTAAGAAGAGTCTCCGCTTCCGCAGCGTCTCTAGGACCTCTCGGACGACCTTCCGGTGCTCCTCTAGGGTGGCTGTGAAGATCAAGATGTCGTCCATGTAGCAGATGACGACCTCTCGATCAATGAAGTCTCGGAGGATGTCGTTCATCATTGTCTGGAACGTCGCTGGGGAGTTACACAGGCCGAAGAACATGACAGTGGGCTCAAACAATCCCCTGTTGGTCGAAAACGCCGCTTTCCACTCATCGCCATCCTTGATGCAGACATTGTTAAATCCCCAGCGCAGATCTAGCACCGAGAAGTATTTGGCATTTCGGAGGCGCGTGAGGACGTCCGAAATGAGTGGGAGGGGATATGAGTTTTTGACCGTGATCTCGTTGAGCTTTCGGTAATCTTGGACTAGGCGCAGCGATCCATCCTTCTTCTTGACGAAGAAGACCGGCGCTCCCATCGGGGATTTGGACGCCCGTATGCGCCCATTCTGGAGGTTCTCACGCAGGAACTCGTCTAGTTCCTTCTGCTCTGGCCGTGACAGGGGGAAGGTCCTCCCTCTTGGGAGCTTGGCATCTGGCACTAGGTCTATTGCATGGTCCCAGGGCTTCCGTGGAGGTAGCTGGTCGAAGGCCTCTTTAGAGAATACATCTCTGAAGTCCTGGTACTGTTCTGGGACTAGCGCTTCAAACGGTGCCGGGTCCGCTCCTGGCTCGCGTGCCTCCTGGGCCATCCGCTGGGATGGCGTCGTGGTTGCTCTTAGCTCGTGTCCCCACCCCGGAGGGATGATAGCGGCGTAAATCCCGTCCCCAGGTTCCACCACAGGGTCTGGGTCAGCCTGTCCTCGCGCCGACTGGCAGGAAGATGGGCACCGGGACATACTGACCTTTTGCCGCATCCAGTCTACCTCTGGGTTGTGGTACAGCAGCCACGAGTGTCCTATGATGAGGGACTGCCACCCCAGGTTCGCGACGGCGAAGCGGGCCCGCTCTGTGTGCCGCCCGAATGTCAAGAGGGCCTCCAGTTCCTCAGTTATGGCTCCGTTCTCGTTTGGGGTTCCGTCGACGTTGCGAACGGGGATGGGCTGGGGGAGTGGGGTCGTCTCGAGCTCATGCTTCCTAATGAACTCGGGGCTTACAAAGTTCCCAGTGGCTCCCGAGTCTAGGAGCGCCGACACGGAGACGGTGGCGAGGGAGGTTAGGGTGGTCAGCTTTACAGCCATGTTGAGGGATCTGGGGGGTTGCTTGGACAGCACGTAGATGGCAGGTGGCGGGACCGCTACCTTCGGCGCTGTACTTGGGGCTTCTTCGCCCTTACTACTCGAGGACGCGACTTTCCTCTTTTTCTTGGCGATGACTCGGTGGAATTTGGACATCGGCACTGACTTAGGTGCCTCACGGTATCTACACGAGCTACTACTATCGCCCACAGGCGGCTGGGGCGTGTCCCTCACCGGTCGCCTTCCTGAAAATCCTCTTGGGGCTCTGTCTCTTGCCCGTCTCCTCCATCCGCTTCTGGTTCGTCTACCAACTGCCTTCTCAGCCCTTCCATGAGTGCCCTAAGGTCCTCCGGGTGCATTCGCCTGGCTCGGCGGATTTTCGGTTGCGGGCAGTCTCACGCGACGTGCCCTGGTGCGTTGCAGTTATAGCACAGCCCGTTCCGTCTTTGGTCTATCCTTGAGCGGTCGAGGTCCATAGGCTGCGGTCCCCCTCCCGCCACAGGGCGCGCTGCGGGAGGCAGCGGTGCGGCGGTGGCTGAGGGGCGTGGGGGTTGGGGAGCTGGGCGCGCTTGCAGGAAGGTAGTGGGGAGCGGGGATCTCGTGGGTGGGAGTTGGGGTCTGACTGGGGGCAAGCAGGGCTGCGTTGCCTGGAAGCGCCGCCACTGGTTGTCGAGGAGGGTGGCTTCACGTTTCCACTCAGCCCAGGTAGTCGGCATGGGGCGGAGGCGGTAGATGCTCTCTTGGAGCCGGGAGTTGATCGCCTGCTCGAAGCGGTCTACTAGCCCTACGTCTCCTAGCTGCGAGGCGGGGCCGAGGATCTCGAACTCTTGGATGACCTTGTCCACAGAGTTGGTGCCTTGTCGCAAGGTGGCCAGCTTCTGCCTGGCCATGGCTTCACGGTTCGGGTCTTGAAACATGGCGTCGAGCTCCGTGTTGAACTCGTCCATGGTAAGCCCGGGGGAGCCCGTCGTCAGCAGCGTGATGGTACGCTGCATCGCCCATGCTCCCGCAGTCCCTCCCTTCATGTAGGACAGGACAAAGAGGATCTGGGAGAGGGCGTCGGGAAACTCCGCCGCTCGAACATGGAAGTAAATGCCGCATTCAGCCTTGAAGCGGTCAAGGTCTTCGGTTGCTCCAGAGAAGGGGGTAGGAGGGGCAACTTTGGGCGGTTTGGGTCTGGGGGCAGGTGTGGACGCCAGTGCAGGCGCTGGCGCCGGTGCGGGCACAGCTGGGGGTTGGCTCTGGAGTTGGCTCTCTACGATGGCCTGGAGCTCCTGGAATCGGGACAGCAGCTCGTCATACTGCTCTTCGGTCACCATAGCGGGGGAGATGGGGGAGGCGGGGGAAATGAGGTTAAAGCCTTCTTCTGCTGTCAGGGACAGCTCCGAAAGCGGCGAGGTCCCGGCGCGAGGGACTCGATGGGACAGGTGTCGGCTATGTGTAGCGGCGGTCCCATCGCGGGGTGAGCGTCCCCGACCACTTAGGCTGAAGTGGGAAGTTGAGTTATCATTAAAGGGGAAAGCTATGGTACTTACCTGAAGTGGGAAGTTGAGAAGAAGGCTGCTTCTTCTGTTCCCACCCCAGGCACTATTATATACAGGTGGTCAGGGTCATGTGGGAGAAGCCACATCATCTCCGCACACAGCCGCGCCCCCCCGGGTGTCTCCGCGGGAGATCCCGGAGGTGGCCGTTCAGTAGGCGGGAGAGTGTGCGCGGCGCGTGCGGCGATCGGGGGAGCGGGGTTAGGTACATAGTGGTACATGGAGAAAAGGGAAATCGACCGTAGAATAGAAATAGGGAGAGAAGGGGAAAGTGAGAAAGGAGGGACAGGGGGTGATAGCGAGGAAAGCAGGGTAGGCGTGGGGTGCGGCGCAGGGTCAGGCGGGTGTGCCCTGACACACACCAATTCCGTCGACCTCTCAGCCATTCCGAAGGAGTATCACGAGTTCGCAGATGTGTTCAGTAAGAGCAAAGCCTCGACGCTGGCACTGCACCGTGAGCACGACCTGAAGATCGACCTTGAGGAAGGCACTTCACCACCCTTGGGTACTATGTACTCTCTCTCTACTTCGGAACTCGAGGCCCTCCGGGCATTCTTAGATGAACACCTAGCCTCCGGGTTCATTCATCCCGCTACTTCCGCTCACGCGGCACCAGTCCTCTTCGTCTGCAAGAAAGACGGATCCCTCTGTCTTTGCGTTGACTTCTGAGGGCTAAACAAGATCACCAAAAAGGATCGCTACCCACTCCCCCGCATCTCCAACCTCCTTGACGCACCTAGCCGTGCCACAGTCTACACCAGACTCGACCTCCGGCATGCTTACCACCTGGTTCGCATTGCAGCAGGCGACGAATGGAAGACTTCCTTCTGCATGTGCTATGGTTCCTATGAGTGGCTTGTCATGCCATTTGGACTCACAAATGCACCCGTGGCCTTCCAGCGATTCGTCAACACAATCTTTGCTGACCTCTTGGACATTTCTGTGGTAGTCTACCTAGACGACATCCTTACCTACTCGGAAGACATGGCTTCACATCAGGAGCATGTCCGAGAAGTTCTTAGGAGACTCTGCAAACATGGCCTATACGCCAATCCGAAGAAATGCGAATTTCATATGGACACTACGGATATCTCGGATACTGCCTTTCTCCCTCCGGACTCACCATGTCCATCGAGAAGGTCAAAGCTGTCCAAGATTGGCCCGAGCCCCATAAAGTCAAGGATGTCCAATCCTTCCTTGGCTTCACTAACTTCTATCAGCGTTTCATCCACCAATACTCCGACATTGTGGTCCCCTTGATGTGCCTTACGCATAAAGGAGCCCCCTGGTTATTCTCTGATGATTGTCGCTCTGCTTTCAACACCTTGAAAGAAGCCTTCACTTCTGCTCCTATCCTGACACATTGGTTACCCGATGCCCCCCTCATTGTAGAAACCGATGCTGTCAGGGCATGGGAAAACGTTACCATGACTCGCTGTTGGCGACCGTTAAGGTCCGCTGCTCCAGTGTAACAGCCCGTTAAGGGCGGGGATGACAATCGCGGTGAAATGGGGTTTCGGCTTCAACGACTCGTTCATGAGCGTTGCACCTCGTACTTGATGTGGCCCCGATATTTCAGAGGGTGTACAACCGGTATTTAAGTATAACGGAATGAATAGAAATAAGTCGCCAGATCTCACAGAGATTGCGGGCAGGGTTAAGAAGGAACAACAACAAACAAAGAGTGTGGGAGAAGGACAGCCATGCATGGCCATCAAGAAAAACAAACGTGATAAGGAAAGACTTGTAGGCCCGTGATGGGCCATGGAAACAGGTAGCGGTGACAGGGAAGGGTGACGGGCTTGTTCAGGCGGCGTCGGGCAGGCAGCGGAGTTGACGGGGTCGAAGCGGAGGAGGGAGAAGGTGTGGGGAGTGATCACCTGACCGTGGGAATTGCCGGGTCGTGACAGATGCCTCCGATTACGCGATCTCCGGAATCCTGTCCATCCGTTGTGATGACGGAGAGATTCACCCCGTCGCTTTCCACTCTAGAACACTCTCGGCGCTGGAGCTCAACTACAACACCCACGATAAGGAACTGCTTGCCATCCATGATGCGTTCCGATTGTGGCATCACTACCTTGAAGGTTCAGGAACTCCAATCGACGTCATTACTGACCACAAGAACCTCGAGTATTTTTCCACCATGACCCGGCAGCAAGCCCGCCGGTCAGAGTTCCTCTCCCAGTTCCACATGACTGTCCGATTCCGTCCCGGAAGACTCGGAGTAAAACCAGATGCGTTGACTAGATGCTGGGATGTCTATCCCAAAGAAGGGGATATGGACTATGTGTCAGGGATGGTTTGAGGAAGGTGGAGGTAGCAGCGTAGCGCTCAGTGCTAGCAGCCTGGATGGTGGTGGGGCGGTGAGACAGTGTAGTGGGCAGCCCTCACTCGGGCTTACGTCCCTGTGTGGCTTCTTAGGCTGAAGCAGGAAATGTATTGTTATTAGAGTGGGAAGCTAGACTAAACTAGGGTACTTGCCTGAAGCAGGAAATGAGAAGAAGGTTACTTCTTTGGTCCTGCTTCGGCTTAGTTTATATACATGTGGGAATGGGTCACGTGGAGGTGCCACATCATCCCCAGACAAAGCCGGGTTACCGTGGGTGGCTCCGCGGTCGATCCCGAGTGTTAGAGGGGAAATACAAGTAGGAATGCGCAGCGCGTCCGGCATCGCAGTGCCCCTATGGGGTGCTCGGCGTCGAACGCATCCATGCTACAAGTGTGGGAAGGAAAGGGAGGTCGTCTGTATAAAGATAGAAAAGAGAAGGAGGAAAGAAGAGAGAGTGAGAGAATGAGACGATGAGACGAAAAGGAGAAGGAGGCAGCAGCATGCCCTGACACTACGCTCGCATCAATCCGCAGAACTTCCAACTGGTCTTCACTTTGGAGCAGCTCACTACATCCTTATGAGCCACATTCCTAGCTGCCACAGTAATCCGAGCAGCCGTACTCATCGACACAGAGGCTCTTCATTGAGACATTCTAGCCTCCCTCTCCTCTGATACCACAATCTCTTCTCATCTCGCTTCCCCCAACCTCCCCAATTCCCGCTGGTCCATTGATGCCGAAGGCCTGCTAAGGCTGGACAACTGCACCTATGTTCCGGAATCCAACAATCTCTATCTCCGCGTTTTGCGAGACAAACACGACCACCAACTTTCTGGACACTTCAGTCAAAACCGGACTCTGGATCTAGTATGTCATGAGTATACCTGGCTGGGCATCCGTAACTTCGTCAAGAGTCACGTCTCCTCCTGCACTTCTTGTGCCCATGCCAAAGTCCCCCATCATAAGCCTTACAGCTTGCTCAAACAACTCCCCATCCCCAAATGTCCTTGGAACTCCATCTCCATGGATTTCATCGAACAACTACCCTCCTCTTCTGGATTCACTTCCATCTTGGTCGTCGTGGACTGCCTGTCCAAACAGTGCATTTTCATTCCTACCCACACACCATCACCTCTCCGGAACTGGCCAAGCTCTTCCTCCTCATGTGTTCTCCAAGCACGGAGTTCCTTCCCATGTCACCTCCGACAGGGGTCCAGAGTTTGTCTCTCATTTTTTCCATTCACTTGGTAAGGCCCTCGACATCCACCTCCACTTCACCTCCGGTTATCATCTGGAAGGAGACGGTCAGACCGAATGGATGAACCAGATGCTCGAGCAGTACCTGCACATCTACAGTAACTACCAGCAGGACAATTGGTCCGAACTCCTGCCTCTTGTGGAGTTTGCATACAACAACACTCTGAATGCCACCACAGGCGTCTCTCCATTATTTGCCAACAAAGGCTACCATCCAAACATCACCATTCACCTGGAGCGAGACCTGACATCAGTACATGCCCAAGAGTACTCCATAGATCTCGACTCCCTTCACCACTTCCTTTGCGAGGAAATGCACCTTGCTCAGATCCATTATCAGGGCCCGGCAGACTCCTGTTGGAGTCCTGCCCCAGCTTTTGAAGTAGGAACCTCAGTCTACATAAAGGCCAAGTATTTCCGCTCCACCTGACCTTCCAAAAAGCTCTCCAAGAAAAACCTCGGCCCATTCGAGATCATTGCCCGCATTGGAACTCACTCCCTCACTCTCCGCCTGCTGGAAAACATGTGAGCCATTCACCCGGTATTCCATGTCTCACAGATCGAACCCTCCATCCCAAACATCATTCTGAACCGCCACCAGCCACCTCCGCCTCCCATAGAAATCAAAGGCGAGATGGAGTTTGAGATCGAAGAGATACTTGACTCCAAGATCGACCGATGTAGACACAACAAGTTGCTCTACCTGGTCAAGTGGCTAGGCTATGAAGGGACCGACAAGGAGACACAATGGCTCCTTGCCGGCGAACTCAATCACGCCTCCAACCTCGTCGAAGTGTTCCACTCTCGGTACCCAGATAAGCCTGGACCCGAAGCTCCTTAGGAACCCCGACACCTCTCCCATTTCTCCCTTTCTCTCCACTCCTCACTTCCATTTTCATTTTTTCTTTTCTGTAAGTACAGCTCCCCTCACCTTACTAATTCTGGGCCTTCAAGGGTTCAGGCCTAAGAAGGGGATACTGTCATATCCATCCCCGGCCATCGACTTCCACTCACTCCAATCCCTCCGGTCTACCTCCACTCCTTCACTAACCTTGGAGCTCCCATATTCCACAATCACCTTGGTACCCCTGGATGGTCACCACCCCCTCCTTTCAATTTATTACCTACGCCTCCCTAAGTACGGAGCCCCGAAGGCTTCCGGACAGCTCTGACGTCCGCTAGCGCACTCCTGCCTCTGCTGGGCAATACACTCACTTGCCCTGCAAAGCCCACCTTCAGGCCTATCCCTCCTTTCCATTTCTGGGTTATCGCCTACCCTTCCGTTAACCCCATAACCTGACTCGTCAGTAATATTCAATTGGCTAATGTCTAACCCCGTTAGCTCTGCTCTGCTTGGCTCCACCATTTGCGGACCCGCCCTCGTTGTAACTATATATATACTCAACTTGTACATAGGTTACACCTCAGTAATAAAATCAACTAGAGTTTACCCCCCTTCAGTTCTGGTTGCCAGTTTAGTAAGTTAGGGCATGGACGTGTTACTTGGCACAGCACTCCTGGCATAAGTCGCTGAGGCCGAAGCCCTCCGCCACGGAGACACTCCCTCATCTCAACCTGGTCTCTAACAGCCAACATCCATCATGTCAGATCGCAACATGAAGTTTACGTCTCAATTTTGGACTGAGTTACACCGACTAATGGGTGTTAAACTCAAGTTAACCACCACATTCCATCCTCAAGGGGATGGCCAAGCAGAATGAGCGATCCAGACAGTGGTCCAGATCCTTCAGTCATTTGTCCGACCCGATCAATGAGATTGGGCCATGCATATACCCATGGTAGAATTCACATTGAACTCAAGTGTGAATAAATCAATGGGATTCGCCCTGTTTGAGTTGGTATATGGATACCTCCCACAGATGACCGTGTCTCTGCTGTCATCCGAATTTCCAGGGGTAAAATCCTTTGCCCAGTGGGCCCTGGACAACATCCAGGCCGCTCACAACGCTATTATTAAGAGTCATGTAGAA
Organism: Cantharellus anzutake; assembly: GCF_015039405.1. Lineage (NCBI taxonomy): Eukaryota > Fungi > Basidiomycota > Agaricomycetes > Cantharellales > Hydnaceae > Cantharellus > Cantharellus anzutake. The sequence goes on along the minus strand of NW_024067013.1, from coordinate 134,772 downwards.
CAGGCTATCCAGGCGAACTGACATCGGCACCCTGATTCCCCCGAACTGAAGAAGGGGGACTATGCATATCTTTCAACGAAAGATCTGAACCTCCCCAAGGGGAGTGTGCACAAGTTGTTGCCAACTTATATTGGCCCTTACTGTCAAAAACCCATGACGGGGGTAAATGCGTGAGTCTGAATGCAGGTGGGGCTCAACTAGAGGGGGTCTGAGGGCTCCGGTAGTGAACCGGAGCTTCTCAGGGAGCCTGGTTCTGCTGGATGGTACAAGAGGCTCTAAGAAGGACACGGCCTCAGCGACTCGGAGGGAGCGCTGTGCCTCCGTTACGTCTCAGTTAGTCCTTGTATTTCTTATGTCTCAGGTATCTTGTAGAACAGGAGCGGAATTCACTCAGAGGGACTTTGGGTGGCATTTTAGTCGAGATTAGAACTGAGGAACTACAGGTTCTAATCTTCAGGTATTTATAAAGGGGGATGCAAAGTCCGAACCGACAAATGGGAAAACACCGAAAGGTACCGAATGATACCGAGAGGTACCAAAAGGTACCAAAAGGTCCCGAACGATATTAGAATGGGGAACTGAGGTGTTGGGCCAAGGAGGGCGGAGTTGAAGGCCGGAAAATGAATGTGGAAGACAAATGGACAAAGGGGGTTAGCCGACTGAATGGAAGGAAGAAGGTAGTTGTGCTAAGAATAGAAGGTGACTAATAAGTGATAATGTGAGGGAGATCACCGAAGGATGTGGGTAGCTCCGTAAGCGGAGTTGTGTATCCAAAGGATGTTAGGTGACTCAAATAAATGAAATGGGTGGAGGAGAGGTTTAAGGGCATGTCATGGGATGTCGGAGGTCCGTCGGGATATCGGAGCAAATTCGGGGTCTCCGAATGTTCCGACTCGGGGCTGAGGTTCCGGGATGGGAGTGGCCAAGGATCGGTGTGCCGCAACCAGACCAGAGCTGAGACAATCAGGAGGGGAGGTGACTTGGGGAGTGGGGAAGGCATGGTGTAGGGGATGGTGAAGTTGTTAGGAAGGTGTGGTGTGGTGGGAGTGGGCGGGGTCGGGATTCCGGGATATGACACTTACAAAATACTGGAGGTATTTGGGGATTCATCAAACTATGTCCTCCGGCTTCCCCCAGTGTTGATGCAAAGAAATATCTTTGCGAAGTTCCACATCTCACGGCTCGCACCTCATTAGCCAAATGAGAAGATTGAATCAGGGCAGGTTTGGGAGACGCAGGGCGTCCCCTTGCCATGCACACGACTCTAAAGACATCCTCGTTGAGTTTGTTGTTGGCCTTTCGGAGGGATTTGATCCATCGATGAAGATGGTCGTTTTCTGAATGCAGGTCATCAGCCTCGTTCTGCAACATCTCATACTTATTCCTGAGCTCATCGAGCTCATCATTCCTACGTTTGTCTTTGAACGTAGTCTCTTTACGTTTCTCGAGTTTCTCCTCGATACAGGCCCACACAACTTCCATAATCATTTCGAGTTGATCGAGCCCTGTCTGCGTGGAACATGGCAGGTGGGGGTATTTCTCACTCATGCTTATGCAAGTGGGCAGGACCAAAGGGTCCTGTTTTGGGGTTAAAACGCCTGTGCTGGGTGCTTCAGGGGTGACAGTCTGAGCGACTGTGGAGTTATCATCCATCAACGACAGGGCAGCATCTGTGGTGGGACTTACAGGTGGGGAATTTGGGCTGGAGTCTACGAGGGCCTCCTTGATGGGGGAAAGGTCGAGGGAAGAATCAGCGAGGGGGGATTCAGTCACGTTCATTTGAGCAATTTCAAATTTGATGGTAGGAAGCAGGATTTGATCCCGCTTTCACCGCATTTATCCGATATTATTCGGATATTCCCGGACTTGCCAGTTTAGGCAATTCATGGCTTCAATGCCATAGTTGGCCATGATAAGGCATTGATATCCGCTGGTATCGGACTGGTAGGCAACGTTCATGCCACGGTCATGATGGTCCACTGGATCTATTGTCTGGCATCTGATCCCATCGTTGATGGTTCAGTTCCTTGACGTTCTCTACCCCTTGTACTATTAGGTAGTCGTCCAACGCAATTAGATCGTTTACGTTGACCAAGGGTTCCCAAGTAAGGTCACCAAGCCCCCATCAGACATGGAACCATAAAGACTTATCGTTGTCCCACCGATGGTCAATGATTTCCTTAACCTGGTATTCCCGTTCTGGGTCGTCACCAAAGTCGTAAAATACTTCTACAGTGTGCCCAGGGAATAACACAGAATACTCCCTCGTCGTCACAGCCCACTGTCCCCCAAACCATCGTTATCCCTGGGGTTGGCCCGGTGGATCCTGCATTGGCCAAGTCTGCACCATCGAAAAAAACCACCTCTTCCAAGAGATGGGCTCCCACATCTGATGATGACGAGATGGAAGGCAAATGGGTCGTTGACCCTGATGCCCCCTTCAAGGAATTTGTCGTGAACCGTCCACCCAGTTACCACTACTATGAGTACTACGACACCAAACTCACTGAAGTGCATGGCAAACCCCTACCCCCACCGACATATTGTCCATCGGTGGCCCTTCCTACCCACTTCTACAACATTGACCATGTCAATAGAAGCGAATTCCCAGATGCGGCTGTGCTCCTCCGCAACAAAGAACCTAAGTGGTTCGAGTTGGTTCGAAACTACATACACACCGAAGAAGGTGTGAGATTCTATGCTACAATGTACCATCTTGCCTGGTCATTCAAGATGGGCAAGCCCTCACAAGAGGACATCGACACCTGTACTGACTGGTACAGGGTGGCTGCAAACAACCATGCCTCACGAATGCATATGTTGTGCGATGACATTGAGACAGAGGCAAAAAGACTTCCCGACCAGTACCCCCTGGCTCATATTGCATGAATGTACATCCTCGCGTGTTGATGGATAAAACCAATGACTGACGACGCTCGTGAGCGTCGTAAAATTCAATGTCAGGAACAAGCACCTATGTACTCGAACCCTCCCCCAATGTCGTACTCAAACCCACCTATGATGTATGTGAGCCCACACCCTGTGGCGTATTCAAACACCCCACCTCCACCGCAGTACCCACCTCCGACATATGCACACTCGTCAGTGTACGAATCTGCCCATGCACCACCAGTGCATGGGCATGCTCCCTCCACTTCCCATGGACGTGGCCATCCTGCACACCATGCCCATTACTCACACCGTCGTCAAGATGAGGATTTGTCCATGAACGACGCTGACGTTGTAATGGGGATTTTCTGGTGTACCATAAACAAGCCAAATCCCGCGATTCTACTACCCTTAGCCAATGTTCCCTCCTACACATTTCTTATTTTTCCTGATTTTTCTGACTCCATTTCCACCTGATGTTTCCCCTTCTCATTGTTCTTTCCTTATTTGTCATTACCGGACTCTTCCGTGATACCGTGACCAGCTGTATAGTTAGCTAGACAGTGAGGAGTAGTGGAATCCACTCCCAGTCAAACAAACCTGTGCAAGCGACCACTCCAACCCTCCCCCTCTCTTCTGTCTCGAGTCTAGTGGTGATAGCCCCGTTACAATGTTGAGACTCGTCACTATGACAACAACTATCTCAGCAACGATGTCGCTGTCGATGCAGCAAGGTCCACAATGACTTGTAGGACTATGTTGAATCGCCCATCCGGCTCTGGCCCATCCGGGTCCGCGCCACATAAATGGATGAGGAACTGATCCCCTCATATCCCTACCTTCATCAACGACAATGCTGTCATTGATTATCTATTTTGTACCTTTCCTCTTTCGTCAACGACAATGTCATTGATTATTCATTTTCCTCTTTGTCGATGACAACTCAGCCATCTGTCAGAGACCAGATTCGAGACGAGGGAGTGTCTCCGTAGCGGAGGGCTTCGGCCTCAGCGACTTCTGCCAAGAGCGCTGTGCCTAGTGACATGTCCGTGCCCTAACTTACTGACTGGCAATCAGAACCTAAGGGGGTAACTCTAGTTGATTTTCTTACTGGGGTGTAACCTATGTACAAGCGGGATATATATATGGTTACAGCAAAGATGGGTCCGCAATTGGCAGAGCCGAACAGAGCGGAGCTAACGGGGATAAACATTAGCCGACTGAATATTACCGACGAGTCGGGTTGCGGGGTTAGCGGAAAGGCAGGCGATAACCCAGAAACGGAAAGGAGGGATAAGCCCGAAGGTGGACTCTGCAGGGCAGGCGATTGTATTGCCCAGCGGAGGTGGGGGTGCGCTAGCAGACGTCGGAGCTGTCCGGAAGTCTTCAGGGCTCCGTACTTAGGGAGGCATAGGTAATAAGTTGAAATGAGGGGGTGGTGACCATCGAGGGGTACCGAGAGGATTGCGGAATAAGGGAGCTCCGAGGTTAGTGAAGGAGGAGCGGAGTTAGACTGGAGTAGACGGAGGGACCGGAAGTCGATGGCTGGGGATGGATATGACACCATCAACGACCTCCACTGTCAACATCGTCACTGTCGATGATGGTATTTAATAAACTCACAACGACGAGAAAGTCGTTTCATCGTTGACAACTATGTCGTCGAGATCTGGGTGCATATGTTCCAGGAGAAACTCTAAGTGGGCTTCGCCTACAAACTACTATTATAGCCTCCTGCAATGAGTGTGCCTGTCATATCCCAGAATCCCAACCCTGCACACTCCCACCACACCACACCTTCCTAACAACTTCACCATCCCCTACACCATGCCTCCCCACTCCCCAAGTCACCTTCCTTCCTAACTGTCTCAGCTCTGGCCTGGTTGCGGCACACCGAACCTTGGCCACTCCCATCCTGGAAGCTCGGTCCCGAGTCAGAACATTCGGAGACTCCGGATTTGCTCCGATATCCCGACAGACCTCTGACATCCCATGACATACCCCTAAACCATTTCCCCACCCATTTCATTTATTGGAGTCACCCAACATCCTTCGGATACGTAACTCCGCTTTCAGAGCTACCTGCATCCTTCGGTGACCCCACTCACGTCATCATTTATTAGTCACCTTCCATTCATAGCATGACTATCTTCTTCTTACCATTCAGTCGGCTAACCCCCTCTTACCCATTTCTCGTTCCCATTCATCTTCTGGCCTCTTACTCCACCCTCCTTGTCCCAACACCTCGTTTCCCCATTAAGGATATCGTTCAGGACCTTTCGGTACCTCTCAGTATCATTCAGCACCTTTCAGTGTTTTTCTATTATCATTCAGACTTTGACTAAAGTCCTTTCCACCCCTCCTTATAAATACCTGTAGATTAGAACCTGTAGTTTTCCCCAGTTCTAATCTCGACTAAAATGTTACCCCAAGTCCCTCTGAGTGATTCCCAACCCCTTTCTACAAGATACCTCAGACATGAGAAATACAAGGACTAACTGAGATGTAACAGAGGCACAGCGCTCCCTCCAAGTCGCTGAGGCCGCGTCCTTCTTAGAGCCTCTTGTACCATCCAGCAGAACCGGGCTTCCTGGAGAAGCTTCAGTCCACTACCGGAGCTCTTGGATCCCCTCTAGTTAAGCCCTGCCTGCATTCGGACTCACGCATTTTCCCCTACGATCTGGGTTTTTGACAGTGCCGCATACATCTTTCATATGTAGAACGTTAAAATTTTATTTCTTTAAATTGCTTGTTTTCCCCTTGTGTATATATGCTTGTACCCTGTCTGTGATTTAATATCGCAAGGGAGGAGGATGTGAGGCCCTGGCCCATGTCTATATTCCGCCCACAACGTCAATTGATGTTGTGTTGTCTAATAATTATGTTGCAACACTAATTTAGCATTGCGGAAGCTTCTCTATTTATTTGTGCCAAGAATGCATTAGAATGTATATTGTCATATCCATCCCCGGCCATCGACTTCCGGTCCCTCCAATCCCTCCGTTCCAACTCCGCTCCTCCCTCACTAACCTTGGAGCCCCCGTACTCTGCAATCCCCTCGGCGCCCCTCGATGGTCACCACCCCCTCATTTCAATTTATTACCTACGCCTCCCTAAGTACGGAGCCCCGAAGACTTCCAGACAGCTCCGACGTCCGCTAGTGCACCCCCACCTCCGCTGGGCAATACACTCGCCTGCCCTGCAGAGCCCACCTTCGGGCCTATCCCTCCTTTCCGTTTCTGGGTTATCGCCTGCCTTTCCGCTAACCCCGTGAACCAACTCGTCGGTAATATTCAGTCGGCTAATGTTTAAACCCTGTTAGCTCCGCTCCGTTCGGCTCCGCCAATTGCGGAACCGTCTCCACTGTAACCATATATATATCCCACTTGTACATAGGTTACGCCCCAGTAGAAAAATCAACTAGAGTTACCCCCCTAGGTTCTAATTGCCAGTCAGTAAGTTAGGGCATGGACGTGTCACTAGGCACAGCGCTCTTGGCAGAAGTCGCTGAGGCCGAAGCCCTCCGTTACGGAGACACTCCTTCGTCTCGACCCTGGTCTCTGACATATATAAACCCTCGGGGTAGCTGTAAAAGGCGGATCAGCCTTTACTTCTACCCCATTAATATACAGCCCATCAAAGCGTATACTTAGACAGACCAACTGAGGCCTGAGGCAAACAGGGGAACAGAACGTACCGTCCCCAAAACAAGTAAGATAACCTTTCATCATGTCAAGCCCTGAAAGTGCACTCTAAAGCCATGGAATGATATAGGTATATACTACAGATGCGAGACAAGTGAACACAACCAGAATGATGCTGGATGCCCGGCTAGCCAATGAGAGAGCAAGAACATGCTTCAATGCACTGTTGAGACTCTGTACATTGAACAATTCCAGGGGGTTGTGTCGTCACAATCATTGGGTAAGTGTGTCAACCAAGGTATAACCTGGTCGTTACGTGACGTGTCAAATGAAAGAAAACACAGTCAAAGTGTCAATGAGCACGGGTGTCACTAATCCAATAGTAGTTGGATGGAAGGTAAAAGACTTGGCTGCATTCATCGTGAACAAATCGATGTCAAAACATACCACTTAGCCGAAAGAAAGCCAATCTGTTCTGAACATGCACAGGAGACTCTCCATGTCATATCCATACAATCCCGACCTCCGCTCCGGGCTCCTGGAACTCCGAACTCCGACTTCCGGAGTCCTACTTCCCTTCCGTCACCTTCTCCTTGCCGACTCCCAAGAGGTTATCCCACCTCCGGCTCGGACACCACCTTCGGTCCGACTCCGGAACATTCCGGGTCCGACCCCAACCTCGACACCTTCCAGACGAGTACGCAACACCTATGTCCCCGACTCCGGACCTCCGCTCCGGAATCCCGTTGGCGTCTCTGTCTCCGGAACCTCCGGTCTTAGCTCCGACCTCGGACTTTGACCCCACCTCCGCTTATACCCATTGTATTGGTTAGCTCATTCCATTTAATTACCTTTGCCAATATTCCGGAGTTTAACCTCCGAGTTCGGACTTTCCGGACTTACTCCGGACCTTGCAACTATTGCATTGTCCATTTCAATTCCGCTATTCTCCCTCATTCCTATTTGGGCTGCTGCTTCCTTTCCATTCAGTCAGCTAGCCATTCCCGACTCCCATCCTCCTTCCTTCCTTCTTGGGCCTTGGCCCTTCATTCCTCCTTTGGGAAACACCATTGAGTCAAACTCTTGACCCTCGGTGTTGTTCCTCTTTCCATCTCCCTTTGTCTCCTTTTGTCCTACCCTTGTTCCTTTTGATTCCGGACCCCTCCTTATATACAATGTACCTAGTAACTTGTAACCTCAGTCCAAAATCGACTGGAATTCCCCCCAAGAGACTTTCCCTCTGCTAGATCCGAAATTAGGGACCCCTAGGACAACCAGCAATGGCACAGCGCTCCGCCTGAGTCGCTGAGGCCGAGGTCCTTCCATGCTAAGTCTCCGATTCCATTCCGGAGTCGTCCGAATCCCCGCATTCTAACACTCCAACACCAATGAAAGTCAATCGAATTCCATCTCGGATCCATCATAACTCGAGGTCAAGGCTAAAACCTTGAATCCAATCAGAGAGCGAGAAAACGGTGGTCCAGCTGAAAAAAAGAACACAGCCATAGGTTCACCTGATCTTGTCTTAGTATAATAGATTCCCGCAAACTTTGCCTTTGCCTCGGATTTTTCTCCTGCACCTCAGATTCGGTGCAGGATCGTTGGGATGATGTGACAGCGTGGACAAAGTTCAGCGGTAGAAATGTCGGAAAATCGCGAAATCGATCAAAAACCCGAGATTTGACATTTAAAATTGTTGAAATAACCACCTCAGCCTAACAGGGCATATGGTGTAATGGCTGTGCACACTGAGTTCGCGATCCAGAAGACTGGAGTTCGATTCCCAGTATGTCCAACTTTTAGGTTTCCCTAAAAGACCACGTGCAAATTCCAACATGGTGGACATTCTGCGGAATACACCGAGCACACCCAAATCCGGTTGCTGCCGCGTGAGCTGGGCACGTGAAGTCAAGCATTAAATTAGCCGGCCTGACAAAGTTTCAGGGGGTGTAGCTCAGAGCACTAAGGACCCAAATCCGGCTGCTTCAGACCACATGACATGGACATGTAGGAGATTAGCAGTAAGTCCGGCCTGAATATAAATTCAGGGGGTGACGGCTCACGGGTTGTTGGAACCCCGGTGGTTTGGGTCACATGTGGATCACATGGTCAATCCAATGTGAAGGGGGTGTGTTGAAATAACCACCTCAGCCTAACAGTGGGGGTCGGCAATCCATGTTGAAGCGTGCCACCCCCACATGACCCACTTTTCCCTGTGAAACCTGGCAAGTCCTTTGATCATCTAACAAAGTGCTCAAACTCTCTCCAATCTCTTAATTATTGTTATTAACGCCAATATATGGTCTCTAGTAATCTAAATGGCCAGTTATTTTGAAAATTACTCTGTGGGATTGTGCTGATCGGCTGTCATCATCTCGCTATCTCCCGCATCCTCCATTTCTCGCCCTCTCCTGTGCTCAATTGCTAGCACCAGCTCTCTAACCTTGTCATCCTGATTTGGAATGCGACTGCTGAGAGGAACCAATGCATCTTGGAGCCTATATGCATTTAGCTTGAGGCTTAGGCTGCCAGCTGTGCGATAGTTGTCTTTGGGTTTCTTGCCCATTCTATGTCATTGGTGAGTTCACCCGCCTTTAATGCCTCGATTTTAGCAGTGTATTTGAGTTCCTTAAACTTCCTTTATCTGCCTTTCCCTCCTATTTTCTGCAACCTTCACTATTCTAGCATCTGCAAGCAATTTTCTATGAGCTTTCTCGGATCCTGATGCGCTGATAGGGGCTGTCTGCAAGATCTTGTGTTTTCTTGGTGTAAGCTTTGCTGTGATGAATTCATCGACAATTGATGCAGCTTTTTGATTACGAGAACAGCCATTGCTTTTGACCCGGTTCCGCTGTGAAGCCATGATACAATGGGATCCCTCATCAGTACCCAACCCCGGTGTGTGAATGCACTTAAAAGAGCAAAAAAGGCCCACTTTGCACGCGAATTTGGGCTTCGGCAACTTGTCACGGCCATGCATTCCGGCCCATTAGCCGCCCGTCCCGATGCCGCCCGAGCCCGTTCCCGCTATGCGAGCGTGAGCATGAGCCCCAACCTCAGCCCTATCCTCCCTGAGGACTCCCTGCTCACTCCCCCACTTTCCCCTAGGCTCCCCTGCACCTGGCCGACTCCCCACAGCCATGCCAACCTTCCCACCCTGAGTCCGCCTCCGGCACCGTGCCCAGCACGACTCCCCTACCCCACCCACTTGGCCCCTACAGGGCCACTATCATCCCCGCGCCCGACTCCGGCCCAACTCCGAGTCCAGCACCGCTACAATACCATCGCCGCTATCGCGGCCCTACGCTCTTTCCTTTATTTATCTGTTATTGTTTGTTTTGACCCTCGGTCATTGCCGATCGCTATGCGGCCAACCCCGCTCCTTATCCTTGTTTGCTTCCGGACCCTTCGGCCTTCGGCCCGGGTCCGCTTCCATTCATTTCTTCCTCCTATATATATCCTGTATACTACATTATAGTACTTTAGCTCTAATATCGATGTGACCATGACCCCTAAGTCCTGACCCCAACAAGGCAACCCCAGTGAGTCCGAAATGAGGGCCAAGAGACAGCTAGGGGGCACAGCACTCCCTTTAGAGTTGCTGAGGCCAAATGCCCTACCCCTGGGCCTTGTTCGTGGCATCATGGCCATCGCGGCCTATAGCAGCCCGCAACGGCGACCTTCGGTGCCGACCCCGGACCAGTGTCTAACACAACTGCCGCATGCACTCGATAACCACAAATCCCACTGCCCAAATTTCTCCTTCATCTCATAGTGTCTTGACTTTACAGATGAATTGAATATATATTGTATTGGATGTATCTAGGTATCCGTAGGTTTTGTTTTCAAAATTAATGACATCTTTCATGTTTTTCACTGTGATTTCTCGCAATATCTCAACAAAGAAGCATATTCAAAATGAAAAAAACCTAAGGTGCACTGGTATGGGTCACCAAGAACACTATTTTGCAATCACTTGAGTTCTATATTTGTTGTGTAGAGAGTCAAATGTCCCGCCATTCCCAGCTTTATTTGCAATAGACAGCACAGCCACGGGTGGGTGAACAGTTGTCAACCTGAATTGCCGACCCCCACTAACAGGGCATATGGTGTAATGGCTGTGCACACTGAGTTCGCGATCCAGAAGACTGGAGTTCGATTCCCAGTATGTCCAACTTTTAGGTTTCCCTAAAAGACCACATGCAAATTCCAACAAAAATGCCGTTTAAACGTGAATTTTGGCGTCTAAACGTTGTGATAAATTAGGCGATTTTTGATATCATTAAATGCCTTGTTACACCCCTGAAATCAGACTCTTACCCAGTTCGTTGTCGCTCCGTGGACGCGTGAAATCTGAGCTTTTTTGTTACTAAGTACTTTTATTCAATACTAAAGTAGTCACGTTGGGATTGAAGCACATGATATGAAAACGTAATCACAAGTTCCAGTCACATGGTATGGAAATAAGGCAATTAAACCCGATCACCTACTCCGAAAAACGAACACGACACTTCGCTCCAACGACTGGCACAATTTGGCGGTGGCGGTGTTCTTGGTAACATCCGGAAATAATACTTCGATCTCAGAAAGGCATCCTCGCCGTGTCCCCTTGTCCCTCCACCACCTTTCACACCATGAACACACCTGCAGATCACGTAGAAGATGTATTTAAATACATGCTAGCTAATGGACTCACCCTCACATCATTCCTATCAATCATTTTGACCTCCGTGCAATTAGGCCGCTATTTGAGTCCAAGGCACCGGCACTTTGGAGACTGCTCCAACACCTCCTTGTGGTGGAAAGCAAGGGACGAGAAGGATGCAGGGCAAAGGTGGTACCGAGTCGAAGTGCCGGGTTAGGTGCCGGAAGAGATGAAGACGGTTGTGGCGATCATGTTAGTGCAGGGTGTCATATCCATCCCCGGCCATCGACTTCCGGTCTCTCCGATCCCTCCGTTCTAACTCCGCTCCCCCCTCACCAACCTCGGAGCCCCCGTATTCCGCAAACCTCTCGGTACCCCTTGATGGTCACCACCCCCTCATTTCAATTTATTACCTACGCCTCCCTAAGTACGGAGCCCCGAAGACTTCCGGACAGCTCCGACGTCTGCTAGCGCACTCCCGCCTCCGCTGGGCAATACACTCGCCTGCCCTGCAGAGCCCACCTTCAGGCCTATCCCTCCTTTCCGTTTCTGGGTTAACGCCTGCCTTTCCGCTAACCCCGCGAACCGACTCGTTGGTAATATTCAGTCGGCTAATGTCTTAACCCCGTTAGCTCCGCTCCGTTCGGCTCCGCCAATTGCGGAACCGTCTCCGCTGTAACCATATATATACACCACTTGTACATAGGTTACGCCCCAGCAGATAAATCAACTAGAGTTACCCCCCTAGGTTCTAAGTGCCAGTCAGTAAGTTAGGGCACGGACGTGTCACTAGGCACAGCGCTCTTGGCAGAAGTCGCTGAGGCCGAAGCCCTCCATTACGGAGACATTCCTTCGTCTCAAGTCTGGTCTCTGACACAGGGCACCAGTCAAAGGGAAACAATAGGGAGAGGAACTACGCCCTGCTTCAAATTGTAAGCTATAGTGTGCAATACATATTATGTATGACTTACTCTGAAGTTTTGGATAGAAAGGAGTCGTAATCTTATCGATAATCTTGCATGGTTGCAATGAACAGTGCAATGCATTGCAGGTGAAGAATTCATTCTATTTGGCTGCTTCGAATGCTTTGAAATCCGTCTGTCAGTGGGCTGTGCATGCCGGACTTGCAGTCTCCACCTCCTCACTGGATAACCTTCGAATGTCACTGATAAGGAACCAGAAGGAGTTGAATAAAAGCCTTGGGTCTATAGAGAGAACCAAGTTGAGGGCGGCTGGACGAGAATATAGTGGACTCTTAATTAGGAAGGTATACGATACAAATATATGTAAATATGGGTTTCGAGGTCGTTCTTCCAACACACCCTCGAACGAAGAAACTAAGGAGAAAGAAGTATAAAGAATGCAATTAATAAAGAGCGTGTGATTCAGGATAAGATCCATCCACATCTGCTAGCTTCGCATGTCCCTTCTCCACTGATCCAGACTTGGTTGTATTATTTTTTCGATGGCGACATGCTTCTCGAGTGCTGATGTCACAGTTACTCCACATGTGGTCCGAAGCACCACAGTTGTAACAGGTACCCGGTGTTTTATGAGTCCGGGTAATGTTCACCACAGCTGGCCCATCTATAGACGCGGCTTCGCACTGACGGGCTTCTTCATTTAACAATCGTCTGATGACTTCTTGAATAGTTGCCAGATTTGCTGAATAATCCGGGCTATCGAGGAGGGTGTCGACAAGGACAATAAGGGGAGTGTAGGATTCAGGGAGATCACGGATGAGGGTGTTTACAATGTCGATGGGGATCATGGGGGAATTGCTATCGGCAAGACGACAAACCATGTCTTCAACCTTCGTGACCCAATCCCGCATTGAGAGCTTAGGGTCATAGCCCATTGAATTGAATTGACAGCAAAGTCCAGCAACAGAACTGTGGCCTTCGGCACGGAATAATGTTTGGAGTTTCTTCCAGGTGCCACAAGCGTCAGAACTATCGCAATGTGTGATGTACTTGACCGACACATAAGATTTCTGTGGCTGTGAGGTCATGTTTCTTTTGCCAAGCAATGACGGTCTTGTGGTGCACGCTTCCAACTGGTCGGGGTGAATCACCAGATACAACACTCCAAAGGTCCTTCTTTACCAGATAGGCCTTCATATACATTGCCCAGGCCGCGTAATTGTCGTCATTGAGTTTGTCAAAGGGGGTAGAAGCGGGCATGTGGGAAGTGAAAAATTAAGAGTGGGAAGCAAGCAGTTTGAAGAAAATTTCACCCTCTGAAGGGAAATTTCCGGTGGCCGTGAGAAGCAAATTTCGTGGCAAGGAGTGGAAGGGGAAATAAGGAATATTGCATGCCTGTCTAAGGACTTAGAGCAAGGGGGTGATGAAGGGGTGCCAAGTCCGACCTTAAAAATGGGCGCCAGACTGGACTTGCATGCCCAACACAAACTTGAAGAATGCCACACACTGGCCTTAATGGTGGGCGCCAGGCTGGACTTCAGTGCCCAAAAACAATGCCTTAAAGGACTTAAAAGGATGCCTGGTGTACAGGACTTAACAAATGCCGCATGGGACTTAAGATACGGGGGATTGCCCCTGCCTCCGCTGAGGACTTATGAAGGTGGTCAACTGCACTTTGACCAACTGCCATGAGAGTCGGGCAGACTTCCTTGATACCTAAGCTTGTCCAGGCGAGCTGCCTGGGCTCATAACCTATAGAGAGAACCAAGTTGAGGGCGGCTGGACGAGAATATAGTGGACTCTTAATTAGGAAGGTATATGATACAAATATATGTAAATATGGGTTTCAAGGTTGTTCTTCCAACAGGGTCCACTCGAATAGTGAACTTAGCGTACGACAACTGTGACTTCAAGTTTGGTGTTGGCCAGCCAACAGATCTTAAGGACCGCACGTTCGAGAGCATCACTACAGGACTTTTCTTTGCACCCCCAAAGGAGGTGCTTCCTGAGCATTTAGAATATGCTGAAAGTATATGGGACTCACATCCAAACAACCCCAATGCTCCCAATGTCCCACCGATGATCACCTTTGCCGATGTCCTACCGACTCCCGAAGCTGCAGTCAGAATCATGGCACACTGTCGGTGGCACATCACATCAGTATTGATCGAAGAACACTTCCCTGAACTTCGATCTCATCTTCTTGATCCTCCATCGACGTTCCAGTTGTCACCGCAACAAATGTTGTACTCTACCGCAGAGGCAGTGTATGCGAAGGCATCCACAATTGATGGGAATATTGACGCTATCATGTCACTTCTCCAGCAAAGTGGCATTGTGGAAGTGGGGGTCTTCGAGAAATACGTTATTCTTGGCCTGGTTCTACGCAATCTGCAGGTGTGTTCATGGTGTGAAAGGTGGTGGAGGGACAAGGGGACACGGCGAGGATGCCTTTCTGAGATCGAAGTATTATTTCCGGATGTTACCAAGAACACCGCCACCGCCAAATTGTGCCAGTCGTTGGAGCGAAGTGTCGTGTTCGTTTTTCGGAGTAGGTGATCAGGTTTAATTGCCTTATTTCCGTACCATGTGACTGGAACTTGTGATTACGTTTTCATATCATGTGCTTCAATCCCAACGTGACTACTTTAGTATTGAATAAAAGTACTTAGTAACAAAAAAGCTCAGATTTCGCGCGTCCACGGAGCGACAACGAACTGGGTACATCAGCAAAAGTCCGTTATGCTCCGGAGCATCAAGAGTGGCTGGAGCATGTGGGAGACAAAACAGCAGATTGGGCACTCCTGGAGCCAATAGTGTTCTCCTGGGAGGGGGTTCAGGAGCAGCTGGGAGTGGTGAGGAGTATGTAATGTGCCTGGAGCAGTGGGAGGAAAATTTTGGTCTCTAAAAAGTTGAAAAAAATTTTTTCAGGAAAAATCAAAAAAAAAAATCAGGAACTATAGTGCCTTTAAAGTGCTTTCAGGACATATAATTATTTGCAAAATTGAGGAAGAAATGATGGAGAAAAATGGAAAATACTTTCGGAGACCTGAGAAATAATGAGAACTGAATTGATGGGAAAGTCTGAAAATTGAATAGGAAAGTGAGGGGAAGCCTTGTAAGCATTGTTATTTTCTGCTGTTCTGATTTTTCCTGATTGTTCTTGGTCTCACTCCCAGCTGCTCCTGGACCCTCCCAGGAGCTTTCAGGAGCTTCCAGGAGTATTGAGGAGCAGCTGGGAATGAGACCAAGAAGAATCAGGAAAAATCACAACAGCAGAAAATAACAATGCTACAAGGCTTCCCCTCACTTTCCTATTCAATTTTCAGACTTTCCCATCAATTCAGTTCTTGGGTCTCCAAAAGTATTTTCCATTAGCTGCTCCTGGACCCTCCCAGGAGCTTCCAGGAGTATCCAGGAGTATCCAGTAGCAGCTTGGAGTGAGACCAAGAACAATCAGGAAAAATTAGAACAGCAGAAAATAACAATGCTACAAGGCTTCCCCTCACTTCCCTATTCAATTTTCAGACTTTCCCATCAATTCAGTTCTCATTATTTCTTGGGTCTCCGAAAGTATTTTCCATTTTTCTCCATCATTTCTTCCTCGATTTTGCAAATAATTATATATCCTGAAAGCACTTCAAAGGCACTACAGTTCCTGAATTTTTTTGATTTTTTCCCTAATTATTTTTTTCAACTTTTTAGAAGTCCCTATTTTTCAAATTTTCCTCATTTCCCTCTATATCCCCCCCCTCATTCCCCCCCCTCATTCTCCCCCTCATTCTCCCCCTCATTCTCCCCTCATTCTCCCCCTCATTTCCCCCTCATTTCCCCCCCTCATTCTCCCCCATTTCCCCCTCCCCCATATTCTGCCAGCCCGAAAGTGATTAAGTTGCCAGATTAATCATATATCAGGCCATAAATTTTGATTGTGTATTGGTGAGTCTCAGTGTCCTTGATATATAGTATAGTGTTTGATCTAAATGTTAAGCAGTGTCTTGTTGTGTTAGTCTTGTGGTAGGAGGTATTCATGGGGGATCTTCCCTCTTTTTTTCCTTTTCATTTTCAAATGCTCCAGGAGCTCCCAGAAGCTTCTCACCCCTATACACTTTGAAGCATTTAAATTGTATTTACTGGATATGTTTGTGCACAAAGCAATGCTCCAGGCCCTCCTGGGAGTGCCCTGGAGTACCTAGCCAACTCTGGAGGAAATGGGCTGTTCCTGGACTGGCCAATCTCCTCCTGATTCTCCCAGTGCTCTCGATACTCCAGAGCACTCAGGAGCATAACAATTTTTTGCTGATGTAAGAGTCTGCCCTGAAATGCTCTAATAAATATGTCATAAATGCTTCCCACAGCATCAAAATCGTCAAAAACCTTTCTCATATAACACATAAAGTGATACCACATCTGACCTATGCATTTTCATCAGCTGATGGATAGTTGTTGCAATATAACACCATAAAATGTTTCCCGGGCGTTTAAACGATACACGGGATTTTCCGACAAATGTATGGTTTGAACTCGTGACCAAAATGGTTGGATCCGTAAGCCAGCCGCAATCGGAGACTGAAAAGCGCCGCTCTCCCGTATTGGAATCAACATGTTCCAAATGAAGCAATGTAAGAGGCACGACTGCCTCACTGGGGCCTTACATCGTGGTCAATACAAAGCCGCTTCTTGCCTCGACCTCAGGTGCCTCTACGTATAACATTTATAAGGGCTAGCGGGCTTTACAGTGCTTCGACCCCTGGTTCACTATCGTCCATACCATTAGCGTGATGCCTGGCAAAAAACAGCCGCCATCTTCCTCTCGAGGTCCGAAAGGAAAGGTTCCTGCCTACCAGCTCTCTGCTCGTGGTCTACGGTCGTCACGCACATCGGGGTCCTTACCCCAAGCCCCTGAGATCCATATCACTGGTCCCCAGGAAACCCAGAACCTTAACAGTATCCGCAGGAACGGACAAGACGGATCAACAGGATCGCATCTTGAGGAGCCTCCTAGTGATTCGGAGATATCGCCTTTGTGTTGTACTACTGGGTGGTTCGGGCGTTGGTCAAGTCTCAATTGCGGTGATAGGTCAACTACACCCCAATTAGAACTGTCTGCGGTTCATCACCCAGTCCCTGATACCCCGCAACTATCGCCATCTCATCTCGATCCCAAACAACCTGCTCGTTCGACGCGCAGCATCGACACTGCGCCCGACAGCGCTTCGAGCCTTCACTCACAACCAGAACGCGTGGAGTTGGACCCTGACGTGGATTCGTTACTGGAGCCTGCTCCCGGAAAGAAGCCGATCATTATCGGGACCACGGAGCTTATTCTACAGGCCGCTGCCACCGCTCTTAAATTTTCTCCTATTCCACTTCTGAGCGATATTCCGGGTCTATTGCTGACATTTCTCCAAGTTTACAAGGTTTGAGCAGCGTTCTAGTTTCACGATCGGCAATGGCATATGGCTTATGTTTGATTCACACAGACAGTTGACAGTAATAGCGAAAACCTCAAAGGATTAGATAATGAGGTCGTTAAAGCTTACACAACCATCCTGCGACCGCTCCAACTGTGGACAGGCGAAATTCCTCCCGAAGTAAAGGCTTTAATCAAGGAATTCCATTTGTGCGTACATGCGCTTCAGTTCCACACTTGATTTTAAACCACATACACAGGGCTTTGGACGAACAGACGAAGCAGATTCGGGTACTTTCGAGTCAGAAGCTTGCAACGAGAATCGTTTCAGCGTCCGACGTAACCCAACGGGTAAACAGCGTGAAGACTTGTATCAACAACGCTGTCACATCATTCTTGGTTTGTTCCCTTAGTGCCTCAAGCATACATGTTAGCTGATCGGAACATACCCCATAGACGGAGGCAGCGATTTCGACACTCCTTCACACAATTCAGTCTTCAACGCGAAGTACGCTTCTATGCAGATGCTTTTGGACTCTTTACTAAAGGGCACTACCAGCCGAACTCTCAAGGCTCCCACGGGTCCCTGCTGAGCACACCTATGTCACAGCCAAGTCAGAGTGCCTGGAAGGCACACGGGAGAAGATACAGGCGTCTATAGTCGAACATCTGAAGAAAGCAGGGAACAGATTCGTCTGGCTGCGAGGCTCACCCGGAATGGGAAAGACTGCGATTTCCCTGAGCATCGCGTCCGACTTGGAGAAACAGTGCATATTAGCGGCATCCTTCTTTTGGGATAAGAATCAACCGGGAACGGGACTTGATTCCATTAAACAGTTTCCCTCCACTATTGCACATCAACTTGCATCCTTCAATGAGGAGTTCAAGCTCTCACTTGTCAAACGTCTTCGGCAGCGAGGTTTTGAACTAGTGCAGAATCTCCCTCTAGAGAAGCAAATGAGGGCTCTGGTTGTTGAGCCTATGGGTGATCTCAAGAATTTACTGTTGTCGAGCAAGGACCGCTTCATCATCATCTTAGATGGCTTGGATGAGTGCGGGGATCAGGAAGCACTTGGAACCTTGATGAAGCTTGTGCTAATGCTTGGCGCTTTACCTTCCACATTTACTGTTTTGGTTAGTTCTCGCCCAGAACCGCAGGTTATCTCAGCATGGGTCGATGCTGAGGGTGGAGGTTTCAACATCCCATATGAAGATGTTGACGAGATTGGAGAGGAGACTTTGCACACAGTCCGATGTATGGTGGAGGAGGGCCTTCAAGATTGTGTCAAGAAATCTGCGTGGAAGCCATCCCCGGAGGATTTTGATACCTTTGCTTCGGCTTGCCGTGGATTGCCTGTTATGGCCTCAATCCGCATACGTGATGTCCGCACTCGGACTCAACGCGGTTCCACTCTCAAGCGGGAGTTTGAATACCTTCGCAATCTCAGAGATGCACCACTTGACCTAAAATCAGAGTAT
Organism: Cantharellus anzutake; assembly: GCF_015039405.1. Classification (NCBI taxonomy): domain Eukaryota; kingdom Fungi; phylum Basidiomycota; class Agaricomycetes; order Cantharellales; family Hydnaceae; genus Cantharellus; species Cantharellus anzutake. The sequence goes on along the minus strand of NW_024067013.1, from coordinate 115,779 downwards.
CTACGAATACTGCGGCGAGCATATATGTCTGACCAATCTACTATTCCTTCACACGTAGCCGAGAATTATCGCCAAGTGATTGGGACGATCATTGCAGCATATAAGCCGCTCAGTTTAAATTCGATGTCGCAGCTCCTAGGGATAGCTGAGGATGAACTCCGTGCGACCCTAGAGCCGATCGGTTCAATTGTTGAGTTTTCCTCGGAGAAATCACGGCCCCTCCAAAGTTTGATGCGGGTGCTTCGAATTACCCCCGATGCAGTATACCCCAAATTCTACCACGCAACGATGAAGGAATTTCTTACGGATCACCCGTTTGGTCATGAAAGTGATCAGCCATTCTTCATCAGTGATTTGGAGGGGCATTTCTTGGGACCACCACTTCTTCGACTTGTAAATGACGTCATCAAACGGAATAAATCCAAAATCCGTTCTTTTGGAGATAGCAAGAAGCGGAAAGAACTTCAGGAGAAGCAGCAGCCTGAACATGTCCAATATGCTTTCCGCTACTTGTTCTACCATTTGGACCCATCAAGACTGTCTTCACAAGACTCCAACGAATTCAGCAGCGAGTTTGATGTCTTCCTCACCCGAAACTTACTTTCATTCTTTATGCTATCACAATTTGATTTCGAGTTGCCCGACGAATTGCTTCGATCTAACGTAAGTTTGACTTCATTCGATTCTACTGATTCCCAGTATGACATCACTTCTGCCTTGCAGAATCACAATTTGACTGAATGGTTTGAAGAAGTCAACAGGGTGAAGGATATAATAATTGAAAATAAACTCAGCCCCTCCCATATTTTTCGGTCAATTCTTCCCTTCACTCCATCCTCATCCCCGCTTTTCAAGTCATATGGACATCTCTCCGATCCCATTCGGATTTTCAGCATCACTGGGGAACCCTCTAGCCATTCAATTCCATTAAGCGGGGACACCCTTAGTGCTCAAAGGGCTATGGAGGCGAAACTCAGTGTGTTACCGATAGAGGTTGGTGGATCTGGGATGGATGAGACGGACAGTATCGATCGGGGCGCTGAACTTCTTGATCCTGATATTCGTAATGGTATTGTGACCGCTGCAGCACTCTCACGAGATGGCCGCTACATCGCACTCGGCTTTGGGAACGGCGTTATTGAAGTTGCTGACATTGACCATCAACACACCGTCACTCGTTTCCAATGTGATCCACCCAATCTTCCGGCCTGGATTGAATTTATCTGTGGCAGCCACCGGATTGCCACCGAAGACAACGAGGGAAACATCAGGGTCTTCAGTCATGGTTCGCCATCTGTGAAGATCGGTACCCTCCCCAGCGGACCTTGCCTTCCCGTTACTCTGGTCGCGGACAACGGGTCATTTATCATACGAGTTCCTCGGAACATGGACTGCCATTGGTGTGAAAGCATGGCGATCTTGTATGTTTCAGATGAGCCATCCATCCACCCTCTTTCCTCTCCTCGTTCCGTTGCTTCGGCCTCCATGTTAGCCATGCCTGACCGTTGCACACTTGGACTCTCCCCCGAAGGACAGTACGTCGTCGTCCATGATGGCAATAATATCGCTATTTGGTCAACAGAGACGCGTGAGTTGATTCAATTTCGCGTATCTAAATCCACACTTCCCGTCTCCTACAACACATACCCTTGCCCACATCTCATAACCAAAACCAGAACGACAATTCCTTCGCACTTGGAGAATGGCATCCCTCGTGTGCAGAGCCTCATGGCTGGGCGTGATGCGGATCTATTGTGGCTGGAACGACTATCCTGTGAACCCTCACTATGGCTCACACTGACTTCGGATATGCATCAGTGGCATCATGTCACCCGCTTAGACAGATTCGATGACACTGACCCATTCGAGCCAGGAGGACCCAGGCTAACACAGACGATCTGGCTCAACGGTACCCTTGAACTGCTTCTCCCACCAGACTACCGCCCGATCATTCTTGATAAGCACCGGATTAACAGTCAAAAAGTATGGTATGGGGATCGAATGGTGAGGGATAAGTATAACCTCTACCTTCCTTGCGCTAGCAAAGATGGGACTCGATTTTTGGTCCAAGGTCGTATGCGAGCCCCAATCGTTGTCGATATTAGCCAAGTTGTCTAGTTCTTTTGTGGCATTCACTATGGTGCTTTTTTCTTGCATTGTTTGTGTCCCGTTGTACATGTGCATTAATGTATTTGAAAGTCAGGGACGAGCAGCAATATCCATGAACCTTCATCTGAAAGACGAGCTTGTTGGGCATGTAAGCCTGCTCAGCTTATAGAACTATCATATTCTATAAATATTACTACAAGCTTGGCGATGGTCACTATTCTCTGTCCCCCGGATCAAACTGTGCATAATGTTGTAGATACCTGCGTCGCGTAATTGCGACATGAGCGATACATGAGTTAATGTGTAGAAAGCAAAATAGTGACTTCCATCACAGCCTCGAATACGAGAACTGAGGAAGACTCGCCCTTCTTATACACGACCAACACTCAGTGGCGAGATTGTCGAACCAGGGACAATGACATGAAAAGGCCGGCAGATGCAGTAGCTGTTCAGGCCGGTCGTGCATGCCGCTTGAAATATTATAGATAACGCCACAGCATATGGAGAGCGCCCAGTTTCCACCGTGCAGCACTTGGCGTGTACCACAAAGCTGGCTGCTGTCCAGCGATGTGTTACAGAGGCTCATGTGGGCTGTTCAGCGCTTTCACAAGCAAGACATCGAACTTTCTTGCGGCCTCCAGAAAGACCTGTCTCTGTATGGGCCCAGTGATAACGGCGAAAATGGGACGAAAAGGGGCTTGTGAGGAACAGACATAGAAATGCAAGAGTTGGCTTGCGGCAGCGTCAACGTTGGCGGGACTATCAAGGCTGGGGAGGTCTGCGCTAAGCAGAGAGAGATAACAGATACAAGCTACCCAACGGGGAGCGACATCATTCCCATTTAACCAGGCTCAAGCAAGAAGAGATGGATTCGGTTGGAGCAGATGCTTGACTACTCACCATAGTGTCCACAGTGTGGATGGGTAACCAACGTTCAGGTACCTCCACTGGTCGTCTCCCGGATCATGCTGAAAGTGCTGCGAATGAGTTGGAGCGAATCTGAAAGTGGGAAGGTAATCAACCGAGATGCAAACCTCGCCATTTTCGTAAACTAAATTGCACTCGTCAGCGAATACTCCACAGGGATTCCAATCACAAACCATTAGAGTTGCCAGATCTTGGTTAAGAATTTCAACTTTGGCGACAAAATTAAAAGGAGATACTCTTGGAAAATCCGCGGCGGGGGTTGGCGTAAATTCACAGGAGGGAAACTTAGCTGTGCCCGATAGATACATACCTCCCTCACTGCGACGGAAAAATTAGATCAGGTGTGCTGCTCTGAAACGCCAGCGAACACAAGGCGAATTGAAGACTAAGGTAAAGGCAGGCATGGAAATAACGTGTCACGGTCTACACGCCATGAGGTGAATTCCAATGACCAAACTTAGGGGTATGGGGCACATCGCTGGATCGCTCGTGGAGGCATTAGGTCGAGGTCGAGCACGCATGCATAATCATAGCCGACTCTAAAAATGACATGTTTGCCTATGTAACGGGCTCCATTCCCCAGCATTTCAAATTCATTTGTGCAACATTTTGATATCCTAACCTCCCATTCTGACCTATCTTACGATATATCCTTTGCTGATTCTCGTAGGATCCGGCCGCGTGTCCGTTACAATAGTGTTGGGATATAAGACGCTCGTCTTTGATAGATCCTCACTTATCCAGGACTCCACCCTCTGATTTCGTAACTAACCTCAAGGGAAGACGAAACCTATTAGGGTCAGTATTAACTAGGTCAAGCTCAGGTTCAAACCCAAGCCAATCCTATCTACCATTAAGTACTCGCTCGAATCAATAGAGGCTGGTGGCTCGAATCTCGGTCCTCTCTGAAAACCATCGCGTCGCCCCATCCAGATACTCGCACAATGAAGACTAGCATCTTGACCTCCTTCCTTCCTTCCTCATCTATCACCCTAGTCGACAGCATTTCCGCACCCAGGTCAAAATTTCACCGTACCATTCCATACATCCCTCTGCATTCAAAACAACCTTCAATTCTACGCTCTCTTCGGGATATGGTCTTCACCCGGCTTAGGCGTATCATACTTGGGGCTTCCAGTTTCCCCCCGTCCCTGGTGCAGAGGGTGTGGACTAGGGTTGGGTAACGCTCGAGTTGGACCCAGTGGGACGGGAAAGTTGGGGATCAATTTGCGGGAAGCAACGTTAGCGACACTGGGCCGAACGCTTATAACGTTGAGATTAGCTGTGGATTTGACGATGCCAGGAAATCAAATGACGGACTTACACTTCGCCTGGAACAGTATGTTTTACTCCCTGTTTCTTTCCCCCGGCTTCACGGATTATAATTAACATAATTACGTTCAGATCCTGTTCACACTCAACGACGTCATGTGTACCGGCCATCCAGGTGGGAGCATCCGGACTGGGCAACACTGTCCTTTTGCAACACGACAATCAGGACCAAGTTTCCCTACTATCCCGGTGGCCCCGACCCAAACAGCATGGCCACATTGGTTTTCCTTTCGGAGGGGGTATATCGGCTTCCTATATACACTTCGATTGTGGTTGTTGAGCCTATGGATCTCAAGGACTTACTGTTGTCTAGGAAGGACCGCCATCACCCTTGATGGGTTGAATGAGTGCGGGGATCAGGGGGCACTTGAAACCTTGATGAAGCTCGTGTTAATGCCACTTCAGGCCTTACCTCTCACGTTTGCTGTGCTTATCAGCTCTCGCCCGGAACAGGAGGTTGTTTCAGCTTGGGACGATGCCATGGATCGAGGTCTTGACATCCCATGCGAGGATATCGATAAGGTCGGAGAGGAGACTCTGCACACCGTTCGTCATATGGTGGAGGTGGCCTTCGTGACTGTGTGAAGAAATCTGCTTGGAAGCCATCAAATGAGGATTTTGACGGCTTTACCTCAGCTTTCCGTGGATTGCCCGTTACTGCTTCAATCCGCATACGTGATGTCCATGATCAGACTCGACGTGATTCCACTCTCAAGCGGGAGTTTGGGTACTTTCGCAATCTTACAGATGCACCACTCGACCTGAAGTCAGAGTGTTTTCAAACACTGCAGTGAGCATATATGACCAATCAATCTAGTATTCATCCATACGTAATCGAAAAATTACCACCAAAGTGATTGGGACAGTCATTGTAGCACGTTGGCCGCTCAGTTTATATCCGATGTCACAGCTCCTAGGGATAGCTGAGGATGAAGTCCATGCAACCCTAGAGCCGATCAGTTCAATTATTGAGTTGTCCTCAGAGAAATCACGGTCCCTCCAAGGTTTGATGCGGGTGCTCCGAATTGCCCCTGATGCAGTGTACCCTACGTTCTATCATGCAACGATGAAGGAATTCCTTATGGATCGCCCATTTGGTCATGAAAGTAATCAGCCATTCTTCAAAGGGGCATTTCTTGGGACCAACACTGCTTTGACTTGTAAATGACATCATCGAACGGAATAAATCCAAAATGGGTTTTTTTGGAGATGACAATTCCTAGTAGTAAGCTAGTTCAATTTTCCAACCCGGGCACCGAGTGCACCCATTCATTTCGGACTAGCCAGCCCAGGCGCTCATTGTGTGTGGCTACCGTTATCCTAAGTGGGAATGTGGTCGATGCATAACGGCCGGTTCCTTTGATCTGCTATTTCAAGTCATCCGCCCTAACCTGGACGGGCATTAAGTAGTCTAGATAAGATCACAATTAAGAGTGTGCCCGCAGTCCATGGAGGCGCGGCTGCTTGGCTAATTGTGGTACACAAATGAGATTGGCACGTACGTTTGGTTACTCAAATCCAGGTAAGTATGCATGTGGCTCATCTCATAGTAGTCTTCAGTGTGGTAACCATTGCTTCTATATTTCAGAGAACACAGATGCAACTACTCAGGCGGGCTGTGGCAGCCGCGTGAACGATTATAAATCACGCTACAGTATATGGAAACCGCCCAGTTTCCATGTGGCAACTCGCAGAGATATTCTGTGACGTATTTACTTATGTAAAGGCTCCATGTGCCGAGGCTGCCGTGGATTTGTGCGCCCGCGCGTCCCGATCTACATCCTAACCTCCCATCTCATCCGGGGCCGTCAGAACAGGTTTTCGACCCTTATGGGGAAGCCCAAAGGCATTCTTAGACTAGCAGACTTCATCAAGAAGTCGCGGGCCATCGACAAAAAGAACGGACAGAGAATGACTCCGAACGGGGGAACAGGAAACAGGAATACCCAACCAGTAACCCCCCGTAGGGAGAGAGGAGTGACATAGACATCACTACACCCCCACGCATACCCAGATAAGACTTGAACCCAGACATCACAACCCAGAGGACCCCGTCACCCCGACCACACCAACCAGACAACCCTACCTTGTATTGACGAGCCCCTCATGTACATTCAGATGTAATTATTAGTCGGGCTAGCCGCACTGCCACGTACAAACGCGGCCGCGGGGTAACAAAATAGAGTACAACAACAACCTCCCATCTCATTGTGACGTACATATCTTATTTGCCTATTCCCGGATACCCGTGCTACGCCGAAGAACCTTCATCCAGTTTTGTACGTACTCGGCCGTATCCTCATCGTGTTGGGATATATGACGCTCGTCTTCGATGGACTTCTCACTAGCCTCAAGGGAAGACGATACCTGAGCCCAAGGTGTATTGATATTAACTAGGTCAACTTCAGGTTCAACAATCCGATCTACCATTACTCGCTCCTCTCGGACGTCGTCACATCCAGATACTCGCACAATGAAGACTAGCATCTTGACCTCCACCCAGGTCATAAATTCACCGTAACATTCCATACATCCCTCTGCATCCAAAACAACCTTTAATTCTACGCTCTCTTCGGGATATGGCCTGGATCCGGCCTAGGCGAATCATCTTTGGGAATTCCTGTTCCAGCAGTTGCTCCCGTCCCCGGTGCAGATGGCGGACTAGGATTGGGTAACTTTCAAGTTGGACCCAGTGGGAAGGGAAAGCTAGGCATCGATGTTGGTGGGATCGATTTCGTCGGCACAGATTGCTATTGTGCAGGATAACGGTACAAGAACTGACTGCCACGGCCGAAATGTCGGTGGGGCGAATCGACGGAGCCCACCACTAGCTGTAGTCACCCAGTCTTGATCGGAGTCACACACAAATTCATTTTCATCATGACGGAGTGCGTGTGATGATAATACAGCGCTGCAGAGTTTGGGTCGCTAAAATCCCGCACCTTACACGAACAGCTGATGCTTATTTGACCTCGGATCCAGGAGCTCTGACTTTTGCATAGGTTCAACCGCACAACGAAAGGTTAACCTCCCCCATTTTTTTCGGACAAAGCCCGGTCCGTCAAGGGCGAAGATTGGCTGAAGAGGGCAGTGGACTGCAAGCTAACCCCTTCGATCACAGGGTACGTGACGTATGTGTGTCCTCGACCATGGATGCATCATCGAGGGGGCTCCTCGTCCTGGGTAGGCATGTAACCTCCCCACCCATGCCTAGGGACGTGCGGATGTTGCGCAGGCCCAAGAGTGAGTTGACACAATTTTCCTGCGGTTGATCCAAAACGGCAGTTAGTGCCCAGACCCATGAACAACACCACAGACGACTGAGGCCTCTGGCCTTCGATACGAGATCCAACAAGTTCCGAAGGAAGGTCAGAAGTAGATGCATCAACGCGCAGCTCCGATAGTTAAGCTATGTAACTGAACCGTCCCAATGTAAATGCCAGGTCATCAAGCACTCCACTGCAGGTAACAATGAGCCCATCAATACAAGGCTGGTGAGACTTGCACTGGAATGCAGCACCACCACGTCTTTTAAATGACAAATTCTCAACGTCTTACGTCAGCCGGACGATGTGCGTAAAGTTGATATGGGCATTGTCCATTTCGTTCAAGAACTGGAGGCTCTGATCATTGGGGAGCAACCCAAAACTCCCGCCAAGGAGGGTGGTCAAGAACACTTTTGACGATATCGTGGGGACCTGCTGAATGCTCTTGAATTCAATCCCGCGCAAGAGTCAACAGAATGCAGCTGAACAATTTGGCTTGATAACTTCGCTTGAGGATGGATCCGTTGATCATCAGGTTATCAACAAATGTCAAGGGCTCTCTTGTATGCTTCTCGCGATGTCATTAGCTCCTTCATGGCTGTGATCGCCAGTGCCGGCTCTGAAGGAGCGACAGTTTCAATATGCAAACAGCCAACGATGTCCCTCTGGATTCGCATATGGCTGCGGACGCCTGAGAGAGCAAGAATAGATCCAGCTTTGTTGGTTGAAAGCTTGACAGGGAATCTGTGTGGAAAAAAACATGGTCAACATCGATGGGATTAAGATATGGTGACCTTGAACACATGTACAGTTTCCTCCTGGTAGTGGACAGGAAATTAGTTGCAGCATACGTGGAGCAGAACTGAAGCCAAACCCGATGCAATGTTCCATACGATTAGAAGTGAGAATGGAGTAGGGCTAAAGGGGCGTACTGGGCGTACTGGGCGGCCGTAATTCTTTAAATAGCTAAACGACAATGCCTCTCTGGGAGTCCTTACTGGCGAGTGTACAGTTACAAATATGGCCAAGGCGGGAGCGTCGTGAGATCAGTGTGTCGGGTTAATGATGCTTCGTGACATGGACGAAAAAAGTCGGCAATCGTGGGACCCGTATCGAGGAAAAGTTAAGTCCTTCGATGGGAAATTCATCTTGGGCCTTAATCATTCGTTGAAGTGCTAATATCGACATCATATAAGCGAGAGATAGGAACTTCGATCCAGTCCCGACGGCAAGTTTGAGCGTTGAACTCCGAGATATAATGTTTGTACACTCGTCAAATGCAGCGATGAACTTGTCGTGCCCGAGACGCTGAAGATCAATCGCCAGATTCTTCGTCGCTTTCAAGCAAAAGTGTCGGCACAGCTCCTTATGCCATTTATCGATCTCATTTGCAAGAGACCGATTAGTTGCCTCGAAAACTGACTCAAACAATACCCCACGCGACACAGATTTATATGACCAGGCACACATTTGCGTCTCAAGATCGTCATTTGGATTACGACCAAGGCGTTCGTAGACCTGTTTAAAAAGTGCCCCGATAAGGGCAGCGGCCATCCTAACGGGATCATTGCCTTGGCCTCTATTAATCAAATATACTAAATACTCGACTGATTTTACGAATTGACACATGGCCTCATCTCACGGAGGCCAGCCGGCCTCTGGATTGCTCGAGTCGCGGAAGCAAATACTGAAGCCAGGTGTCTGGAGCATGAATCAGCAGAGCCCAGCTGGAGAGATGGGTTGATTGCGACACACGTTTTTCAACACTTCTGCTACCAGGCGTGATTTTCCCGTTCCATTTGATTGCAAAATGGGAATGCTGCGTCCGTAATATAGGGTGCTATTATGTATCTCGTCGTAAACACCAAGTGCTTGCGGAAAGATTTGAGCATTATCTCCCCGATAATCCCTACAAAAAGAAGCCTCCAGTTGGGCCCCGGCGCTGCTCCCTAATCCGCTCGTTCAGCTAGGATGCATAACAAACCAAATATACGGGGAGATAGCCAGACGTTGACACTCTACTTCTAGTGCAAGTGATTCATGCAAGTCAAGTGGTCGAAGGGTTTCTGATCAAACGATGAGGCAGGGAAACCAGGACCGAGGGGGCTAGACGCTGAACTTGTTGAAATGAGCGGATTTCTGTAGTATTTCTTCGAGGAAGTGGTTATTAGGAATGAGAGCCTTTGCTCGTTGCAGCGTGAGATGCCTTAGTCTCTGGTCGTCGTTAGCGATGTAGAAGAGAAGGAAGGCTTCTCCAATTCATCCAGGTCCTCCGAGTCTAGCGAAGCAGCCATCAGGTGAGACTTTGCAATAGATGGTACTCGGCTGTTTCCACCACTAAACCTGTTGGCGGAGATATCCTATCGTACATGTCATTCTAATATCAATGAGCCGTTCACTTCAACATTGGGGGAGTGACCTGCTACTGCGCAGCTTCATGCCTATCTGGGACTGAAAAGGGCCGCTCTCCCGTATTGGAATCAACATGTTCCAAATGAGGCAATGTAAGAGGCACGACTGCCTCACTGGGGCCTTACATCGTGGTCAATGCAAGGCCGCTTCTTGCCTCGACTCAGCCGCTTCTGCGTGTATCGTTTATAAGGGCTAGGCGGGCTTTCCAGCCTTCATGCTTCGAGCCCTGGTTCACTATCGTCCATACCATTAGCGTGATGCCTGGCAAAAAACAACCGCCATCTTCCTCTCGAGGTCCGAAAGGAAAGGTTCCTGCATACCAGCTCTCTGCTCGTGGTTTACAGTCATCGCGCACATCGGGGTCACCCCAAGCCCCTGAGATCCATATCACTGGTCCCAATGAAACCCAAAACCGTAACAGTATCCGTAGGAACGGACAAGATGGACCAACAGGATCGCATCTTGAGGAGCCTCCTAGTGATTCGGAGATATTGTCTTTGTGTTGTACTACTGGGTGGTTCGGGCGTTGGTCAAGTCTCAATTGCCGTAACAGGTCAACTATGCCCCACTTAGAACTGTCTGCGGTTCATCCCCCAGTCCCTGATACCTCGCGGCTATCGCCATCTCATCTCGATCCCAAACAGCCTACTCGTTCGACGCGCAGCATCGACACTATGCCCGACAGCGCTTCGAGCCTCCACTCACAACCAGATCGCGTGGGGTTAGACCCAGACGTGGATTCGTCACTGGAGCCGGCTCCCGGAAAGAAGCCGATCATTATCGGCACCACGGAGCTTATTCTACAGGCCGCTACCTCCGCTCTTAAATTTTCTCCTATTCCGCTTCTGAGCGAAATTCCGGGTCTACTGCTGACATTTCTCCAAGTTTACAAGGTTTGAGCAGCGTTCTAGTTTCACTATCGGTGATAACATGTGGCTTATCTTTGTCCATTTTTGGTTCACACAGACAGTTGACAGTAATAGCGAAAACCTCAAAGGGCTAGAAAGTGAGGTCGTTGAAGCTTACACAACCATCCTGCGACCGCTCCAACTGTGGACAGGCGAGATTCCTCCCGAAGTAAAGGCTCTAATCGAGGAATTCCATTTGTGTGTACATTCGCTTCAGTTGCACACTCGATTTAAAACCACATCCCCAGGGCCTTGGAGGAACAGACGAAGCAGATTCAGGCACTTTCGAGTCAAAAGCTAGCAAGGAGAATCGTTTCAGCGTCCGACGTAACCCAACGGGTAAACAGCGTGAAGACTTGCATCAACGACGCTGTCACATCATTCTCGGTTTGTTCCCTTAGTGCCTAAAGCATGCACGTTCGCTGATTGGAACATACCCCATAGACGGAGGCAGCGATTTTGACACTCCTTCACACAATTCAGTCTTCAACGCGAAGTACGCTTCTATGCACATCCTTTCGGACTCTTTGCTGAAGGATACTACCAGCCGAACTCTCAAGACTCCCACGGGTCCCTGCTGAGCACACCTATGTCACAGCCAAGTCAGAGTGCCTGGAAGGCACACGGGAGAAGATACAGGCGTCTATAGTCGAACATCTGAAGAAAGCAGGGAACAGATTCGTCTGGCTGCGAGGCTCACCCGGAATGGGAAAGACTGCGATTTCCCTGAGCATCGCGTCCGACTTGGAGGAACAGCGCACGTTAGCGGCATCCTTCTTTTGGGATAAGAATCAACCGGGAACGGGACTTGATTCTATTAAACAGTTTCCCTCCACTCTTGCGCATCAACTTGCGTCCTTCAATGAGGAGTTTAAGCTCTCGCTTGTCAAACGGCTTCGGCAGCGAGGCCTCGAGCTGGCGCAAAATCTCCCTCTGGAGAAGCAAATGAGCGCTCTGGTTGTTGAACCTATGGTCGATCTCAAGGATTTACTGTTATCGAGCAAGGACCGCTTAGTCATCATCTTAGATGGCTTGGACGAGTGCGGGGATCAGGAAGCACTTGGAACCTTGATGAAGCTTGTGCTAATGCTTGGCGCTTTGCCTTCCACATTTACCGTGTTGGTCAGTTCTCGCCCAGAACCGCAAGTTATCTCAGCATGGGTCGATGCTGAGGGTGAAGGTTTCAATATCCCTTGTGAAGATGTTGATAAGATTGGGGAGGAGACTTTGCACACAGTCCGCTGTATGGCGGAGGAGGGCCTTCAGGATTGTGTCAAGAAATCTACATGGAAGCCGTCCCCGGAGGATTTTGATACCTTTGCTTCGGCTTGCCGTGGATTGCCCGTTATTGCCTCAATCCGCATACGTGATGTCCATGATCAGACTCGACGCGGTTCCACTCTCAAGCGGGAGTTTGAGTACTTTCGCAATCTTACCGATGCGCCACTCGACCTGAAGTCGGAGTATTTGCGAATACTACGGCGAGCATATATGTCCAGTCAGTCTAGCATTCGTCCACATGTAATCGAGAATTACCACCAAGTAATCGGGACGATCATTGCAGCATGTCGGCCACTTAGTTTATATTCGATGTCGCAGCTCCTAGGGATAGCCGAGGATGAAGTCCATGCAACCCTAGAGCCGATCAGTTCAATTATTGAGTTGTCCTCAGAGAAATCACGGTCCCTCCAAGGTTTGATGCGGGTGCTTCGAATTGCCCCTGATGCGGTATACCCCAAATTTTACCATGCAACAATGAAAGAATTTCTCACGGATCGCCCATTGGGTCATGACAATGACCAGCCATTCTTCATCAGTGATTTGAAGGGGCATTTCTTGGGACCACCACTTCTTCGGCTTGTAAATGACATTATCGAACGGAATAAATCCAAAATAGGTTTATTCGGAGATGGCCACAAGCGGAAAGGATTTCAGGGGAAGAAGGAGCCTGAACATGTCCAATATGCTCTCCGCTGCCTGTTCTACCACTCGGATCCATCAAGACTCTCCTCCAACGAATTCAGAAGCGAGTTTCATGTGTTCCTTACCCGAAACTTACTTTCATTCTTGGTGCTGTCACAATTTGATTTCGAGTTGCCTGATGAATTACCTCGATCTAACGTAAGTCGTAAGTTTAACTTCACTCAATTCTACTGATTCCCCTTGCAGAATCACAATTTGACTGAATGGTTCGAAGAAGTCAAGAGGGTGAAGGATATAATAACCAAGAATGAACTCACCTCCTCCCCCTGGCATATTTTTCGGTCAATTCTTCCCTTCACTCCATCCTCATCCCCACTTTTCAAGTCATATGGACATCTCTCTGATCCCGTTCGGATTTTCAGCATCACTGGGGAATCCTCTAGCCGTTCAATTCCATTAAGCGGGGATACTCTTAGTGCTCAAAGGGTTATGGAGGCGAAACTCAATGCGTTACCGATAGAAGTTGGTAGATCTAAGATAGATGAGATGGACAGGATCGATCACAGTGCTGAATTTCTTGATCCTGATATTCGTAATGGTATTGTGACTGCTGCAGCACTCTCACGAGATGGCCGCTACATCGCACTCGGCTTTGGAAATGGCATTATTGAAATTGCCGACATCGATCATCACCGAACCACCTCTCAATTCCAATGTGACCCACCCAATCCTCCAGTTTGGATTGAATTTATCTGTGGCAGCCACCGGATTGCTGCCGAAGATAATGAGGGAACCATTACGGTCTTCAGCCATGGTTTGCCATCTGTGAAGGTCGGTACCCTCCCCAGTGGCCATCACCCTCCCATTACTCTGGTTGCAGACAACGGCTCATTCATCATACGAGTTCCTCACTTCCGTTGGTACAAAAACATGGTGATCTTACATGTCTCCGATGAGCCATCCATCCACCCTCTTTCCTCTCCTCGCCCCAGTGTTTTAACCTCCACTAGGCCAGCCGTGCCTGACCGTTGCACACTTGGACTCTCCCCTGAAGGACGGTACATCATCATCCATGATGGCAATCATATCGGTATTTGGTCAACAGAGACGCATGAGTTAGTTCATTTTCATGTGTCTGGATCCATAGTTCCTGGTTCCTACAACACACACCATCGCCCACATCTCATAACCCAAACCCGAATGAAAATTCCTTCGCTCCTGGAGAATGGCTTCCCTCGTGTGCAGAGCCTCATGGCTGGGAATGACACAGATCTATTGTGGCTGGAGCGACTATCCCTCGAGCTCTCATCAAGGTTCCCACTGGCTTCGGATAATCGACTTCCCATCCTCGCAGGGCAAAGACAAGGTAGTGCCACTGGAACACAGACGATTTGGCTCAATGGGAACCTTGAACTCCTTCTCCCACCAGAATACCGCCCGGTCATTCTTGACCAGCACCAGGTTAACAGTCAAAAAGTATGGTATGGGGATCGAATGCTGAGGGATAAGTATGACCTCTACCTTCCTTGCGCTAGCAAAGATGGAACTCGATTCTTGGTCCAAGGTCGTATGCGAGCCCCAATCGTCGTTGATATTAGCCAAGTTGTCTAGGTGTTTACTATGATGCTTTTCTCCTTCATTGTTTGTGTCCCGCTTTACATGTGCATTACTGTATTTGAGAGCCAGGGACATGAGCGCGGGCACCGCATTGTCTGCAATATATGAGCCTTCCTTTGACAACGAGCTTGTTGGGTGCTCGGCTGGACAAGGTCACATAGAACTGTCACGTTCGATAGATCTTACTGCAAGCTTGGTGATGGTCGTTATTCCCTGCCCCCCAGATTGCACTCATGCATATGTTGCGTAACAGCGACGTGAGCGATACGTGAGTTAATGTGTAGAAAGTAAAATAGTGACTCTCACCTCAGACTCGAATGTGAGAACTAGGGAAGAGGAGTTCCAAAGATTCGCCCTTTCCTCGCCACTATTACCCTTTCGATGTAGCCAGACATTGATATTCTAATGTGTAATGCGGCATGAATAAGGGGAAAGACGAATTTCATCTCATTGTACAGTTCATGACGGGTGTTGACTACATCAGCACATATATCGAGAGTCTAATGGTGTCTCCCATCCAGGTAGGATTTTAGGCGTCCTCAGGATCCTCGTCCCGACAATGAAAGCACGAAGCTCGAAGCGTTACATTACTTTTCACCCGGCCGTAAGTGAGTTATCACGACTAGCACATCTTTTTTACTCCAAACCATACAGCGTTCGACCCTCGCGGTAAGATTATAGTAGAGAAGCACTGATGCTATATATGAATTCGGAATTGGAGCGCTTTCGAGCTGTTGCCCAGGCAAAGACTTCCCCAACGTGCGATGATTCAATCCCACCAGTACTTCAGGTTGACTTCAAATACAAATTATTCACAGTCGTCTAGCATCGATTGACCGATGACGGCTCGAGATGAGACTGCCCAGTTAAAGCTGCTGGCCTTGAATTTACAAGTATGCACAGAACCGGTGAGATTATTCGGATAGGATTGTCATCCCTATTCTTATGTGATTGCCCCAGGCCCCATCTCAACTTGTGTTATTTATCACGTTGAGCACCACTTCTCCATGCTCGATGTGTGCAGGAGTGCATCCATTAGGCATGAGGGATTCAGAGTGATCACAGTGGTGTGGTGAATGGGAGGAAACTCATTTGAGTTGGTCTTTAGATATGAGTGACAATGCCCAGAAGTGTCCGGGTACCACCATCGCATGACGACGCTGATGGTTATTGGCATTCCATGGAAGGGACGAGGGAGCAGATACTTGGTATCTGGGGAATTGATTAATCAGGATCGTGATATTCTTGGATGGGCGAAGCTCATGGCTAGTAGAGGAATGATAATCCGGTATTTCTTGACTGGAGCCACGAATAAATGCAAAGACTATTATGCTAGATTGAAAATGATCAGCCTTCATGTATTACTGGCCACCGTTTCAAGACTTATTACCGATCTGAGTCAACTCCAGCCCAGAAATACCAGAAGTGGATCGAAGAGAAGAGGAACCCATTATGTGCTTCCGCTTGCAGCTAGTGCGAGGCTAAACATCCCCTTGTATGAATAGCAAATGTAATTAGCCTCTCACGACGACGGACATGCTTGCTGAGGCATGGACTCGGGACAAAACACCTCAGGTCAGAATCAGAAGTCGGTTCGTGCAGACTTAGGGCGAAGTTGTTGTGCGTATCGGAGGCTGACCCTAGGAGACGATGCCATGACTGACCAAACTACGTATCACCAGAACCAATCAGCGCTAGAGCTGACTGCTGCCCGAAATTTCAGTAAGGGCGAGTTGACGGAGCCCTCCACCAGTTGTAGTCACGTCAAAAAGATCGGGTTGAGGGGGTCAACTGTAGACTCTGTGGGTTGGTTCAATCCCCTTTTGTGTGGCTTCACCGTCAGGTAGTTGACCCAGCGAGGCAAGCTAGGTCATGAAAATTCTCGGGTTCAACAACCGATATCACACTTCTCAGTCGTTCAGTGGCATAACCTAAGTTGGGGTTCGGCAACCCACGTTGACCTTTCAGCCAGCTTATGTAAGCACCAGATAGCTCGAGATGGGACAAAAATTACAAGAAGTTTTGTGCCTTCCACACAACATATCCCACAAAATGACATTATTAAAGTTTGTTAAGAGAGCACACCAGAATGTTTTCGTCGGATTAGAGTTTCACAGTGCTAAAAAATTGGGAAGGTCACAGCAATGTTTTTATCCTGATGCCTCTTGGAACTCATTTGAAGAGGACTAATCAGTTCGGTTCCGTGAGCGGTCCATGAGTTAGTGGACACGGTCCGTATGGACCTGCAATGCGTATGATTGTGTGCCAGCGATGCGAGCCGTACGTCAATTAAATACATTAATAGTAAATGCAGGAGAGGGTAGCAAGTGAAAAAATGATGTAACGCAACGGAGGCGATGGGGAAGGAGGTGGGAAGCGCGGAGATTCAGTTAAGAACTATGAAAGTAAGAGTAAGCGCGCGTTTAGTGGATAGCAAGAGCAGGGATAACCGTGTGCAGGCCTGAGGAGCGGGGCCAGCACACACAGTTAGAAGCCTCATCGCACTACCGTTAACTTACCAGTTAGACGTTGTAGTACGATTGCGCAGGCAGGTGGGGAGTGGATAAGGTGCGCTTTTTATCTCGCTCCCGGATGCAACTTGTCTCTTCCCGCAGCTGGTCTGAGACCAAGTTTGGGCCCAGAGGAGGGTTTCGTCCGTCTTGTTCCATCCGCACTGCGACAGTGCAGAACAAGACGGCCTCCTCTGAGGCGCGCGCGGATCCACCTGATTAGTCACGTGAAATGGGATTAAACTGAGATTTATTTCGACCAAAACATGATTTGCAATCAAATAAACCTCATTCTCCTCATTTCAATGATCCAAACTGAGTTGTGCCATCAAAAAACTTTGGCGAAGATTCTTATTTATTTTTATTTACACCGAGGATTGGCCTTGATATCAATAAGGAAATCAGACCTGACAATATTGCATTGCACTTGTCCCAGCATTGGCCAAATCTCTTTGAATTTTTTTATTGGGCTGTACAGAGGGTCCTCCGAAATAATATCTAGTTAAATGGGGAACATGGGTGATGTGATCCTTCAAATCAACAAGCACCGATCTATAGGTAAAGATGGTCTTATACCACCAAAAACGCCTGTTAGGAACCTCCATGCTGGGCCAAGGAAGGAATTATTAAAGCAAGTTATTTTGCAGTACCTTAATCACCATTCCATGGACAGTTCAGCAACGGATTAGTTTGACTGCCATCTCCCCCCTTGATCTTGCCATATAACTGACTAATTTGCACCAATCAAGCTGTCAGGGCTCGGAGGCTCCCTGACCTCAGCCCCCATCTAACCTGTCCTCACACTATGCGGGGCATGAGATGAGAAGAAGGGTAAAGGTCTCATCTCCCCGCATGGTTGCTATATAAAGGAATGGGTCACATGCCCACAACTATACAGCTCCTAGAGTTGTGTAGTGTGACCCGGAGGGAACATCCAGGTGGCAGTGCCCAGTAAGCGTGGGAACGTTCTGGGCGAGTTGCTCACCCAGAACTGTGGCTGTGACCCGTGGGAACATTCTGGGCGAGCTGCTCGCTCAGAAAGTTCCCACGCTATCCCGTGCACGTGCGTGTACACAACACACAAAGGCAACAACAAGGCAACAGTCAAAGAATAAAAGGGGGTAAAGTAGGTGGGGAGTCCGGGGCACCCTAAGGCAGGGTGCTGATCCCTGACACAAGCGTTAAATTCATAGAGTTGCATATTTCCTATCATAATACATTTTTTTCTTCTTACTGACTACTTGTGTTGAGTCCAACTGCCATTGTAATGGTTGGACCACGGTTTGAGCATGAGTTGCTTATATAAGCGACTGCAAAGTCAACCTCACTTGCCGACCCCCATAACCTTTCTCTGTCACGCTCTCCCAGCTCCATGTGCTCTCATTTGTACAAATCACAATCACTTGCCACAAACTTGCCACCCAGGGCAGCCTCAACTGAAGTGTCCTCAAGGTAAGTTGCTACATGAACCAGAGACAGACCCTTCTGCCAGAAGGGCCCTGCTCCTGAAGCGTGTCACTGGGGAGAACAAGCCACAGCCCTGACCCACCTGCAGTCCCATCCACACCCAAGAGAAAAAGAATATTTGTTGGAGGAAGGGATCAAGTGATCTCCCAAACCATTAGGGAAGGGGTCCCCCTGGCATAATGGGTGAGTAGTGTATGGATGCATGCTAGAAGTCCTGGGTTCAATACCAGGCTTGTCCATTTTATGTCATTTGTCCAGTCACGCTGGTTTACATCATAAGAATTTGGAGCTCTGGATAAGTCCAGTAGTCGCACCGGATACAAATTTCCTCAATATTATCTCCTGGCAACTCCCCAAACTCCTCACCAGCCACCCCAAGGGCAGCACACAGAACCCACATAGGGGTGCCATGGTCCAGTTTGGTTTGGATTGTTCAAGGACCAGAACCGGGACCATCCCAAAATTTTGCTGTCCTGTTGAACCAGGACCAAAACCAAACTGAACTGTGGTTACAGTCCTGGGACTGTTCAGTTCAGTCCTGAGACCATCCTGGCAATCTTATTATGAAGAGAGTGTGTATGATAATATGTGTAGTGGGAACTGGTACTGTGTAAGGAATGGTAACCCCACCCCTTACTCTCCATCTTAATTCTATGTGTGTCTCATAATAAACATGTATAAACAATGTATATACAATAACGTGGGAATTTGGGAAAAGGAAAGAAAAGCTTTTTCCCTCCCCATCATTGAATAATCATAGCTCTATATAGCTTAATATTCGACGAACTGAGGACTGAGGCTAACTGGGGTTGGAACCTACACCAACCCCTTACATACTGTCAACTGAGCATCAAAACTCAAGATCTCTTCCTTCTCTCTCCACACGATCCAAGATGAGATTTAGTAAACCTAACTACACCACCTGGTCAGTGAAGTGGGAGGTCATGTGAGAGAAAAAAAATAGGACTAATTGGTCTGGATCAGTGGTGTAGTGGACCTGGCCCACAGTGGGCCAGCAGCGAATGCAATTGCACAGGACAGTCACAGTGGCTCATAGTTACAAGCTACAAACAATGTTGAACTGACCCAGTGCAAACACTTATCACTAAGCGCTAAATGCAAACAAAAGAAAAACAGTTGAAACATGATACAAGGGCAGTCAATGGTACAGCAGGAGGCGATGGGGATGGGGGTGGGATGTGTGAAAGGCTAAGGCAGAACTAAGAATGAGAGCTAAGGAATAAACAAGGTCAAGCACCTTAGTGGAGAAGTGAGTGGTTTGCAACAGTGTGTCAGGGCACACCCGCCTGACCCGGCTCCACCCGGCCCAACCTGACCCGGTACCCTGCCAGTCCACCCTTCCTTACCTCCTCCCCCTTTCCCTTCTTCCCCCCTCATCCTCCCTGTCAGGATCCGGACCCCAGCTGGGAGTGGCCGGAGGGCGAGGCCGGGTGTGGATGCTGGGGTACTCTCCCTGGGTGCTAACTCCTCGAAGTCGCTGAGGGGACTGGCCTCAGCCTTCACAGGGAATGAGCTGCTATTCATTGAAAAGCGGGTAAGTACACTTGCCTTCACAGGGAATGAGCTGAGAAGAAGGGTAAGCTTCTCAGCCCCCTGTGAGGCTGACACAAAAGGACCCTAGGAACTATACAGTTCCCGCTTGCTGCCGACTTTCCATAATGGGTGTGACCCATGGGAAAGTTCTGGGTGAGCTGCTCGCCCAGAATGTTCCCACGGTTGTGGCTGTACATTTCTGGGTGAGTCGCTCGCCCAGAACGTTCCCACAGGTTCATGCACAGGTGTCATTATGTGAAACAGTGGGGAATGGGGAAATGTGGAGAGAGGGTGGTTAGGGAAAGGGTGAGGGTGTCTGAGGGTGAGTGGGGTCAAGGGCTGTGCCCTGACACTCCCCTCCTCAGTTTCTCCTTATCTTACTTCTTCTTTATTCTCCCTTTATTCTACATGGACGACTTTCTCTGTATCAATGTACCATTGACCCATCTGCAGCATGCCCACCATGTACCCAGCCCGGGCACCTTGGGCGACTTCCCGCTGTGCCCAGCACGCATGCCTGCACCGGATGCCCTCAGGATCTCCCACAGAGACACCTGGGTGGTTACGGCTGTGTGCGAGGGTGACGTGGCACCCATCATGTGATCCAAGCCGCATGTATATAAACGAACCTGAAGTGGGAACCGAAGAAGTAGCCTTCTTCTCAACCTTCCACTTCAGTCTAAGTGGCCAGGGACCACTGTCCCGCATCGGGCCTGTCAGTATGCACGCCCGATCTGCCCCCCGCCAGGCTCTCGGTCCTGGACGCTACACCCGGACCCCCTCGACCCCAGACGAGTCCCTGACATATTGGTGAATGCACACGACGAGAGGGTGCAATCATATACAAGCCCAATGGAAAACCTCAAACCACAACTAAGCATATGGCAGATACAATATGGGATGGTCACATACAACACCTTTATTACCCTGATGACCACCCTGATTATCCAGGATATTTCAAGGGGATGGCCAAACTCTTAGAAGAACGAGGCTATGATGTCACTGGGCTCCGTGCTCAGTGTGACAGGTTCAAATGCAGTGGCACAGCAGCACAATGTTGCTGCCGAAATATCCTTTTTCATTCTGCTGATTTCATTAATGTCAAATCCCTGCTTCAGACACACTGTGAAGCTGCTGGGTTTGGCACCTGATTTCTTCCAAAATTCCATTGTGAGCTTAATTTTATTGAGCAAGTGTGTGTCAGGGCATGCTGCCGCCGCCGCCACCGCCGCCACCTCCTCTTCCCTTTTGCCTCACCCTCTCATTCTCTTTCTTTCCTTCTTCTCTTTTTCTATCTTTATACGGATGACCTCTCTCTTCCTTTCCTATATTTGTAGCACGGACACGCCCGACGCTGAGCACCCTGTAGGGGCATCGCCACGCCAGATGCGCCGCACACTCCTACTTGTACTTCCCCTCCAACACTCGGGATCGACCGTGGAGCCACCCGCATTAACCCGGCTTTGTCCGAAGGTGACGTGGCACTCCCACGTGACCCTTCACACATGTATATAAACTAAGCCGAAGCAGGACCGAAGAAGTAACCTTCTTCTCATTTCCCGCTTTAGGCAAGTACCTTAGTTTAGTCTAGCTTCTCACCCTAATAACAACACATTTCCCGCTTCAGCCTAAGAAGCCGCACAGGGACGTAGGCCTGAGCAAGGGCTGCCCACCATACGGTCTCACCATCCCGCCGCCGCCCGGGCCGCTAGCGCCGAGCGTTCCGTCGCTACCTTGGCCTTCCTCGAGCCGTCCCTGACAGTGTGGGGGTATTCAAAGCATGTTTATCGCGAGTTCCCACCTTCTTCAAGAGTTGAAGATGTTGAACTAAATTTACAGAAAGCACTGGAATCTGTATCAATCACATCAATGCACAAGTAAGGAAACCTTTTATTTTTTCATACTTTCCAGATAACATTAATTCTCAGGTTTTCAAATCGCTCATTGCAATACATGGATGGTTATTGTCAGGGACAGCTCCGAAAGCGGTGAGGTCCTGGCATGCGGGACTCGTTGGGACGAGTAGCGGCTGTGCGTAGCGGCGATCTCGTTGCAGGGTGAGCATCCCTGACCACTTAGTCTGAAGTGGGAATGTGAGTTATTATTAAAAGGGAAGGCTACACTACTTGCCTGAAGTGGGAATGTGAGAAGAAGGCTACTTCTTCGGTTCCCACTCCAGCTGTTATTATATACATGCGGGATCAGTCATGTGGGGCATGCCACATCACCCTTGCACACAGCCACGGCTCTCCAGGTGCCTCCATGGGAGATCCCGAGAGGGCCCGCTGTGGGTGCAGGGCGAGTGTGGTGGTGGTGGCAGCGATATAGGAACAGTGAGATACAGGAGGGGAAATGTTGGAGGAACCATGTGCTATGAGGGTACTCCAGCGGAGTTAACCTGAACAGCCACGTTCCTGCGTTAGTGTGGGAATATTCTGGGAGAGCAACTCGCCCAGAATCCACCATGTGACTACTTAGTCACAACACCTTCTTTTGCCTATTTTGGACTAACCCATGCCAGGCCACGGATATATTCATTCATTTGAATTCATTTCCTTTTCCCTCAGTTCTTCATGCATATTGGCTGAGACTGAGGTTAGTTATAACATTCCTTTATTACTATTCCCTTTACTATTGTAACTTACAATATGTATATTACCTTTAGCTTCACGCTTCTAGGTAATACAATTTAGTTCTTCACGCATATTGGCTGAGACTGAGCTTCACGCTTCTAGTCCAGCTCCGGGATCACAAGTGTCGCTCATTGTCAGGGCAATAGCCCCGAACCCCGAGTCACATGTAAATTAGATACACATAGTCACGTGGGCAAGTGGGAACCTCCAGGTAACTGCTTACACACCACTGTAAAATACACTATCTTGTATCACTTACGGCCTTGTGTGCTGAGCCACCCTAAGACCTCACACTTTTTTAAGTGCATGAGGTGTGTTTTACAACACAACCCACAACTACATAATCTTAACATCTGACTCGGAAGTGCCTATGGCACCTAAACACACCCGCAAGGGCAAGGTCACATCTGCAGTGACACTAAAAAGAAACGAGTGGTTTATAAAGAAACCGCAATCTCCCATTAAGGGAGATTCAAACCAAAAGCCGTCATCAGATGATGACGAGGATCAACATGATCCGGCAATAGCAACCACCTCAGGGCTGGTCCCTGAAGGCTTTAGAAACTTACGTGGAGTAAGTGCAGGGCGAAATACCCCCAGAACTCCACAACATACCGATCTAACCCAAGCTGGGGAAGATCCATCACCTCCTCATGAGGTGATTGACTTGCGCGAAAAACACGTAAGTGCCGAACGATCAGCCCAAAAAGCTGATCGGATAGAGTTGCAGGAAACTCCAGGGCCCCACTATCCCCTGGAGTCCCCCCTCATGTCCCCAAGTCAAGCCCCAAAGGCAGACAAAGGGAAACAAAGGGAAGAGCCCCCGTGACAGCTATCCGAAAAACTACTGGACTTGTTCCAGGTTCCGTCTGAATGGAGGATGGAAAGTGAAGATCAACTTCTTCTCAGGCTGAAAGCCCGAGAAGGCGCAAAAATACACCCTGAGAGCAGGATCTCCCAGAGCGCGGAAGCTCCAAAAGAACTTCCGCTGTTTACACTCCCCCACACCATGCCAGACAAGGCAAGGTCGCCAACTTCGGAGGAGGTCTCCAAGATAATGAAGAGGAGGCGAACTGAAATGAGGGAGTTCGCTGAGGAAGCCTTACATAAAAGTAAGGAGAAACCAGCGAACAGACCCCTCTATGAAAGGGAAGCACCCTCCGCAACGGCCTCGCCTAAACAAAGTGAGTGTGGAGTGTTCACTCCAAGAACCCATTCTGGAACCCCCAGAAGCGGAAATGTCAACTGGGGAGAGTCACTGCTCGCCCAACCAAACTTCCTCCTGGAAAACCAGGAATTGCGCATAATAAACACGATAAACTCAATCCAAAAAAAGATCGAGGAAATGAACCATAATAGCACAGCTTGTCTAGAGATAACTCTAGAAAGAATGGCCAACGCAATCGACGCGTTGACTGAAAAAATCAGTGAACAAACAGATTTGCTGAAGGAAAAAAACTTCTCACAAAAAAGTGAGGAAACAAATAGACACCCCTGGACCATGGTCCAGGACATAAATAGAACTTGTGAAAAATTCACGAAAAGAACCACCAGTGAAAGCACACTGGAATATCATCAGTGACTTGACAGAGATGCTAAGGAGATCCTTCTCCCAAGGATAGGAGAAGACGATGCCGAAAGAAGGCATCGTTCAGAGATTAGAAGGAGAATTGGCACGTACCAAAGGTTTGGCCAAACATCCACTTATGATGGACCTCTCGAACAGAGAGGTAACTCATTCACACCCTCTCAAAACAATGAGAGAATACAAATACAACTTCAGGCAGATTCGCCTGAAACCAAAGAAACGCTGCAAGGAAGATTTCCCCCAGCAAAAACCCCCCCAAAGGAGAGATCTCCATTGGATAGCGACCCCATGAAGGCAGGGGAGCAAGAAGAGTACCTGGAGAAATGGTACGAAAAGGCCATAAGAATGGCCGAAGTGAGAATACTCACTCCCTACCCAGAAGGAGTGAAGCCAGAAGCCCTAAAGAATGGGCCGGCATTTCCTGACAAGAAATGGTCAGGGGAGAACGACATGGAATCGTTCTGGCAGTGGTTCACAGAACTACTGGGATTCCTCGCCTTGCGAGGATGCAAAGGTCCCCAATTCGACGAAGTCCACCTGGACTGCTTGATTCGTGGATTAGGGGGACCCGTGTTTGACCTTGGAATTAGACTCTGAGACGAAACTCTCCTCAGAGGAGACGAGGGCATGTTCCTCGAAGTTCTCAACATATTGATGAGAACCTTCATCAAAGCCTCCACCGTGTTGAACGTGACAAAGAAATACCGCAATGTCAAATACGAAGCGGAAAAAGGCCTAAAACAGTTCTACTTAGAACTGTCAAAAGCAGCGTCCCAGATGGTGATGCCTCCAGACCAGGCGTCCTTCAACACCAGGTTCCTAAACTACATTCCCCTCAAATGGAAGAGGGAAATGATCGCTCATGATAGAATCAGAGCAGACTTCTCCTCAAACGAGGAGATGTTAAAAGCAATATCTCGTGTAGACGGGATAATTGATGGGGTGAAGATGTCTTCAGCCTACAAATCAGGTTACTATACCCAAACAACTACCACAGCAACAACGAGCCATGGCAGAGCCCTCCCATCAGGAAAGAAAGCGGAAGAGCTGAAACCCAGATGGAAAGAGGATACATCCTCGAAAAACTCGAGGAAAACTGACCAAAAGTCAGTTCCAATTTGCGGCAAATGCAGCAAAATAGGGCAAACGAAAGATTGCCCAAGACACAATATAACAAGCGATGAAAAACCAAGGCGCATAGCTGCCATGGAAATCACGAACTCAAAAGATGAAGAGTCGAAAGGCTCATCAGATGAGAAACCAGAGAACAACTCTGGTAACTCCGAAGCATCAAGCTTCGAAGTAGAGGACCCATACGAAGGACCTCAATACTCACCTGACTCAGAGGGTGAGGAAGTCAATGTGGGGACCATAAGAATGGGCCCAATGTCAGTCGTCGACCACAATGACATAAATTATAAAATCAAACTGGCGGTAGCACACCAGTTAGAAAACATGGCAGACGAAAAAGTTGCCAAAGCCTTGGTGGAAGCACCAAGAAAAGATGCCTTGGGGAAATACACGAAAGTACCCAAGGAAAACAAGGACAAAGGGAAGAAGGACCAAAAGTCCATCAAAACCCAGTCCCCCTTGTTTGATGCGAAATTCCACATCTCAAAAGGTGCGGGAAAATACCTGCAAACAGACCGCTCTCAACGAAGAGAACGCTAACGGCTCACATAAAAATAGCAGGCATAAAAGCCTATGCGCTATTCGATAGTGGAGCCAAAATGGATGCTTTATCGCTGGACTTTGTCTGCATGGTCCACATCCCAATTCTCCAATTGGAGAACCCAGTCGTCCTTCAAATGGGGATGAAAGGAACAAGATCACAGATCCTGTTCGGAACCAACATGGACGTTGAAATCAACGGCCACATAGAAAAACACTACTTCGATGTAATAAACATCGACAGATACGACGCCATCTTCGGCACCCCCTGGTTAAACAAAAACCAGGTAAGCTTAGACTTCCGGTCCCACAAAGTGAGAACGGCAAACAAGGGCAACATAGACACCCTTGGAATAAGCGAAGACCGTGTGACGAGATCGCATGGATGGAAAACTCGAGCAAGAGCCCGAGAACAACCAAAAAAGAAGCCCCCCTGACAGGGAGGCGGGATCGAAACACACCTCAGGGTAATCACAAGAAAATACCCTGAAGGTTGGCCCAATCCTAGTCCGGAAGGACTAGAACTTCCAGACGTACCACACCTGGAAGGTCTCTCCATGAACAACCCCTAGTTCGAAATACTCAGGGAGTGGTGGAGAGAAAAATTTGAAACCGTAATGGCGCCAGCGCCATTAGAAATGCCCCCCCTGAGGGAGGTGAACCATCGAATCCCGTTGAAGGATCCGAACAAGAAATTTCGGGAAAACACCCCGAGATGTCCCACAGCACTGCAGGAAGCACTAGCGACCAAAATAGATCGCTATGTAAAAGCAGGATGGTGGTATCCCGCGAACAGCGAGCGAGCATGCCTGCTACTGTGCATCCGCAAAGCAGATGGATCCTTGCGCATGGTAATAGATGCGAGGAACCGTAACTCAAACACGATCCTCGACATCACACCAATGCCAGACATGCGACTGATCCAGGAATCAGTCGCCAGAGCAACATACCGATCTAAGATTGATATGTCGGACGTGTACGAACAAATACGCATGCATCCAGATGACGTCCATAGGACGACATTCTCCACGCCCCATGGGACGTACAACTTGAACACGATGCAGCAAGGAGACTGCAACGCTCCCTGCACCTTCCAGCACACACTGACCTGGGAACTACGAGGAGAAGTAGGCAGACGCCTACACGTCTGGTTCGACGATATATTCACCAGCACAAGCTCAGTGGAAAACCACAATAAAGCACTATTGTGGTTATTCACTCGCCTAAAAGGGGCGAAATTCTACATAAGCCGGAAAAAATTCCAGCCATTTGCCCCAATCCTAGATGTTCTAGGAAGCCAAGTGGACGAACAGGGCATCCACGCTCAAGCGGATAAAATGGAAAAAATCCACAATTGGCGAGAGCCAGTAGACCACACAGGAGTCCTAAGATTCCTGGGAATGGTAGAATATCTATCGATATTCATGCCAAATGTCAGCAGTTACACAGGACCACTGCAAACAATCTGCTCAAACAAGCAGACATTCAGGTGGACACCACTCCACGAGAAATGCTTCGACGAAATCAAACGTCTAGCATGCAGGGCTCCAATCCTGAAGCCTGTCCAGTGGAACCCATCGGAAAGCCTCTCAGAAGAAGAGAGGACCAAACTCCACGTCTGGGTCATAACAGACGCATGCCCAGCGGGCATGGGTGCATTAATTGGACAAGGTGAAAGGTGGCAGACTTGCCACCCAGCCGCATTCATGTCCAAAAAGTTCACCAACACACAACATAGGTACTTCGCCTACGAGCTCGAGGCACTGGGTGTCCTCGAAGCGCTCATGAGATGGCAAGATGACCTCATGGGAGGCCGTGAATTCACAGTAATCACAGACCACAAAGCTTTGGAATATTTCAAAGTGAAAAACCACAACTCAGGGAGACACCTGAGATGGCAAGCCTTTTTCGCAAGCTTCAATTGCGAAATAAAATACGTGGAAGGCCACAAAAATAAAGTGGCAGATGCACTCTCACGATACTACGACTCGTCAACAGATGAGGATCTGCATTTCGATGATTATGTTTTGGTGGACATCCACCTGGACAAAAATGCAGAAGATATCATCCCCGACAGAATCGAGGAATATGAAGAACTGCTACTAAGCAGTACCCTGAGTAAAAACTCAGAGAAAAAGAGACTCGCAGCGATATGTGCAAGAAATACCCTAGAGGAAGCTCTAGGGGGGAGCACCCAAAATCTGGAAGAAATCATAACTCCAGAAGAGAACCTTCGAAAACAATTTGAAGAAAAAGACCTCATTGAGGCAATAAAATCTGGATACTTGAAAAGCCAGATCCACCAGGAAATCCTAGAGAACCCGGGGAATTTCAAAAACTTCTCCGTAAAAGATGGGCTGATAACCCGACTTGGAGAAGGAGGAACGACCCAAATAGTAGTCCCAAAAGGGAATTACGAAAGGAAGTCCATTTGGGGAATAATCCTTGAGAACATCCACGAAACACTTGGACACCTAGGATCCAAGAAAACAGTGGAAACCCTCTGTCGACACTTCTGGTGGAAGTCGATGAGAAAGGATACCCACAAGTTCTGCAGGTCCTGCAGAACTTGTCAAACGACAAAGAAAAGCACCAGGAGAAATCCCGGAATGCTTCACCCACTCCCGACCCTGGAGACACCATGGTCGTCAATAGCCATGGACTGTCAGGGCACACACCCTGACTAGCCCGGACCCGGACCCGCATCCGGACCCGCACCTGGACCTGCATGTGCGCCTCCGCCCTGCACGCTCCGCGCGCCGCATGCTCCGGGCCCGGTTCCCACCCTTCATGTGACTTCCGGGTATCCCCGGAAGTTTTCACCATATTGGGGCCACTGTGGGAAAGTGAGAAGTTAACCTTCTTCTCACTTTCTTACCCACAGTAGGCAAGTGTATCTACTTGCCCCTTTGTTTATACCACTTTCTTACCCACAGTAGCTATGCCCTGAGATGGGCTGTGTTTACAGGCCAGACTGTGGACTGTAGAGAGGGGTCATGGGGACCCGGGGTCTGTCCCCTGACATGGACTTCACAGGTCCATTCCCAACAAGCTTGGGATATGACTACCTCTGGGTAATCATCTGTAGGTTGACGTCCAATGTCCACCTAATTCCAATAAAGACAACAACGAACGCACTAGAACTAGCATTTGTATTTCTTTGTGAAGTTGTAAGACTCCACGGTCTACCACACTCGATCATATCAGATCGAGACTCAAAATTCACGTCAAAATTTTGGCATGAACTACACCAAATACTCAGTTGTCAGGGTTCAGCACCCTGCCTTAGGGTGCCCCGGACTCCCCACCTACTTTACCCCCTTTTATTCTTTGACTGTTGCCTTGTTGTTGCCTTTGTGTGTTGTGTACACGCACACGCACGGGATAGCATGGGAACTTTCTGAGCGAGCAGCTCGCCCAGAATGTTCCCACGGGTCACAGCCACAGTTCTGGGCGAGCAACTCGCCCAGAACGTTCCCACGCTTACTGGGCACTGCCACCTGGATGTTCCCTCCGGGTCACACTACACAACTCTAGGAGCTGTATAGTTGTGGGCATGTGACCCATTCCTTTATATAGCAACCATGCAGGGAGATGAGACCTTTACCCTTCTTCTCATCTCATGCCCTGCATAGTGTGAGGACAGGCCAGATGGGGGTTGAGGTCAGGGAGCCTCCGAGTCCGAGGCTGGGCCCTGACATCGGTGTACAGTTGAAATTCACAACTGCATTCCACCTGCAAGGCGATGGCCAAGCGGAAAGAATGATACAAAAAGTAGTACAAATACTATGCGCGATGGTTAGACCAGACCAATGTGACTGGGCAGCGAAACTGTCGATGGCGGAATTTGCGATCAATGTGAGCTTGAACACATCGACAGGATTTGCCCTGTTTGAATTAATCTACGGCCATATGCCAAAGATGTGCCAAACAGCACCACTCTCGGACTACCCAGGAGTAAATGACTTTGCTCAAAAAGCGAAGGAAAACCTCATGGCAGCACATGACATGATAATACATAATCACACTGCCCAAACAATCCAGGCAAATAAGAAAAGACGCCCGGACCCACCTTTGAGAAAAGGCGAGCTCACATACTGATCCACGGATAAGCTGAACCTACCCAAAGGCAGGGCAGGACAACTAAAGCCCTTATACATAGGGCCTTACGAAATCCTGGAAACATTTCCAGAAACGTCAAACTACGTCCTCAAGTTGCCACCACAACTTGAACAACGCGGAATCCACCCAAGATTCCATGTATCCTGGCTCGCACCTCACGAGCCCAATGACCAGGAAACCTTCCCAAATAGGGAAGTAAACATATTCTACGATTTTGGGGAAGACCCCGATTGCGAAGCAGTAGTTCGTGAAATCCTAAACCACGTGTGGGTTCACAATGAACTCTGGTTTAAGGTTAAATGGGAACTAGGGGACACCACATGGGAACCCCTAGGAAATTGCAACAACCTCGTCCACCTGGACAAGTACCTCACCTTACAAAATGTAAGGGAACCAGAAAAACTCCCTAGCAAAGAAGACAGGGAACTCTCGGCATCACTACACCCCCAAAAACGGAGGCGGAGGAAGTAAAGCCGAGGGACGATGGCCCACAGCCAAGAGCATGGGAAAGTTCTGGGCGAGTAACTCGCCCGGACAGCCACACCATGTACCAGAGATCACATGGGCTAGGTGAGTAACTCGCCTAGAACACGTGAACCACAGGCTCATGTGCAAAAAGAACACACAACTGCGGCGAATCCCACGCACGCAAGAATGAAAACCCCTCCCACCACCACAAGTAACATAATGACGAAATGTCGTTCTCTGGGGGAGGCAACCCTCGGTTCGATCCAAACAAACCACCGGATATCGAAATACGACAACCTGGGGAGCAAGGCTCCCCGGAACAACAACAACACCAGGCGCAGATAAGTGCCATGGATTACACGACACACGCAGCACAAATGAGTGCTGCGAACCAACAACCATCTGCATTGCTAACAGGCACCGCATACCCCCAGCCTCCCCAAAGAGGCTTCCAACCATATGCGGTGCAAACTGCACCGATGGCGCAACAAGCGCCATTCCAGGGGCAGCATTTGCTGCTGCAGCCCCAGGCATACTCCCCAGGGAACTTCCCTGGCCAGATCAACCCCTGGATTAGCCAATTCGGCCCAGGTCCAACAACACCCCAGCCAAATGCAGGCTGGGAATCAGCCATTGCATCAGCGGTAGCTGCTCAGACCGGTCAGCTCCGTGAGGAGCTGAAAGAGATGAAGTCCCTCGTAGGAGGGAGACGAGGGAGTGACAGCGGCTCCTCGTCCAGACTGTCCAAACGGGCACGGTCTGATAACTTGAGGGCGTCAGAAGATGCCTGCGACCATTGCGCCCACTGGAGGCGCAAATACAACAGAGCACAAAGAGATGCTGAGGGCATCTTTGACTCTCTGAAAGACACAGAGAGAGAAGTCGATCTCCAAAAAAGGGAGATCGAATTACTGAAACGCGAGCTCAGAGAGGCACGTGCACTGGCAGACCTCGCTGCCAAACCCATCATGATGGGGGCCTCCCAGGTCAGGGGGAGGGGATACGGTTCCGGGCCTCATGAGGTGTGACCCCACATGGGGACTAGCGCATCAAGGGGTGGGGCACCGACTATCCTGCCACCCCGTGGGCGGGCGACCCTGTCCAGGTTGCATAAGGGCCTGCCCTCAGAGGGGCAAACCCATGTCGAGGGGAAGAGGGAGAGCGGTAGGCAACCGATGGCAGACCCTAAAATGGGGACCACTGCCAGAGGCGGCGGGCTGCTGAGTACCTCAGCACCCTATGGGCAAGCTACCCTGCAGGGAAGTGTCCACATGCTATACGAGACCGCCGAACTCAACGAGTTCGGCAAAGTCGAAGCTCCAGTCGACATAACAATCGACCCCAACTTCCCCATGAGGAGAATAGCAGGGTCAGAAGCAGTGCATGACGCCGCATATGCTTGGTGGACAAGTGTGAGTGGTAAAGAATTCGTACACTGGTACGAACAGGCTGAAGCCACCTTCAAAAGCGGCAAGGTACATAGAACCCTTCGCGAAAAAGCGAAGGAAACCGAGAAATACTTCTTGGGACTCCCGAGTATTGCAAGACTCGCAGAGGAATATAATTCCCCAGAGAATAAGGGGAAAATCTCCTGGGAAAGTCTAGGCAAAGCTGCCTACTTAAAGTCCCAGTTCAAACCACTCAGGACTCCTGAGGAATGTGCCGCAAGAACTGCGGAACGGGAAGTGAAAGCTTCCAAATACCAGGAAAGAGACGCAAGTCTCCATGCTGGACAACCAGCCCAACGACCATCCTTCCCCACGGGAAGAACAGTAGACCTACCATACTCTACACCTGAGCCAAGCAGCTCAGGAACACAACAACCCGCTCCCACCCAGGGAGCACCCACTTCGTCAAGCCCACAGCCCGACAATGTAGCCCAGGCTACATCATCACATCCAACGCAGCAATCGGATGTCCAGATGAACAACCCAGAGGAAAACCCTCCTCCGGGGCAATGAATCCACCCTTGAGAGAAGGGAAAGTGACACGGTAATACGCCATCAAGGCGCCCGTGAAAACACCTTCCCCAAACTCGAGGCCCCACACACAATACTGTATGTGAGGAACCGCAAGTAACAATTGCGGAAATCTCCACTCCATCAAAAGACCCACATCCACCACCGCTCGTGTGTAAACACCACTTACACACGAACCCTCACAGAACAAGTGAGGAACACCAAAGACATACAACCTTTGGGTCGAAATTCATTTTCGATAAACTCCACTTTTTTTTTCCTTTCTTTCTCCTTCTCTCCCTGCGATACCAATGTATTGCCGTTCACTTCAAAGTAACGGCCCACACTCATTCATTCCTTAAACCCCCTCTCTTCCTTTCACTGACATGTACAAAATCGCCCACTTTAAAGTGGCGACAACAAAAAACACTCATTGATAATTCCAAACTCAATGTAAATCAACTATTAAAACTCTGTTTCATTTACTATCAACCTTGTATGTGTCGCAAATGCAATGCAAGGGGGGAGAATGTCAGGGCAATAGCCCCAAACCCCGAGTCACATGTAAATTAGATACACATAGTCACGTGGGCAAGCGGGAACCTCTGGGTAACCACTTACACACCACCGTAAAATACACTATCTTGTATCACTTACGGCCTTGTGTGCTGAGCCACCCTAAGACCTCACACTCATCAACAGGAAATGGGCATGCGCGCCAGTGATACATTGAGCAGCAGGAAAGGTGGTTCATGTGAGAAAGAAAGAAAGGAAGGAAGGAAGGAAGAAAGGGGGAAAGGAGAAAGGAGAAAGGAAGAGGGAGAAGCGGTGCGGAGCGGGGGAGTGGAGTGAGGGTTGGGTGGGGCGTGCCCTGACAATTCCAAAAGAGACAGCCAACTCCGCCTAATTACATAACCAGCTAAATATTTTCCACGTGACCTTGCAATGACCAGAAATATTTGCCGCTCATGACCTTGTACTGCCACATTCAGATAATTCCGGATAGTACCGGGATTTGAAAGTCGTCTATCTTACCTAAGTTGTGCAATGCAATTTTAGTGTGAGTGCATGCAGTCATCAACCCAACCCATTGGGAGCACATTCAAGGTTGTAAAGTTGATATCTAGTGTGTGCGCGAAATTTAATCCTTTATATATTACTTCAACCAGCATATAGAGTTTGTATGCCGTGGCATAGGTGTTGGAGCACAGGTTGAGGCTATGCAGCTTTTTGGGTGGCACATGTTCAATTCTCACTCAATAAATCTTTTTTCACATTCTCCCATGGAATAATTGTAAGGGTTTGAATTTGTCGTGTCCACTAAGAAGGGAAGGATGAAAAGAAAAAAGATTTATTGAGTGGGAATTGAACATGTGCCACCCAAAAAGCTGCATAGCCTCAACCTGCGCTCCAACACCTATGCCACGGCATACAAACTCTATATGCTGGTTGAAGTAATATATAAAGGATTAAATTTCGCGCGCACACTGGATATCAACTTTACAACCTTGAATGTGCTCCCAATGGGTTGGGTTGATGACCGCATGCACTCACACTAAAATTGCATTGCACAACTTAGGTACAACTCGTAGTTCAGGCGATTCAATCCAACGCAATTCAGTAGATCCACAAATATCTGTGTTATTATCGAGGACAAAAAACTCGAGTTAAACA
This sequence comes from Cantharellus anzutake, assembly GCF_015039405.1. Classification (NCBI taxonomy): domain Eukaryota; kingdom Fungi; phylum Basidiomycota; class Agaricomycetes; order Cantharellales; family Hydnaceae; genus Cantharellus; species Cantharellus anzutake. The sequence goes on along the minus strand of NW_024067013.1, from coordinate 81,640 downwards.
AACAATAACAACATATTCCGCCAGTCGCTTACGCAGTTTCGCCGCGCCGAAAAATTCGGATATACTTCGGCGAAACTCACGTGAGCGACTGGGCCTTTCGGGCGTTTTCAGTTTGATTACGCAGCTTCATGCCTATCTGGGCCTTAATATCGTCGAAAGGATCGTCCGGACTCATCACGTTTCCAATCAAGGCAATGCTACTTTACTAGGATCGTCCAATCGGTTGTGCTTTGCATCGTGGTCAATGCAAAGCTTCTCGTCCTACCTCAGCTGCTTCCGCATATATTCCGTGTGAGGGCTAAGCGGGCTTTCCGGGCTTCATACTTCAATCCCTGCATTCACTGTCCTCCGCATCATTAGCGCGATGTCTGGAAAAGACCAGCTACCACCCGCCTCTCGACGTCAGAAAGGAAAGTTTCCTGCCTACCGGCCCTTTTCTCATGCTCCGCAGTCGTCGCAAGCTGCACCTGAAATTCAGATCGATGGTCCTGAGGCAACCCAGAGCCTCGATGATTTGTCCACAGGATCTCTCCCCGAGCGATCTCTTGCGATCGTGCCAACTGCGCCGTCTTCCCGCAGCCTTGGCGGCTCGGAGACGTCGCCACTCCGCCGCATAAGCAATTGGTTTGGGAAATGGTCAAGTCCCAATCGCCGTCACAGGTCACCTCCACCCCATCCGGAACCGTCTGTGGCAAAGATACGTCCTCATCCGGCTCCTGACACCTCGCGGCTGTCTCATCTCCACCCTGAACAGAATGTTGACGGTAACCGTCGGTCAACGCCCAGCATCCAAACTGCCGCCGACACCACTTCGAGTCTCCACTCACAACTAGAACGCATGGGATTGGATTCAGATGTGCCCTCATTGTTAGAAGCGACGGCTCTGTCGCCAGCACCAGCTGGTGATGGAAAGAAACCGGTCATTATTGGCACTACGAAGCTCCTTCTCCAAGTCGGCGCCTTCGCTCTCAAGGCTTCTCCCATTCCGCTTCTGGGAGAGATTCCCAATTTACTCCTGAAATTTCTTCAAGTCTACGAGGTGACCAGCGTTTTAATTTCAGGACCGGTGACATGTGACTTATGTTCGTCCGCTTTTGATTATCACACAGTCAATTGATAGTAATAGCGAAAACCTCAAAGGGCTAAATGACGAGGTCCATAAAGCTTACACCACTATCCTGCGACCGCTCCAACTGTGGACGGACAATATCCCTCCCGAAGTAACGGTTTTAATCAAGGAATTTCATTCGTACGCACATTGTGTTCTTCAGTTACTCATTCAAATTCAGATCTCGTACCCAGGGCCTTGAACGAGCAGATGAAGAAAATTGAGGAACTTTCGCGTCAAAAGCTTCCGAGGAGATTACTCTCAGTGTCCGATGTAACCCAGCACATAGACGCTGTGAAGACTTGCATCAGCAAGGCTGTCATCTCATTCTCGGTTTGTTTCCTTAGTGCCTAGTATGAACATGTTAGCTGATGCAAACATACCCATAGACGGAGGCAGCAATTCTGACACTCCTTCACACAATTCAGTCTTCGGTGCGAGGTACATTTCTATTCACATGATCTTGGACTCTTTACTAAAGCCCACTGCTAGCCGAACTCTTAAGACTCCCACGGGTCGCTGCTGAGCACACCTATGTTACGGCCAAGTCGGAGTGCCTTGAAGGCACTCGGGAGAAGATACAGGCATCTATCATCGAAGATCTGAATAAAGCAGGGAACAGATTTGTCTGGTTGAGAGGCTCACCTGGAATGGGGAAGACGGCGATTTGTCTGAGCATTGCATCCTACTTTGAGAAACAACACACCCTAGCGGCATCCTTCTTTTGGGATAAGAATCAACCGGGGACGGGGCTAGACTCTGTCAAACAGTTTCCCTCTACTCTTGCTCATCAAATTGCTTCCTTCAACGAAGAATTCAAGCTCTCACTTGTCAGACGCCTTCAGCAGCGGAATCTTGATCTAGCGCAGAAACTTCCTCTAGAGAAACAAATGAAGGCGCTGGTTATTGAGCCCATGGGCGATCTCAAGGATCTACTGTTGTCTAGTAAGGACCGCTTCTTCATCATCCTAGATGGGTTGGATGAGTGCGGGGATCAGGGGGCACTTGAAACCTTGATGAAGCTCGTACTAATGCTTCAGACCTTGCCTCCCACGTTTGCTGTGCTTATCAGTTCTCGCCCGGAACAGGAGGTTATCTCAGCTTGGGACGATGCCAACGATGGGGGTCTTGATATCCCTTGCGAGGATGTTGATAAGGTTGGAGAGGAGACTCTGCACACCGTTCGTCATATGGTGGAGGATGGCCTTCGGGACTGTGTGAAGAAATCTGCCTGGAAGCCATCAAATGAGGATTTTGACAGCTTTGCCTCAGCTTGCCGTGGATTGCCCGTTATTGCTTCAATCCGCATACGTGATGTCCATGATCAGACTCGACGCGGTTCCACTCTCAAGCGGGAGTTTGAGTACTTTCGCAATCTTACAGATGCGCCACTCGACCTGAAGTCGGAGTATTTGCGAATACTGCGGCGAGCATATATGTCCAATCAATCTGGCATTCGTCCACACGTAATCGAGAATTACCACCAAGTAATTGGGACGATCACTGCAGCACGTGGGCCGCTCAGTTTATATTCGATGTCGCAGCTCCTAGGGATAGCTGAGGATGAAGTTCATGCAACCCTAGAGCCGATCAGCTCAATTATTGAGTTGTCCTCAGAGAAATCACGGTCCCTCCAAGGTTTGATGCGGGTGCTTCGAATTGCCCCTGATGCGGTATACCCCAAATTCTACCATGCAACAATGAAGGAATTCCTCACGGATCGCCCATTGGGTCATGAAAGTGACCAGCCATTCTTCATCAGTGATTTGAAGGGGCATTTCTTGGGACCACCGCTTCTTCGGCTTGTAAATGACATTATCGAACGGAATAAATCCAAAATAAGTTTATTCGGAGATGGCAAGAAGCGGAAAGGATTTCAGGGGAAGAAGCAGCCTGAACATGTCCAATATGCTCTCCGCTACCTGTTCTACCACTCGGATCCATCAAGACTCTCCTCCAATGGATTCAGCAGCGAGTTTAATGTCTTCCTTACCCGAAACTTACTTTCATTCTTGGTGCTATCACAATTTGATTTTGAGTTGCCTGGTGACTTACCTCGATCTAACGTAAGTCGTAAGTTTGACTTCATTCAATTCTACTGATTCCTCTTAACAATATGACATCACTTATGCCTTGCAGAATTGCAATTTAACCGAATGGTTCCAAGAAGTCAAGAGGGTGAAGGATATAATAACTAAGAATGAACTCAGCTCCTCCCCCTGGCATATTTTTCGGTCAATTCTTCCCTTCACTCCATCCTCATCCCCACTTTTCAAGTCATATGGGCATCTCTCTGATCCCGTTCGAATTTTCAGCATCACTGGAGAATCCTCTAGCCATTCAATCCCATTAAGCGGGGATACTCTTAATGTTCAAAGGGTTATGGAGGCGAAACTCGGCACGTTACCGATAGAGGTTGGTAGATTCGAGATGGATGAGACGAACAGGATTGATCACAAAGCTGAATTTCTTGATCCTGATATTCGTAATGGTATTGTGACCGCTGCAGCACTCTCACAAGATGGCCGTTACATCGCACTCGGCTTTGGAAACGGCGTTATTGAAGTTGCTGACATTGACCATCAACACACCGTCGCTCATTTTCGATGTGACCCACCCAATGTTCCAGCTTGGATTGAATTTATCTGTGGCAGCCGCCGGATTGTCACCGAAGATAATGAGGGAAACATCACAATCTTCAGCCATGGTTCGCCGCCTGTGAAGGTCGGTACCCTCCCCAGTGGGCACCACCCCCCGGTTACTCTGGTTGCAGACAACGGCTCATTCATCATACGAATTCCTCGGAACATTGACCGCAGTTGGTACGAAAACTTGGCGATCTTAGATGTTTCAAATGAACCAACCATCCACCCTCTTCCCCCTCCTCTTCCCCCTCGTTCCGCTTCTCGGGCCCTCAGGCCAGCCATGCCTAGCCATTGCACACTTGGACTCTCCCCCACAGGACAGTACGTCGTCGTCCATGACGAGAATAATATCTCTATTTGGTCAACTGAGACGCACGAGTTGATTCATTGCGGCGAGTCTGGTTTCATACTTCCCGTCTCCTACAACACATACTCTCTTTCACATCTTATAATCGAAACCCGAACGGAAATCCCCTTGCACCTGGAGAATGACATCCCTCGTGTACAGAGCCTCGTGGCTGGGCATGATGCAGATCGATTGTGGCTAGAGCTACTATTCTGCGAGCTCCCATCAAGGCTCACACAGGCTGCGGATATGTGTCAGTCTCGTTATATCACCGTCCCCGACCCCAACCCCTACGACCCCGACCCTGACCCCCCCTTCGACCCCGGCAGTGTCCGCAGCCCCTACATCCCTAGGCAAAGACGTGAGGCCAAAACACAGACGATCTGGCTCAATGGTAGACTCGAACTGCTTCTCCCACCAGAATACCGCCCGATCATTCTTGACAAGCACCAGATTAACGGTCAAGTATGGTACGGGGATCGAATATTGAGGAATAATGGCCTCTACCTTCCTTGCGCTAGCAAAGATGGGACTCGGTTCTTGGTCCAAGGTCGTATGCGAGCTCCGATCGTTGTCGATATTAGCCAAGTTGTCTAGTTCTTTTGCGCTGCTCACTATGATGCTTTTTCCTTCGTTGTTTGTGTGTCGTTGTACATGTGTATTACTGTATTTATGTAAAAGTCAGGGACAGACGGGCACTGCAATATCAATGATCCTTCATTTGACCCCAGCAAGAAGAGCTTGTTGGGCGCTCAGCTGGACAAGATCATATGGAACCGTTAACCATCATGTTCGATAGATCTTACATGGTCGTTATGCCTCATCCAGGGACTTTCCTGTTCCTGACGCTCCGGTCTGCAAGGTGATTTTTTTCCCCTCGAAACCAGAGGTAGGGATCCTGCCGAAAGCAGAGGATAATTTTATCGTCACAACGCAGATATCGTGTTGCGAGGTGGCCTGCGGTCGACTGAGAAAGAATTATTGTCCCTGGGAGTCGACGTACATCAGGCACAAAGCGCCCACAGCTTCGATTGCATCCACACGCATATTGCGAGCCTGATACCGAACGCGACCCCGTACCCAAAACTTTTACACATCAGCACAATGGGAGTCTAATGGCGTCTCCCACCCAGGATTTTAGTCCTCAGGATCCCTATCCCGACAATGGTAGTACAAAGGTCGAAGCGTTATATACCGCTGGCACTATCCTACATGGTTGAATACAAATAAATTCATGCAGCAATGTCGCCAGCACCCAAAAAGTAGGGATGAAACTAGAAAGAAATTCGAGAGAGAAGCCAACAAAGGGAACAGTTATTCACAAAAGGTGATCCGCGTATGGTGTAGCGTCGATACCCGGGGCAAATTAACAGATCAGAGAATCGAATCAATCAAGACAAAATAATGGCATGCACATGCACAAAGCTTTTGGTTTACAACTGAGCAACAAACTAAAAAAGGAGGCGCTGATCATGGCAAAGAAACGACCAAATAAATAGAAACGACGAAAATTTTGACGGGCCAGCTCAAAAGAAAAAAGAAAACGCGGAGGGAAAATCAGTCTTACATCAAATACAAAGTCTAACAAAGACCGAATGTAGCCCAAAATGCGCCGATCGATGCAAACGTCTGGTAGAACCAAAACATCACAAAATACAGCGTCAAACGTCAAGGCGGAAAGTCTGATTGTGCACGGGGATTCGTCATGTAGAATACCTCCTCATCTGTCTTCGCAGCTCTTCCATCTCCGTCTCTGTCATCTCATCCAAAGCAAGACTAGCCCCGCGTCCCCGTCCGTTCTCATCACGACCCATCGCCATGGAGGCACTGACACTGGCATTGAGACTAGACCCTTGGCCACTCCAAGTTCGGCGTTTCATGCGTCGAAAGAATTTTTCCAAGGGTCCATCGGATTTAGCCTTACATCCGTCAATAAAATGAACCATTGTACCTGATGTTCGGGTGGTATCAACGCTTTCGCGGGTGGGCATCGATTCAGATGTGAGAGGCTGGGGTGGAAGAAGTGGGGAAGCAGGTATCGGGGGGAGTGGAGAGAATGGGGGGGTATCATGACAGTCACCTTCCTCTATTGAGATTGTAGTCGAGCTGGGCTTTGTTGGAACGTCAACTTCCACTTCGATAGATAGTGTGTACTTTCTCCGTACGACCAGCTGTCCTGATGGTGCGGTAGCAGTCTGGATAGCCAAATTGGGCGAATCACAGCAACGCAGTGATGTGAGGGTCGTGGCTCGGTCTCTCCTTTTCGATGATCGTGCACCTAAACCACTAGCAATCATTTTTCCTCTTAACAATTGAGATAGTTTCTGTGAGAATGTTCGGATTGCGCTCTTTTCGCTCTCAGCTGTGCGATCCTCGACGCGAGTTTGAGTTCGTATCGACATGTTTCGAGCCGAGGATATGCGCGACGTGGACACGGGATGCGTTCCTACCAAGTCGTTAGCGCTGAACGCCACGGTGATGTTTACATCCGTGTCATCCACGTCGGCGATGGCATCGCTTGGGGCTAGTGGGGAGAGGGGTGAAGGAAGAGGTGATGACGGATACGATTCTTCTGTTGGCAGTGGATACTCAGGATATTCGAAAAACATTTCCGCTGCCGCACTGAGTGGTTCGATGGCATCGAGATAGTCATCCTCTTCCCCCAAACCTCTAAAAAATTGGGGACTTTGGCCATCGCTGCGATCGCCCACGTGGAATTCGGCGTCGAGCAAGGAGAGTACTGATGGAGAGCGGGGTAGCTCGTGCTGATCGTCGTTTGGATTGTCATAAGGTACGGAGGAGATGACTGAATGAGGAGAGCCTTGATATATAGGTAAGGCATCGACAAATTGTGACGTCCATGACTCAGTGGGTTGGCGCGGTGACGTTCTGGGGTCTATCTCGAAATGTTCGTTGTACCAGGTAGAAGATGAAGAGTAATACGATTCCTGGAGACTTGGGCTTTCTAGAGGAGGCAGTGCAAAAAGTTCGTCCTCTTCAGCCATCTACATTTGGAATGAGGAATAATAAGCACATCAAAACAACGCTTTAACCCAAAAATCAAATTTGAACGGACCAATGAAAGGAGGTCAATCCTCGATCTAACGCCCATAGTACAAGGAATGGCACTAAATCCGTCATTGAGAGATAAGCCTAGACCAGCGTATCAGTCATTTAGTGCTGGCTGCGTCATGCGCGTAAATACTGGACGAACCATCGCTGGCAGCAAATGGGAGATCATCGGGATCGACACAGTACTGAAGCCCCTCCGAGGTCAAATGCAAAGAGAGCGAGGATGCGCTAGCCGAACACATGTCGCGATTTGACGCGTTGTCGAACGCGTCAAGTTCGGGTGACGGTCGCGTCCAAGACAATCGATCCATAGCTGTCACATTTGTTGGGGATACGGCTCCCACAGAAACGAGGGAGTTAGAGCTCAAGGACCGAGGCAGAATAGTGAGATGCCGTTTGTTCGAGGGCGAGACAGGTCGACGCGGTGTGTCTTGATATGAGGGCGAACGCATGGTTGGTGGGGAATCAGCCAACGCAGACATCGCTTAAGTAGGGCACTTCTGGGGTGGGAGGGTTAAGAAATGCGAAAGTTTTCACTTGGGGGAGTAAAAAAGTTATAGACGGTGCGGGAATGCTGAGGGCCTTATCCTTATAACCCCTGCCAATACCGACACCCTAGTGAGTGCAGTATTACGCCAGAACCACTGAATACCTCTTAGTCACGTAGTGAATAAGTGGAAGAGCGCGCATGCGAGGCAAGAGGAACGGGTCTCAATGCTTCCCTTCTCTCATCCCCGAGAGCCCAGGGCTTATATGGATGGAAACACAGGAAAAAGCAAAGCGCTGGATTAGGACATAAAGTGTGAGCCATCGAAACGAGCACAGTAACCAAGGGTTGGCTTTTACTCCTGATTGCTCCGAAAGGCACTGCCCCGACAGGACTTGCCGTTCTAGGTCCATCGAGATTGCCCAAATAGGACATAGGAAGAAAGGAGGGGAAAGAACGAAAACATGGAAACAAGGCAAAGATATTGGTCTTTGGCGGTGGTAGCAAAATCTCCGGCAAAGGAGCAAAGGAGTCGCAAAGGTCGGAGAAAGAAAGAACGTTGGGATGTTTTGCAAATCAACTGATTCCGTGGCAGTCCCAAAAAGGACCTCTGAGTTTCTTTGTCGCGCAATTCCAATGGGGTTTTGCTATCCGTGCAAACACAATCATCACGCCCCTAGTTCTCGTCATTAAGCGTGGCTAGACGCGAACAGGTCTGAAGTGTATGGGTGATAGGCCAGGGACGATCTTCACAAAGCGTACCGGCCATATGGCCATCTTCACGGAGCCGTAAATATTGATCAACACACTGGTTTTCCAAGACAGGAGTTTGGCTTTTTTCTTCTCAGTCGATTCTCACTTTGCGTTCGTACCTTCCGCAGATGCCAGAAAACTCGTCCGCCAATGCGCTTGCAACGTGTTGCTTAACTCTCGGAAAAACTCCATAAATGAAGGGGTTTGGGCTTCCTCCAAGGGTCAAATGCGTGGATTTGAGCTGGGATGGCATTTCACCTGTAATCATCCGCTTTTTCCCATTTATATCTAGCATCACTGGCCACATGGTTCTAGTGGAGCGTGGACAAGTTCTTGTCAGGAGAATCGGATTGATTATCATTTTCTCTCACCAGGAAGACGACTTGATTCGCGCACAGACAGTCTCTTTGACGTGTCATCCGCATCTCCTGTCAGAACATTTATCGTACATTTCAACCAACCCCATTTGGGTTTACTTTTGATTCGTAATGGTTCGAAAAGGAAGTGTGGAATGTTCCCCATTATCGTGCGCTTATCGTGAACAAGAGCTCCCCTCCTGAGCTGTAGTAGCGGGAAGAAGGTTGCATGTAACTTGTTATGTAAACCAATCTAAGAAAAGCAAGCGGGCACTGCCGCTCTTGCACCGGCCACATGGAAGGCAGTTGAGCTTGGTTGAGCTTGTCTTCTCGAAGGCGGGCATAATCACTCATTCAGACGCACATGTCTGGTTCTATTGTCCTTCATTAAGAATATGCTCAAGTCCCCCGGGCGACCGCCTAGCTCCTGATATATGCCCAATCAGTGCAATGATCACTAGCTGTCCCCCGTTCCATGGAGCTCTGGCGACCGAGGAATTGAACAAACGGTAGCGTACACCCTTTATGCATCTGTTGTAAATATTTCTCGCACTTTATCGACGCCTCTCTTTCCGCCAACGAGCAAAGCCAGTGCAACACCAATATCAACCACGACAGTCACTACGCCAGCCAACATAAAGCGCGGGGCAAATACCTTCCATACCATCAAATGCCGCCTTAGAATCGCAGCGCTAGTAGCAGTGCCAATGAGGACTGAAGTGAAATATATGATGACACCGACGGAAATACGGAGCGAGTCGGACAAGACGAGCACGCGGCCTTTTTGGGGCGGTGATATCGCCCATGTAGCAAGGAGCGGAGCGGCCAAAGGAGCTAACAAAAAGGGTCCAAATGTGTTAAGCGAGACGAGGGCTGGAGAGAAAGGATATGTAAGAGTAGGGAAACCAACGAAAGCCGTTTTCCATTGTATTGACGAGAAAGTAGCCTGATGGCCTGTACCGAAGAAGATAAGATGAGCGAGGAGGGAAAGGATTACTGGTTCCGCCAGGGTTGGGCTTCTCGCAGGATCCGAGGAGGACATAACAGGCGAAGAGCCACCATTGGTAGCATCTGATGCAAAGGATGAGTTTCCGTCTCCACTGACTCTTTCCACGGAGGTACGTAATGTCCGCGCATCCCGCTCGGCATCAACCAATTCCACAAAACACATGATACTCGCTAGACCCAAGGAAAGGACCACTTGGCCAGTTAATTGCGTCACAAGCCACAACAAACCGAAAAGGGGCAAAATGAACATCAAGTACATTGACCCATACATGTTCGCCCATCCCAATATAACGATTTGCTTTCCCTCCCTCCCGCTAGACATAGCGTCTGTCCCGTTCGCATCTTCTTCGCGCAACTCGACGTTGAGCGGGGCGGACCACCAATAGGCATATCCCCCAAACAATGTCCCACCAAGCACAGTTCTAGCGATGACGGTGCGAACAGAAAGGCTCAACTGTAACCACCCGAAGGATAATGCATCCGCAAAGAAACTTTCGGACCACTCCATAAGCCAATAAATGGTCGCACCAAGAAGACAATACTTCCATAAAGTCCCAACAATGAAGGGTGCCGCGCCTTTATCGGATTTAGATGGCGCTAGGAATCTTTGAAGGATTAAATAAGGGAGGTAATACGCAATTGGAAGTGAGAGGAGCACCACAAGAGTTGGAGACAAAGGGCGTGTCGACGACGAATAAAAGGTGACATGGCAATACGGATGTTGCTCCTCGCGACAGACAGTACTGAAGGATGACAAGCGAAAGAGAGCAGTCAATACTGCTGACAAGAAGAGGATGCGCCGACGAAGGGTAATTAACGGTACTGAGAACGCAGCGACGACTGAAGGGAGGACTAATGATGCCAGTAGGAAGAGCGTCATTTTATCTTCCCATAAAATAAAAGAATTAGATGTGAATGAGATAGAATGAAGTAAGGTCACAATAACTGGAAAGATGGTTTTTGACTTGGAAGCTGTCCACAGGTGTCTTCGAGCGTTCGGGAGGATTGATGGCAGGTTGACAACGAGCATTGCGAATTGGGAAGTGACGGTAGAGGAAGCAAGAATGATGTCCATTGCCGAAAGCTTATACCATGATAACGCATATCGTGCGCGAAGGCTCGTTGCTAACACTCCAACCAGTGCTCCGATGACAGCACTTCCCCATCCCAATATAATGACCCCCTGACCCACCTCTTCCCACGAATCCCTACAATTCGCAAGCGAATAATATAAAACTGCCAAGACAGGTAGACAGCCAACCAAGATAACGAGCCCAGTCATCATCAATACACTGTTGAACTGAGCCCACAACGAACGGCAGTGGGTCAGAGCCTGACGGGTGAAAGAAAAGAATGCTAGGGTAGCATCTCTACCGCTCAACGATTCCGCCTCAGAATAAGCGGTTTCCAACGCAGCAATCGTATCCTGAAGTTCTCCACCTGAAGGACTCGTCGCGTAAGCGCGCAAGTACGAAAGCACTTGCTTGGCGTTGAGTCGCATGACATCGTCGAGGATGTACGTAGGAGTTGAGAAGTAGGAAGAGGTGGTAGATCGCATGAAGAACTCGGGGATGATCGAACCAAGATTGTTGAACGGGATTGGTAAACCCAACAAGAATGCAATGGACGGAAGAATGTCAATCTGCTGAATGGACCGATGAGGAGCTGAAGACCTCGGGAAGGTGCGGGTGCTGCGCATTAGAGATGGTACGTTTGCTGATCCATCGGAAAGAGGAACGCTTTTGCTGTATACCCACATCGCCGCGGAGGTTTCCAAATCTCCATCGCCGCCGTGGTCGCCTTTTGCGTCCATACCATGGTCACCAAGGACAACCAGGAGCGTGTCGTCATCCATTTCATTGACAACCCGTCGCAATACGTCATCCATTTGTTCAAGTTTTGACCTCATAGCCGGATGATCTGGTCCTAACCTGTGCCCAACATGGTCAACTCCCAAGAAGTGGCCAATCATGAGACCCCAGTTTTCTCCAGCGGCAAGCAGCGGAAATAGGTGGCGAATCACTCCTTCGTCAACAGAATGCAAGTCCTCCACATTGAAAGAATCATAAGGGAAAGTCATGTTTTGGGCGAAGGAATTCGCGAAAGTATGCATCCAAGTGTCATCGCCAGCGAACGCCACGTTCCTGTTGGCAGCACGCATCTGGAAAATGAGATTGTCTTCTTCAATGGCTGAAGCCGAAAAACTTGACCCAATATCTACAAAAGTTGGTAATGATCCAGTCATGAGAGCTTTGATCCTCTGAGGCGTCGCCGTTGGTGGATCCGCAAATGCATTGAATATGAACGAGTGTGTTGGATAAGCTTCAGTCAGCTCCCGTGGTAAAGTAAGGACATTGTGGGAATATCGCGATGTCGGCAAAGGTGGGTTCGGGGAGATGAAGTCGAATCGCAAAGCGTCGATGATGAGAAAAAGGGCCCTTTTGTGAGTAGCCCCCAGGGAACACTCCTTTGTCGGTTCACAGGAGGATTTCGTTTCAAGGGCTAACCGAGTTAAGAGGAACCCTCTCGTGAAGAGAGAAAGGCCAGAGAGCTGGAGGAAAAATACCCAAGCGAGGACGAGAACTACCAAGGCATGCCGCTTCGGCAACGACGAAGTAACTCTTCCCCACCGTTTTAGAGGCTCGATGGCCTGTTTTCCACGTTAGACCACAGTGGGCAAAACTGAACCGAAAAATGTTACCTCTGCCATGGAATGGTGCAGCCTCAAATTTGTCGAACATAGTGCGTTTCCCACGATCGGACCCAAAAATCGTTCAATTTTTTTTTCAACCGACAGCTTTATGGCAACGCTGTTCCCTTGGCCGGATTTCCCCTTCAGATAGAATGCTGGGAACGGGAGGCTGGAAGCACCAACATTACTTCTTTTCTGCTCCTCTTCGCGTCACTGATTTGCTTGCTTTCTTACGGCAGAGCTCCGCCTAGTTGACGGAAACCCGACTGCTGGGGTGGGCGGCGCCTTGCGCTTCCTTCTGGCCACAATCCACAGACCTTTATTGCTAACGTCGCTGGCCTGGCACACAGGTCCTCACCACATCGCTTCTTTTCTAGTACAGCGTTATTATCGATGCCTGCTAGTCTGGGGTGTTTTGGAGGGATGTGCGCGCCGGGCGCCAACCCGGGTCGCACTCGGTGCTGTCTTCAGGGTTCTCTTTGGCACGTCCCGGCTCAGGGAAGCTATTATTCTTCCATGGAAGCAAACACGCATTCTCCTTACTCCAGCTAGTCCCGAGTCTTGAATAGAAAAGCGCCTAACTAGCTTTTGGAAAAGGATAACCGTTTTCAGGGAGCCCAGGAATCTCGCCCCTCAAAAGTGATTCGTTTTTTGTCGCCGTGATGGAAATACGGCCTCCGCACCCTAGGGCATTTTCTGGCTGAGAGGCGCAAATCGGGAACTCCCGTAACGTGATAAGTGTCCTCACCATCACGGTGCCAATTCCAAGGGATCCACACTCAGGGTCCGCCGGACAGCTTCCGAGCTTCATCACATGCACTGTTCCTCTTCCGTGGAATGTGCTGGGCTATCATGCCTATTTAGAACAGGGCTTCACATCTAAGATCGTCAAGAGGTTGTCCTAGCCTCAGCCGCCTTGATCGCTATCTATGATTAAGCGCCTTGAACCCCCGTCAGTTGTGTCGCGCGTATTATTGGGCCAGGTTTTTGACGAGACGCGTCTTCAAAGAATGCCTGGGTTCGTTTTCTGGGGGCCCGGATCTAGGGTAGTGCTCTAAATCTCCTAACGCAACCTAGGATTACCTGGTTATCCTCGCAACTATTCCAGCAGTATAGTATCAGCATCTTGATAGGATTCCAGTAAATGGACGTTAGAAATGAGTCACCATTCCACCCAATGTGGACCTTCCGACTCGGGAGTGGATCAATGCACTCTTCATGAGCGCGCCTGACGTACCACGTCGGGGTCATGACGATTTCACCCGCCTAATAGGATTTGTGGTCCCCATTCACCTCTGAATGAGCGTCTTCCTGTCGCCTGGTGCCTAGTGGAGCGTTCTGGTGGCGAACAGCCGAGGCCAAATCTAACTTTCGAGTACGCCTCCCGAGGCGAACACTGGCAGTGGACGTTGAGGTCAAGAGGGTCACTGTCACTGGGATGTGATCCATGATAGGCATTCGGATGGTCCCCGGACAGCGCAACTCAGTCCCGAAGTGTCGGTCTTCTTGATGCGGAGACATTCTGTGATCTAAGGATCCCTTTCTGGGTGGGGCCTGTGCCTCTTTCCGGCTCTACTCCACGGGTTCAACTTGATGTTCACCCTCCTCGGGCGCGAGGTTTTCTAATGTAACACTGATACGCAAAGCTTCAGTCGTGTCGCACATCTCACCCCTCGAACCATCGCTCAACTGCATCATTGTTACTTTTATTTACAACTGGTATGCGTACATTCAGGTTATTGGCCAAGATGCTATGCCCTTGACAAGGGGATATTCATCCGGCCTTTTCAAACTTGTGTAACGTGGAGACGAATTCAACAATATCTTCCGCAAGCTCTTGAGGACATTCAAGAGCTGCGAAGTGTCCTCCCTCGAGGCGAATGAAGCGTTCAGTTGATCAGTCGAATGGCTGAAAAAAGCGCCAAGGCGTCAGACTCACCTTTTGATGTTCTCGTACAAACACAAGGTTCGTGTTGTAACCGAGCCAGCTTGGAGGATAAGATCCGATCTCCTTAGGGAAGATGGAGTATCCGAGGGGCTTCTTGATGCTGATATATGCTGAAGGATCGTCGCCTGACTGTCTGGGGTTAGATAGGGTCGTCCAATTGTGACAAATATTTCGAACTGACACCCCTATATGGGTAGAGACTAGTCGAAGCACTATTCGTTACCCAGTAAACCGTCACCATCGCAAGAATGGTATCCAACGTTGGAGTCGAATCGCTCCATTCTATGAGCTTTTCGCCAATCCTAGAACACCATAGTCCCAATCAGCCGGTCGAGTAAGACGCAGAGTGGCCCAATGGGAATAATTACCAAGCCAACAAAGCGATAGGATTGCTACTTAACACATGACCAATGGTGCTAGGCCGAGTGGCGTGCTCCATTGCATATGCCAAACCTGTCATCCTGAATTTTTGTGAGACTTTGAATCTCTCTTCGTCCGCAGGCGTAAGAGGTAATCCTTCTGCGGGTGCCTCCCTAGCGAAAAACATGTTGACTGCGCAATGGGATCAGTATCATATCCCAATTGGAGCGAACGATCCCAGCTTACGGTGAACAGCTATGTAGTTGCAATATCAAATGAGTGAATATAAAATATGCATGGTAGAATTACCTCTGCAGTCCGGGACTTTTGATCCGATGACGCGTGCGACATGGGAGCCAATATCTCCCCCTTGAACAACGTAGTCTCGGAGGCCGAGCCCGGTCATTAATTTGTCTACGATTCTCGCTATTCCCGTATTGTTGAAATTGACGTGCGGGGGCGGGCAGGACGTCCAACCATAGCCGGGGAGAGAAGGCGCAATGATGTGAAATGACGGGGATTGCGACTGCTGAAGGATGGAAATGATGTCAAGGAATTCAAAAACAGATCCTAGAAACTGCTTTGATACGGAAATATCAAAGAACGAAATTGCACTGTACGTACCTGGCCACCCGTGCAACAAAACCAGGGGAACAGCATTGGCATTGTCAGACAAGACACCAATGAAATGAACATTATAAATAGATCCATCATCGTCCGTAATGTTGACTTTCCAGTTCGGAAAAGAATTGATGCGCTTCTCATGGGCCCGCCTGCGTATGGGATTCTTGAGATTTGTGTCGTCCTGGAGGACTGATGAGGATCATCTCACCAATCAAAGTCTGATAGCCAAGTTTCCCTAGCATTCTTAATCCATTCATCGGATATACCAAGTCCGGCTTCTGGATGAGTGCCTTCGTACGTGGTTGGAGCAAGGCGTCCCAGCTTAATGAGTGTCTTCATGTCATTCAACGTTTGCTCAGGCGTTTCGATCGTGAATGGTTGAGGCTCAAGAGGTCCTTTGAAAGACATTTTGCTGAATGATTGCAAAATGATGACTCGAATCCCAAGATAGCTGTCGGCTATTAGGGTTCAGGTTACTTTGATAACTAGATATGCAAGATGATTCATTTGTTCACGGAAATCATTCCCACGGCCTGGCCCTTGCCTTCGCGTGAACTTGGCCAGCAAAGCTCCAGACGAGCTGTCGGGACACTGCTTGATGGGATGACCATCTGGCCATCTCTGGCCATCGTCATCACGGCGGGGGCCCGCCGCTAGTCCGGTATGCACATAAACATTCCAAGGCTCCGAGGTCCTCTTGACCTCAGCAACTTGCACGGATGCCAGATGGCACTCAAAGACCTGGCCTCGGACCGCTCGGATATCAGCCGTGTGCTGATTTATGTTACGCTAGTAGTACTGCAGCAACGATGAGATGATGAGCTCCTTCTTAGCACTTGCGCGCAGCACTGCTTCCTGGGGCAAAGTGGCTAAGCTGAACGAACGGCTTTCGCGTTTGCAATTTGTGACGACCTGCTTTGACAATTGGACTTTTCAATTTTGTGTCTCTTTTCAGTGATTGGTGACAGTGAATCAGTCGGTTATTTCGTGCATGGTTAATATGGACGGACCTCGGAACTAAAACGATTATCAACACCATTTATGTAAGTGTCATCTTTGAAAACATTGAGGGTTCCGACGTGTCACGTCACCTTGATGCCAAGATATTCTGTGATGTGAGCATCCCTTCTGTGGTTTGTGTCTCTGTTCGGCGCTGCCGCACAGGCCTGAACCATGCAGACCTCCCTCTGGCCTTGGCTCTTCCACGGCCACAAACGGAGCTCTCCAATCGTGTCCCCCATGACTGTTCCACCCAATGTGTCACTTCGATTGCACGGTCACCCCCTGGAATTATCTGCTCGTTTCTGAGGCGTGGTTGGGGTATCTCGAGCCCTCTTAGCCTCCACTTTCTGCAGTCTAGCATCAAACTTCTCTTTCTCAGCTTGTAGAACCCATCGTCACCGCTGACTGACGTTTTGGCTACCTGACTTGCTCAGCTTTGCTTTTCAACCCCTTACTAATGGCTTATCTTGCGCTCACCACAACTTGAGAACTGAATGACTCAGATGATGGATTACGTCATTCGTAACGTTCGGGTCATTTGACTCACTTAGATAAGAAACTGTACAACATAATATGAGCGGCATTCACGAGCCCAGCACCGTAGCAATATTGAACCCCACGTTCTTACTAAGAAAGCGTTCAAAACGTATAAAGGAGCCCAAGGTTTTGGATCCTCAACTTCATCAACTTCATCCAGTCCCTTAAACCTCACTTGTAATACCTGAAGTATCAACCACCAGCATGGCACCTTACAATGCCAAAACAACTGCCGAAGACGCCGTCAACGAGCTCAAAGACCGACTCATAGGGAAAAACGGTCGGTAGCCTCACATATACTCTAAACCGGATAATTCGAGCTGGTTGTTGGTTATAGTCGTTGTAACTGGCGTATCGCCCGGAGGACTTGGCACTGAAGTCGTTCGTGCAATTGCTCCTTATGCCAAGTTGATCTATGTGACTGGTCGTAACAAGGATCGGTATGCTTCCCTCCATAGTGGAATTCCGTTCTCGAGATACGAATTAATTTTACATAGTATCCACGAGAGCGTTACTTCCATCAAGAAAGATGTGCCGTCAGCGAACATCATCCCGATAGTAGCTGATTTGACATCTGTGGAGTCCATTCGCAGTGGCGCTTTAGAAATCACGGAACCTATTCATGTAAGTGCTCAGAGAATCTCGTCGGTCCGTAAGGCAGTGCGACCTAAAACCAGGTTCTTTTGTAGATACTGATAAACAACGCTGCAACGGCACTGTTCGAGACCCTCCACCGCTCCAAAGAAGGGTTCGAGGCTCAGTTCGGAGGAGATCACCTCGGCCATTTTCTACTTACCAACCTCCTCTTGCCACGTCTACGCGAGGCCGCGACACCAGAATATCCGGCCCGTGTTGTCGTGGTCTCCAGTTTTGTCTACAGCTTCACACAAGCTCCTGGCGGCTTCCGATGGGACGATCCTGCATTCATCAAACGACCGGAAGAATACACAAAGGCTGAAGGTTATATGCTAAGCAAAACAGCAAACATCCTTCATGCTCGTGGGATTGCGAGGAAGTTTGCAACGGACAACATTGTCGCGTACTCTTTGTCCCCTGGCATAGTGGAGACGAACATGAATTTGTCTATGCCTTTGGATGAACGAGTGGCCTTGGGGTTTTTGAATGAGGATGGTACCAAAAGGGAACATCCACACTGGAGGACCATGGCTGAGGGAGCTGGAACGTAAGTCATCTTTGTCCTTTGTCCTCGTGAGCGGATTGTGATGTCATTTGTTTGGAATGGTTCAGTGAAGTCGTAGCCGCCTTAGACCCCTCACTCCTGCCACATAGTGGGGCCTTCCTACTAGATAACCAGCCCGCTGCTAGCAAGGACGTCGCTCCGGTGATAACAGATGTACGTTCGTTTTTTTGGTTGTCCCTGTTGAAATTTCGTCTGCTGATCTCCGTGTCTATAGGAGAATGCCGAAAGGTTGTGGCGACTTAGCGAGGAGCTCCTTGCTCCATTCTAGGGCTTCTACTATGTCAATTTTGTAGGGTGGTCATTGCCATAAGCGACTGATGAGGCGACCACCTGTGTAACCTGTAACTTCATCCAGCGTGGAATAATGTAAATCAAGCGGTTTCATTCACTACTTCGAATCAGGCGGGGAAGACATGAGGCCACCAACCAGGGGCGCTGCTTTTCGTGAGTCGAAGCACCGAAGTTCGGACTTGAGTGGGTTGCAACACAAGTTGTGTGAGGAAGGGCTTACGCCCGCGATGACTGTGAAAGGGAGACAAGTTTTTTTTTGCGAACCAAGCATACATTGAAATGTGACCGACTATCTTGGCTTCTGATTTTGAAGTCCCCACAATCTCGCCCCTCGCACTGTCGTTCGACAGTTCCTGCGACTTGATTTACAACTGATGTACATACAAGAAATGCTACATCTACGATTTCCTGAACTATTTATTGTTGGTCTTGTCACCATTCATAAGTTCGCGCTCGAAGACTCTTCAAATTTGTGTAGCGTGGACACGAATTCGATAATATCTTTCGCAAGCTCGTGAGGGCACTCAAGGGCCGCAAAGTGTCCGCCCTGCATTCAGTCAGTTGAATGGTTTTTCGTCAAGTGCGAGAAAATCACCTTTTGATGTTCCCGCACAAACACAAGGTTCGTATTGTAACCAACCCAGCTTGGAGGGGGGGACAAAACCTCCTTGGGAAAGATGGAATATCCGAGGGGCTTTTTAACGCTGATATATGGTGAGTCGTCCTTTGGGTTATTATTTTATGGGAAGCGTCAGGACATCCAATCGCGCAACAGATATTTCAAACTGACGGTCCTGTACGGGTAGAGACTAGTCGAAGCACTATTCGTTACCCAGTAAACCGTCGTCAATGCAAGAATAGTATCCAACGATGGAGTTGAATCGGTCCCAGCTATGACCTTTTCGCCAATCCTAAAGAGCGCCATTACTCCCCGAATCAGAAGGCCAAGCAGTGGGACGCCGGGTAACCCCGAATGAGAACACTTACCAAGCTAACAAAGCGATAGGATTGCTGCTCAATACATGACCAATGGTGCTAGGCCGAGTGGCGTGCTCGAATGCATACGCAGAACCTGTTGCCAAGAATTTCCGTGTGTTTTTGAGCCTCTCTTCATCTGTAGGCGTAAGAGGTAGTCCCCTTGCGGGTGCTTCTTTTGCATAGAACGCGTTGACTGCGCAGCGGGATCAATATGCTATCTCAATTCGAGAGAACAGTCTCAACCCACCATGAACAGCTAGTGATGCATTAAGTGACAGCGAATGAGTAAACACTCAAAATATGTGTATGATCGTATGACACAATTACCTCTACAATGTAGGGCTTTTGATGCGATAGCACGTGCAACATGAGAGCTAATATCTCCGCCTTGAACAACATAGTTTCGGAAGCCGAGCCCAGTCACCAATTTGTCTACGATCCTTGCGATCCCTGTCATGTTGAAATTGACGTGTAAGGGTGGGCCTGACGTCCAGCCAAAACCGGGGAGAGAAGGCACAATAATATGGAATGACGGGGATTTCGATTGCTGAAGGAGAGGAATGATGTCAAGGAATTCGATGATCGATCCTAAATATGCTCTTTAGTATGCAGCAAGATAACATGGCATTGCACGCGCCTGGCCACCCGTGCAACAAAATCAGGGGAACAGCATTGGCATCGTTAGACAAGACACCAATAAAATGAACATTATAAATGGATCCATCATCGTCCGTAACGTCGACTTTCCAGTTGGGAAAAGAATTTATGCGCTTCTCATGGGCTCGCCTGCGTAAAGGGATACTTTGAGATCGATGCCATCCTGGTTAGAGGAATCATGAGGATCATCTCACCAGTCAAAGTCAGATAGCCAAGCTTCCTTCGCATTCTTGATCCATTCATCGGATATACCAAGTCCGGCTTCTGGATGAGTGCCTTCGTACGTGGTTGGAGCAAGGCGTCCTAGCCTAATGAGTGTCTTCATGTCATCCAACACATGCTCAGGGGTTTCGATCGTGAATGGTTGAGGTTGAAGAGGTCCTTTGAAAGTCATTTCGATTGCCCGAGTTGCTGTCAGCCGTAAAGATCAGGTTGGATTTTAACAGTACTGCTGGAGTATGCCGGATGATGCAGCTTGGTAAAGCACTTGATTAGTCAGACAAACTTCCCCATAGCATAGAGGTGCCATGGTTCTTGATCGAGAACTGACCGAGTTTCTGCTCGGTTGAAACAAGAGGATGACGCGGAGTTGGCCGAATCTATTCCATTGTGTACAGAACCGCACTGCGACTTGATTTTGACAACTAGTATACATAACATTCATTTTCCAACCATTCGTTATTGGTTCGTGTAGAGATGCCCGGGTCGTGCCCTGCAATCAGGCCGAGCCTGACTCGGGGGAAGTTTCAAATTTGTGCAGTGTGGACACAAACTCAATAATATCCCCCGCGAGCTCGCGAGGGCATTCAAGGGCCGCAAAGTGTCCTCCCTCAAAGTGTTCAGTCGAGTTCAGTCAGTTTGAATGGCTGAAAGAGGATTTTTGTTGATGCTAAGATTCACCTTTTTATGTTCCCGCACAAACACAAGATTCGATTTGTAACCAACCCAGCTTGGAGGGTAGGGCAGAACCTCCTTAGGGAGGATGGAGTATCCGAAAGGCTTTTTAATGCTGAGAGATGGGTCCTGCCTTGTCGCCTGTTTGGGGAGTGTCAGCTAAAATTATCATCGGAGTTGCGTCAGATGTTTCGAACTGACATCTCTGTATGGGTAGAGACTAGTCGAAGCGCTATTCGTTACCCAGTATACCGTCACCATCGCAAGAATGGTATCCAACGACGGAGTCGAATCGGTCCATGCTATGAGTTTTTCGCCGATCCTAGAGTACCAAATTCCCCGATCAGCTGGCCAAGTAGATGCTGGGTGCCCTGGCGAGAGCACTTACCAAGCCAACAAAGCGATGGGATTGCTGCTCAAAACATGGCCAATGGTGCTAGGCCGAGTCGCATGCTCGTCTGCATACGCAAAGCCTGTTGTGTGGAACTTTAGTATGTTTTTAAGTCTCACTTCGTCTGCAGGTGTAAGAGGTAGTCCTTCTGCAGGAGCCCCCTTCGCGAAAAACATGTTGACTGATGCACAACGGGATCAGTATCCCATCCTCGTTGGAGTGAACGAACTCAACCCACCGTGAGCAGCTAGTGACGCATTAGGGGACATTAAGCCAGCGAACATGAAACATATGAATGACGGAAATTACCTCTGCAATTTGGGGCCCCTGCTCCGAGGATGCGTGCAACCTGAGAGCCAATGTCTCCGCCTTGAACAACATAGTCTCGGAAGCCGAGCCCAGTCACCAATTTGTCTATGATTCGGGCTATTCCCGCAATATTGAAGTTGACGTGTAGGGGCGGGCCGGACGTCCAGCCAAAACCAGGGAGGGAAGGCACAATAATATGGAATGGCGAGGAGGTCGATTCCTGAAGGATAGGAATAATGTCAAGGAATTCGAGGACCGATCCTGAATATCCCTTTTAATACATAGCGATATGCGGACGAAATGGCACTTTACTTGCCTGGCCACCCGTGCAACAAAATGAGGGGAACAGCATTGGCATCGTCGGACAAAACCCCAATGAAATGAACATTATAAATAGACCCATCATCGTCCGTAACATCGGCCCTCCAGTTAGGAAACGAATTAATGCGCTTTTCATGTGCCCGCCTGCGTAGGCGATGCTTTGAGATTCATGCCATCGTGGGAAAAGCGGCGAGGACCATCTCACCAATCAAAGTCAGACAACCAAAATTCCCTAGCATTCTTAATCCACTCGTCGGATATACCAAATTCGCCTTCTGGATGGGTACCCTCGTGCGTGGCTGGAGCCAGACGCCCAAGCCTAATGAGTGTCTTCATGTCATCCAACACCTGCTGAGGCGTTTCGATCGTGAATGGTCGAGGCTGTAAAGGTCCTTTGAAAGCCATTTCTTTGAGTGATTGTTTAGGATCCAAGACGGTTGGGGATCAAGGGGGGGTTATATAACTTGGACGAGTGGCACTAGGAATGGTAAAGTGGATCCTCTTTCAATGAGATTTCTTGAGAGACCGAGCGATTGTTGGGCCGGGTGCATGACAAGATACACAACCTGACGGATAGGAGATAGGGTGGGAGGGAGCAAACAGAAAAGATCAAGGTAGTAGTACCGGATATCAAATAATATCTACCGAGTGTATTGCCTGCAGAGCAGAGGTCTGAAATTAATCAAATTCTGATGCTGAAAGTGATGAAATATTCTATATTAGTTGCTTCTTCATTATGCAGTTATCCCACCCTATCAAGGGGTGGTTTTTTATGCTTCAGATAGGGCCTAAACAGCCTATTTCAATGGTGAAGCGGCTTGCTACCAACATGGCCGGACTGTGGGAAAATCCGAGACGTCCTGATAACTATAAACATGCCTATCGATGTTAGGGTATTGGACAAAGATAAATGGAAATCAGCCAATAATCGAATATTAGGGTTAAGGAGGGGAATAGCGAGTGTGACAGGAATTTCGAGCATCTATCAGTACACAGCGTACCAAAAAAACAAGGAAACTTCAACACACAGCTAGAACCCGAGTACCAGACGATACCAACCACATTACCCTCACATCATGTATAGAAAGTCCCCCCCTCATGTTACGCTACGGTGTGCCTCGTGATGTCGTGGCCCGCGGGATATTCAGATCTGTTGAAATAACCACCTCAGCCTATCTGGGCGTATGGTGTAATGGCTGTGCACGCTGAGTTCGCGATCCAGAAGACTGGAGTTCGATTCCCAGTATGTCCAACTTTTAGGTTTCCCTAAAAGACCACGTGCAAATTCCAACAAGATCATCAACACTAGTTTCCCCATCACTACAACTTTGATTTATAACTAGTATACATATTTCAAAAAAACGTTACATTCATCCTCCAACCATTCGTTATTGGTCGTGTCGAGATGCCCGCGCTGCGCGCTGCAATCAGGCTGAGCCTGACTCGGGGGAAGTTTCAAATTTGTGCAGTGTGGACACAAACTCAACAATATCCCCCGCAAACTCACGAGGGCATTCAAGGGCCGCAAAGTGTCCTCCCTCAAAGTGTTCAGTCAATTAGTTGAATAGCTGAAAGAGGATTTTGTTGAGTCCTAAGATTCACCTTTTTATGTTCCCGCACAAACACAAGATTCGATTTGTAACCCACCCAGCTTGAAGGGTAGGGTAGAATCTCCTTGGGGAGGATGGAGTATCCGAAAGGCTTTTTAATGGTGAGATATGGGTGAGGGTCGTCCCTTGCCGTCTATTTTGGGGAGTGTCAGTTTAAAATTATCATCCAGATGGTTCGAACTGACAGCTCTGTATGGATAGAGACTAGTCGAAGCGCTATTCGTTACCCAGTATACCGTCACCATCGCAAGAATGGTGTCCAACGATGGAGTCGACTCGGGATCGGTCCATGCTAGGAATTTTTCGCCGATCCTAGAGTACCAAATTTTCCGATCAGCTGGTTGAGTAGATGCTAGTGCCCCGACGAGAGCACTTACCAAGCCAACAAAGCGATAGGATTGCTGCTCAAAACATGGCCAATGGTGCTAGGCCGAGTAGCATGCTCGTATGCATACGCAAAGCCTGTTGTCTTGAACTTTAGTATGTTTTTAAGTCTCTCTTGGTCTGCAGGCGTAAGGGGAAGTCCTTCTGCAGGAGCCTCCTTAGCGAAAAACATGTTGACTGCACAACGGGATCAGTATCCCATCTCCATTGGAGAGAACGAACTCGACTCACTGTGAGCAGCTAGTAACGCATTCGGGGATATCAATGAGTGAACATGAAACATGTGTGTGAGAATTACCTCTGCAATTTGGGGCCCCTGCTCCGAGGGCGCGTGCAACATGAGAGCCAATGTCTCCGCCTTGAACAACATAGTTTCTGAAGCCGAGCCCAGTCACCAATTTGTCTATGATTCGGGCTATTCCTGAAATATTGAAATTGACGTGTGGGGGTGGGCCGGACGACCAGCCATAACCAGGGAGGGAAGGCGCGATAATATGGAATGGCGGGGACGTCGATTTCTGAAGGATAGGAATGATCTCAAGGAATTCGAGGACCGACCCTGAATATGCCTTTTAGATACATACACAACAATATGCAGACGAAATGGCACTTTACTTACCCGGCCACCCGTGCAACAAAACGAGGGGAACAGCATTGGCATCGTTGGACAAGACCCCAATGAAATGAACATTATAAATAGTTCCATCGTCGTCCGTAACATCGGCCCTCCAGTTAGGAAGAGAATTAATGGACTTTTCATGTGCCCGCCTGCGTAGGTAATACTTTTGAGATTTATGCCATGGTGGAAGAGCCCTCATGCACGAGGACCATCTCACCAATCAAAGTTAGATAACCAAAATTCCCTAGCCTCCTTAATCCACTTGTCGGATATACCAAATCCGCCTTCTGGATGGGTACCCTCGTACGTGGCTGGAGCCAGACGCCCAAGCTTAATGAGCGTCTTCATGTCATCCAACACCTGCTGAGGCGTTTCGATCGTGAATGGTTGGGGCTGCAAAGGTCCTTTGAAAGCCATTTCTTTGAGTGATGGTTTAGGTCCCAAGACGTCTAAGGGGGGAGGGTTAAGTAACTTGGCACTGAATGTCGTCATCCTAAGGGGCTAAAGTGGAACCTCTTTCGATGGAGATTTCCCGAGCCACATGAAACTGACCTCGATTGTCGGGCCGGGTATAACGTGAGCCGGGTATAAACATGAAAGGGGCAACGAGAAAGATACACAAAATTGGCAAGATACACAACAAGACGGATAGGAGATAGGGTAGCGCGGAAAAGGGAGAGCAGACAGAAAACAGAGAGATCAACGAAGTAGTCCCGGATATCGAATAATACCGAGTGTATCATGCATAGAGGAGAGCACGAGAGAAGCCATGGGACCTACCACTGTTATCCGACATCCCCATCCTCATGATACCCACTTATAAACTCGCTGTAGGCTACATCAGGGAGCGCGCTGTCGCGTTGTCACATGACCGAGGGGTAACAAACAAGATCTAAACGAAAAGAGAAAAGACGGTGACAAGCTCATGAACGTGAAACCCAGCACCGAATTGCAAATGACCGGGAACCCACTTACCGAAGGTATCCGACCTAACGCTAAACGTCTGCGCGGAACACCAGACCTATGGAATGACTGGTAAATGCGGACAATCAGTATTCAAAGCAGCATGATGGCGAGAGAGCAGTTTTTGATTTACATTTGTTTTGAGTTAGTTTCATCGGTCAACCAGGCTCGCACCCTTCCCCCTCTGGCTATTCTCCTAGCATCGGCGGGTGGGACTGGGTACGAGTCCGTCGGTCCACGCGAGGGTGAACTGTTTCGTGGTATATAAATCCGACAGCCCAGCGCTGTCCGAATTTGACATCTAGTCACCTGCCTATCATTGGGCGTCCTTCCCCGCATCACCCGTTCTTCCATGCAAGACGCGAAAGAGCCTGTAGCACCCGATCAGAGGTGTAGTGTATGATGGCGGCAACGTGATACTTCAACGAGAGTCCTTGGCGTCATGGGAATGCAGGTTCAGACTGAAGTTGAAAGCCCGTGATACAACATCACTCAACTTGTTTCATGAGTATCCACGGAGCGAATACGTTTTCGTGCATCTGCCTAAATTTTCAAGCCAACCAGGTTTACCTCCAGCCGCTCAAAGAAAGCAGGTAATTCCCGCTTTCACAAATTGCAAAATTTCGAGACGATCATCGGATTTCAAGTTTATGTTGCCAAAACCTGAAGCAAGGAAGGAGAATGCATAACAAAGCAAGCGTGCTAATTATTGGACATAAGTAACTAGAAAAGACATGTCAAAGCAAACGTAAAGATAAAATAGACCAGGCAGCATGTACGTCCATTCAGATGGAATCGGAAATCACCAAAAATATGCCCTCAAATTCGTCGTTCCCGCTGGCTGACCCGTGACTACTGGCCTGGCATGCGTCTTCAAGGCATTACTTAGGCCAGCCGGAGACACTTGACCATATTCACTTAGAGCAAGGGCAAGCACACCCGCAACGTATGGAGTTGCCATGCTAGTGCCGCTCAACCTGGCTGTGGCAGTCGTGCTACCGATCCAAGCACTCAGAATGTTAACACCAGGGGCGAAAACGTCGATAATGGATCCGTAGTTGGAGAAGGACGCTATCCTGTTCGTACTGCCGTCGACAGCGCCAATGGTGTTAGCATCCATGACAGATGCAGGACTTGTGTTCCTTGCGTCCACCGCGCTGTTACCTGCAGCGATTGTGAAGTGCAATCCACCGGCGATGGCATTGTTGACGGCACTATTAAGCGCAGTGGACAAAGGTCCGCCAAGGGACATCGTAGCGATGGAAGGAGCACGAGTCGTTCGGAATTGGTTATAAGCGAAGTTGACGCCTGAGATGATGTCGGAGTAGGACCCACTACCCTGATCGGAGAGAACCTTGATCGCGACGATTCGTGCCGAAGTCGCCACACCATATGTAGTTCCGACGGCTGTCCCAGCGGTGTGTGTACCATGGCCGTTACCATCCCTGCTGGCATAACCGCCAAAGGTCTGCAAAATGACAAACAGAGATGAGTGAACATATATGATGGAACGAGTAAGGGAGCAAACGCACGGCACCCCAAGAAGCACGTCCACCGAAGCAGGAGTGTGCAGTGTATATTCCGGTATCTATCCCGTAAACAACGACACCAGCCCCACCCGCAGCGCGGCCCCCGAATTCAGCCAAACCGTTCGTCAATTCAGACGGAGCATCCTCGCGCTCTACCTCATTCTCCTCGTGGACATCATATTTAATGGAAGCTATGCCATCAGGCTCGACGTAGTCAACGTCGGGGGAAATGAGGATGTGATTAAGAGGTGGGCCAATTGCTTGTACAGAGTAAGCGTGCAGAACCCCTAAAATGACGATATAATGAGATTTTTTTTCAAGGGGAAAGATTCTCCGATACTAACTTTCATCATACTGGTGAGTGATTGATAGTTCTGACCCAGGGCTCCGAGTGGCTAGTTCAGTGAGTTCCTTGATATGAGCTTCCATGTTTGTGCCAGGTTTCAACACGCTAATCAACGAGTTAGCTAAGCTTTCAAATCGGAGAGACCTGTAGGGTTGACATACACTATGTACGAGTTGGGCTTGACTGGACCACTCGACGTCTTGATAGGAAGAGGAAGACGAGCAGCCAGGGCCGTCGTGGTGGTGGATATCACAGCGAAAATAGTTGCTGCTGCCGAAAACTTCATCGTTTATAGCCAATGGATGGAAATTGTGAAGGAAAAGTTGTTTAAGTGTAGGCGGGGATCAAGATGGAAAGACAACTTGTTGGCGAGCAAGAAGGAACCTCCCAAAGAGCCATATTTATAACCTATCAAACTCGACGGAAAAGCTTATTAGAGTCTCGGTGAGTTGGACGACGCGGATGGATTCACGCCACATGTGGCGGGTCGGAGCACGGATGTCTCGTGGTTAAGCATTATGCGTAAAATTGTTCCTCTTTGCGCATAATCGGCGATCTGTAAGGTATGCCATAATCCCGCCACAGCGGGAGTGGTAAGACGGGTGTAACCTCTGACCGAACTGAGGGAGTGACACTTGACAATTTTGGAACGTCATCTTGGCAGGCTCGGTGTGGGACAATTGAGACAAATGAATTCTGCCAACTTCCGCCACAATACAACCCCGTGGCTCCGTGGGAAACAATTGTGTGAGCCAAAGTCATGTAAACACTTGTAAACACTGCTCATGATTGTTACCGGGCGTATTGCGTCATGTTGTCGGCGTGAAGATCCCACCTGCAATGGCCGGCATCGTGTTGGAGAACAGCACTAGCGTGCAACCTTCTTTCGGAAATCTCCGAAAAGGCTTCGTCTCATCCCCAAATAGTTCTTGCATGACTGCAACTTGATTTATGACTGATGTACATATACAGGAGATGCTACATTCATTTTCCCCGGGCTATTTATTGTTGGTCTTGTCGAGATGCCGCGGAGGCTGGTATCCTACAACGCTGGGTAAGGGGACTTTTCAAATTTGGGCAGTGCGGACACGAATTCGATAATATCTTGTGCAAGCTCGTTAGGGCACTCAAGGGCCGCAAAGTGTCCTCCCTCCAAGCGAATAAAGCATTCAAGTTTAAGTTAGTTGGGTGTCTGAAAAGGATGTTTACATCATTTGCCGGATTCACCTTTTGATGTTCCCGCACAAACACAAGGTTTGAATTGTGACCTAGCCAGCCTGGAGGGTAGGATAGAATCTCCTTTGGGAAGATGGAGTATCCGAGGGGCTTCTTGATGCTGATATAAGGTGGGGGGTCGTCAGCTGCCAACTATTTTGGAGAAATGTCAGATAGGATTATCATTCAATTGCAGTAGATATAGATCGAAACTGACGGCCCTGTACGGGTAGAGACTAGTCGAAGCGCTATTCGTTACCCAGTAGACTGTCACCATCGCAAGGATGGTATCTAACGTTGGAGTCGAATCGGTCCATGCGATGACTTTTTCACCAATCCTAGGGTACCATACTCCCCGATCAGCAGCCCCCAGTGGGAACGCCGATGAGAACACTTACCAAGCCAACAAAGCGAGAGGATTGCTACTCAATACATGACCAATGGTGCTGGGCCGAGTACCCTGCTGAATTCCATACCCGTAACCTGCCGTCATAAATCCCCGTGTGCTTTTAAGTCTCTCCTCGTGTGCACGCGTGAGAGGTGGTTTCGTCGCGGGTTCTCCCCTAGAAACGAACATGTTGACTGAGAAACGGGATCAATAGTTTATCCCAATCGGCGAGAGATCGAATCCAAACTCACTATGAACCGCTAGTTTGACACGTTAAGCGACACCATATGAATGAGCGTGAAATATGTGTGTCATCGTATCAAATAATTACCTCTGCAATTTTGGGCTTTCGATCCAATGACGCGTGCAACATGAGAGCCAATATCTCCACCTTGAACAACGTAGTCCCGAAAGCCTAGCCCAGTCACGAATTTGTCTACAATTCTCGCCACTCCTGAAACGTTGAGGTTGACGTGGGGGGGTGGGCCGGACGTCCAGCCATAACCAGGAAGGGAGGGCGCAATAATGTGAAATGACGGAGACTTTGACTGCTGAAGGATAGCAATGACGTCAAGGAATTCAATGATCGATCCTAAAAAACTGCTTTTAATACACAGCCAGTAACACGCAGTTTATATCAAGTAGCACTGTACCTACCTGGCCACCCGTGCAACAAAACCAGGGGAACAGCATTGGCATCGTCGGATAAGACACCAATGAAATGAATGTCATAAATAGTTCCATCATCGTCCGTAACGTCGACCTTCCAGTTAGGAAAAGCATTTATGCGCTTCTCGTGAGCCCGCCTGCGCCCGTGCGTGAGTGATATGTCCATAATTTGGCATCCTGGAATGGGGGGGAGGGTCATCTCACCAATCAAAGCTAGTCAGCCAAATTTCCCTCGCGTTCTTTGTCCACTCATCGGATATACCAAGTCCAGCTTCCGGATGCGTGCCCTCGTACGTAGTTGGAGCCAGACGTCCAAGTCTAATGAGCGTCTTCATGTCATCCAACACTTGCTCAGGCGCTTCGATCGTGAATGGTTGAGGTTGAAGAGGTCCTTTGAAAGCCATTTCGTTGGATAATCTTCCGGGTTCCAAGATGGATGTCAGCTTTGGGGGGGGGGGTCAGTTGGGGTTATATAGCTTCGATAGCATTGCTTGGAGTGTCCTGGATGGTGCATTCTGTAGTTTTCACGGACCGGCCTTACATTTGGTATGTCCCGACTGAATCGAGAACCAAACCACGGTAACTGCCATGGAACCCGAACCCGAACCTCAAACTTCGGTTGAACGTGATTTTCACAAGCGGTCAGGAATGCGGAGTGCGTTCGCCCATTTTGTAGTGGGTCAGTCGTTCAGTTTGATTGTGGCTGGCTCCCACACTCACGTGGAGCCAAAGCCAGTTGGGCCTCAGTATAGCCACCAAGCCACCCATGCTGCAATAGCGGGATCGTCAGGATGACGTGTAGGCGCGAACAATATACAGTAGAATTCTGTGTGAACCAGCCGCTGAACGACATAGCGTGGGAAGGTGTACCGTGTTGCATCTCACCGACATTTGCCACAATTTACACAAAGCTCCAGTCGTGTCATGCGGCATCCCCCCCCGAACTATCGCTCGAGTAGATCTCGCATGAGACTGCGACTTGGTTTATGATTGATGTACAATGCGAGAGGTGCTACATATTCCATTTATATTTGTTGGTCTTGTCGAGATGCCGTGAGCCGCCTTCACAAGGCCGGGTAAGGGGACTTTTCAAGCCTGGGTAGTGCGGACACGAATTCAATGATATCTTGTGCAAGCTCGTTGGGGCACTCAAGGGCCGCAAAGTGTCCTCCCTCCAGTGAATAAAGCATTTCAGTCAGTTTTCAGTTAGTTGGACGTCTGAAAAGGATGTTTACGTGCCAGATTCACCTTTTGATGTTCCCGCACAAATACAAGGTTTGTATTGTAAGCTAGCCAACCTGCAGGGAAGGATAGAATCTCCTTAGGGAAGATCGAGTATCCGAGGGGCTTCTTGATGCTGATATAGGGTGGGGGATCATCAGCTGCCAACTGTTTAGGGGAGTGTCAGATAGGATTATCTTCCAATTCCAACGGATTTAAAACTCACAGCCCTGTATGGGTAGAGACTAGTCGAGGCGCTACTGGTTACCCAGTACAGCGTCACCATCGCAAGAATGGTATCCATCGTCGGGGTTGAATCGGTCCATGCTAAGACTTTTTCGCCAATCCTAGGGCACAATACTCCCCGATCAGCAGCCCCCAAGTGGGAACGCCGGATGCGGTGATGAGAACACTTACCAAGCCAACGAAGCGAGAGGATTGCTACTCAATACTTGACCGATGGTGCTGGGCCGAGTACCTTGCTCGATTCCATACCCGTAGCCTATCTTTAGGAATTCCTGGGTCTTTCTAAGCCTCTCTTCGTCTGCAGGTGAAAGAGGTGGTTTTGTTGCGGGTTCTCCCTTAGAGACGAACATGTTGACTGGGAAGCAGGATCAGTATCATATCCCAATTAACGAGAATGACTCTCAACTCACTGTGAACAGCCAGTCACACATGAAGCGATATCGCATGAGTGAAAAATGAAATATATATCTATCACATGGAAGGGTTACCTCTACAATTCTGAGCTCTCGATCCAATGATGCGCGCAACATGAGAGCCAATATCTCCACCTTGAACGACGTAGTCCCGAAAGCCTATTCCAGTCACCAATTTATCTACAATTCTCGCCATTCCTGAAACGTTGAGGTCGACGTGCGGGGGTGGGCCAGACGTCCAGCCATAACCGGGGAGGGAAGGCGCAATGATATGGAATGACGGGTATTTCGATTGCTGAAGGATAGGAATGATGTCAAGGAATTCGATGATCGATCCTAAAGACCTGCTTTAATACCCAGACACACACATAAGCAGTGTTACGTACCTGGCCACCCGTGCAACAAAACCAGGGGAACAGCATTTGGCTCGTGGGAGAAGGCCCCAATGAAATGGACGTGATAAATGGTTCCATCATCGTCCGTAACGTTGACCCTCCAGTTGGGAAAAGAATTGATACGATTCTCATGGGCCCTCCTGGGTAAGTGATATCTTCATGATTGTTCATGCTGGAGTGCGAAGGATCATCTTACCAATCGAAGTCAGATAACCAAGCTTCCTTGGCATTCTTAATCCAGTGGTCTGATATACCAAGTCCAGCTTCTGGATGCGTACCCTCGTACGTGGTTGGAGAAAGATGACCAAGCTTAATGAGCATCTTCATGTTATCCAACACTTGCTCAGGCGTTTTGATCATGAATGGTTGAGGTCGAAGAGGTCCTTTGAAAGCCATATCGTTGAATGATTTCCCGGGTCCCTTGAGGGTGACTGCCAGCTATAGGGATCAAGTTGGGGCTATATAGCTGATGGACACTGCCTGCCGCGGCAAGCGCCCACCCACTGCTCTGTCGTTTTGGGGGATGGTGTTTCGTTTCAGTTATCTGATTTGGCGGGGCCTGAGTCCCGGCGAATGCAAGAACCCATTTTTTGAGAAAAACGCAGACGTCATTCTTATCCACAGCACCACAAACTGTACAAACTAAGCGTCTGGGATGCAGCGCAGACACCAGCGGGTAACAGCTGTGCAGCAAATGAGTTTTGCCAGAGCGGCTGCAGTTGGAAAGCCAAGGAGGTTTCCACAGCGCGAATTCCCCGAATGGGTAAGCTAAAATTGAGTGGGAGATGCTCAGAAATGAAATCTCTAGGTTTGTCTCTATCTTTTCTAGCGCCCGAAACAATGAGCGTTTCCTTTGTTTGACATTGGCTGACATTCGGCCAATACAAATGTTGTGCAGCGGCTTGCCAAGCGATTCTTTTCCGGCCGTTTCCGTGAAACCGATTACAATTCATATGATTTGACACTTCAATTTCCATTTTCCCATAATTATCATCTTCGCCATCAACGCCAACAGACGACTTTATGGACTTCTAGGTATTGGGTGAATTATTGCTATTAATAAATTATGACGCTTGTATTCATACAGAGTTGTGCTGTCCATGAAGACAGCCCCAACTTGCGCCGAGACTTCTGAATCGAGGACACGACCCGGTGTTCAATAGGTACAACCAACAAGACAAAAGAAACAAACCGGCATGTATACATAACCGAGGTGACAGAAAGGAGGAAGGCAGAGGGGTAAAGACAGTGTACAACCGGCGAGAGATGTAAAAGAGAACCAACCAAAACACGGGAACACCCAATGATGCAAATAAACGGGATCCCACTCAATTGCGGAAGGCATCTGAAGGGCATAAAACTCCTTCACCTACTGCAAGACCGACTATTCACGACACGAATCCAATTAGAGGCCTATACTAAGTCTGAATGAAAAATCATTAGCAATGAGTAGGTTAAGAGGGTAGCGACCAAGGAGAATAAAAAGCATGTGAGCTGCGCGCGTCAGCCGGATACGTTCCTCCATTAAATCGTAAATTTGATGAAAAACCATGCTTTTACCGTAAGAATCTCGGATCCCCAAGTCAAATTTCCAGCCTTTGCCGGCCCCGGAAGAGCTATACGAAGTCATAGAGGCTGGAGTCCTGCCTGCGGAAGAGCGAATCAGCAATTTTAGAGGACTTGTTGCTCGGAAGATAAACTTTACAGGTCCCCCCACGGAATGGTGAGCCAAACCAAGAACCGAACTGCGGTGGAACCGACGATGTAGTTCTGTTCGTTGAACGCCATTTCAGCAGGATATTGACGCTCATGATTACCTCTCGCATCACGAAATCGGAGAAAAGACCTGGTATAGAGACTCTCCAGAGCGCCTGTCTGATTTGCGTGATGGTGCTGTTGATTAAGAACTAGAATATTTCACAGCCTGACAAAAAGGTATGGCACGTTCGCGTCCGTTCGAAATCATTAATTGATGGTCCGGACACCACGACCCAGTGTAGGAGCTAATTACGAATGAACACATGCTGCGAGCGTGGCGCAGCCTGGCGGCTGAAAGGTCTGCCCCCGGTATGATGCACATATATTCAGGAGAGTTTCGAACGGGAAGGCGCCCGGGACACTGGACGGACAGCGTAAACTAGGCGATATGACTGAAAGTACCCAGTCTCCATTCGATATCACCACCGGTCCGTATAAAGGATTGGACAAAAATCACCTACGGGCGCGAGGAATAAGCAAGCCCTTCACCCGGTATGCTTCTAAACGAAATAAAAATAAGGCGCTCGTGGTGCAATCAAAGCAAAATCGATCGGCAGACTCGACACAAGTTATTGCTACGTCGGGGGAACAATGCCATCAACCCAACAAAAGCAAAGAATAGCGCGCAAGCCTAATTCATAATGACGGGCAATGGGGAAGTAAGCGAGGGAAGAAAAATACAGAAACGAGGCACCCGTGACAAGAGTTGAAGGCTCGCGTTGGGGATCTGTAGCCGTGAGTAGAGTCCGTGAAATGAAAATCAGAATCAGGAAAGCCAGCACCGTATCGACGCTAGCACGTAATGGGAAGCAGAAAAGAAATGGGTGGCAGTGTGGGAACGTGGCTATGCAAAACCGAACTGCCGATATCTCCACCGTAGTCCCGAAAGCCTATTCCAGTCACCAATTTGTCTACCATTCTCGCCATTCCTGAAACGTTGAGGTTAACGTGCGGGGGTGAGCCAGACGTCCAGCCATAACCGGGGAGGGAAGGCGCAATGATATGGGAATGACGGGTATTTCGGTTGCTGAAGGATAGGAATGATGTCAACGAATTCGATGATCGATCCTAAAGACCTGCTTTAAATAATACCCAGCAACACACATAGGCAGTGTTACGTACCTGCAGGCCATCCGTGCAACAAAACCAGGGGAATAGCATTTGCGTCGTGGGAGAAGGCCCCAATGAAATGGACATGATAAATAGTCTATCTATAAATTGATACGCTTCTCCTGAGTAAGTGATATCTCCACGTTTGTTCATTTGGAGTGGGAGGGCTCGTCTCACCAATCGAAGTCGAATAACCAAGTTTCCTTGGCATTCTTAATTTAGTGGTTGGATATACCAAGTCCAGCTTCTGGATGGGTGCCCTCGTACGTGGTGGGAGAAAGAAAACTTAATGAGCGTCTTCATGTCATCCAACACATGCTCAGACGTTTCGATCGTGATTCCAAGAGTATCTATTCATTTCGGTGCTTGCGCGCCGAAAGCTTGGCCATTCAGTTTGAGGGGAACCTTGACGTCAGAGTTCTTTATCGTTGCACTGGGTCGTGTCCTCAATTCAGAAGTCTCGGCGCAAGTCGACACGCTACATCTCCCTTGAGCCACTTCTGCATGAAGACAAAGCGTGCATCAAATATCAAATTACATATGTATATGGATCTGCAGAACGAAACGTCCGTTTTTGTTGATCAGGCACGTAGGGGTGCAACAGCCGCGACATCCACTGTTCGCCTTACTTATAGTCATCGCTAAGAAAGGTGTCGTATGTCATCGCTTCCGTAGTAACAACGCGACATAGAACAACACGCGATAAATGACCGCGATCAGAATCATAATCCCCGCGTACAACCCAATACTGAATCCTCCAATACCAAGGTTCTGAAAAACAAAAAAGTCATGATCAACGTTTCGAGCGCCCAATGGGAGGGAGAGAATGAAATCCACAACTTACATCCAAAACATCCTCGCCAGTCAGTGCGCACTGCCCAGAGGCAACGAGTGAACTAGGATATGAGCATTGACATCCTCCGTTGTCAAGTCTTGTGCATTGGAAGACCAGTCCCGTCAAATCATTCCGCACTAGCAGGTTAAACGCGAATGTCTATTTTAAAAAAGATCCCCTTTCAGATCCCTACACCCCAGGCAAGCAAACTAGCCAAGAACAAACCTGATAATCAATCCAATGTGCCCAATAATACCAGAACCTCGGCAAGCTGACAGCACGGATGAAATACCCTTGGACGCACTGAATCGCGATCAGAAACTTTGTTGCCTTCAAAGTTGAAAGAACCCACCATCCAAAACCCATTCATGAATGACGCGATAGCCAGCGCCGCCACGAATATAGGGATGACAGCAGCAACGAAAACGGACTGTGCCTCGGCATTGTAAACTCCCAGGAAGAGAAACGATAAGAAACGGAAGAAAGCGGTCGCTCCCGGACGCAAGCCGATGGCCCAGTAACTTTGTCATCAAAACATCAAATCAGCATTGTCTCGCAGAGAGTTTGGGCGTGGTGTGCTAACCAGATGACAGCAAAAAGAACCGAACAACTGAAGAGAAATGGTATCGTCACGAGTGAATTGGCAATGACGTATGCGCCTGGACCGTAAAGCCCATTGTTCCTCCTAGAAATGGAACGATCAAGTCTCATATCCCTTCAACTCCCGAGGGGAACTCACTCTCGAACAAACACGGCTCGCTCTTCAAGGAAAGATGGAATGCCCGCCACACTGTGGGGATGGGGTGCCACCAAAATAACGAGAATTAAAAAGTCAAGCGGACAGTGAGTAGATTAAATTCACCTCATGAAGCCAAGGAATGCAACGGAGAAAAAATGGACCTAATGTTTGTGACGATAAAGTTGAGAGAACCTAGTTGACTACGGGGTACATACCGAAAGCCTATCATTAATCTTAGTGTCCTTCGTGCCAAGATTGATCCAAATAGTAGCCAGAAGCAAACCTATACCGGCTTGGTGAACCAAAGTAATCTCATGTCAAAACTACCCGTTTCGAAGGAGAGAGGGATGACGCGTACCATACATTCCAACACGAATTCCATACGCCAGCAAATTCCGCCTATAATTAAGCACGCTCCTCTCCATGAGAATCCCCGTCCGATATACCGATAAATTCAGTGCATTCCCAAGACCCCTTCCCCTACTCTCCACACGAAGTGATAACGCCATTGGTAGGACACGTTCCGCAAGTTCCTCACTACCAGCGGTTTCCCCAGTGGTATTTCCATGTTCTCCTTCCACCGGAGTAGGTAAAGAAGCAATGAATGCAGCTCCTCTCTCAGACCAAGAATCTGCAAGATACTGCACCCGTCTCTCATGATCTTCCTGTGACAAAGCACCAGGTTGGGTAAGGGGAACGTCTGGAGTAGGACGAACTTCAATCTCCTGTTCTGAGGGTGGACTTGTGGTGGTGACTGAGTGTGAGAAGTCGACATTAATGAGACTGATAACGTGGTCTGCGGGATTTGAGTGTGGCGGACAAGGATGGCCAACTTGGGAGAAGTATGGAATAACTCCGCCTTGTTTCCAATTAGTGTGTATAATTGCGCCAGGGGGGAGGTAGGGGATAACAACTCACTTATCGGACCGTGGTAAACGCACTTTCCTCTTGCGAGAAATAGGACTTCGTCAAATAGCGAAAATGTCTCCCAGTTCGGTTGATGAATGGTCGCAATAACGATCGTATTCGTTTTCCGAGCCAGCTTCTTCACTATTGGGACGAATGGTTCGTTAGAAGGTTATACGTACTCAAAGACCGAAATGATTTCAAAGTGGAATGCATACTCAACTTGATTGAACTACACCCCAACCACCCGTACTATCCAGCCCACTGGTAGGCTCATCCAGCACCAATACTTTGGGACGTGATACAACGCTGCATGCGATCGTAACTCTACGCTTTTCGCCACCCGAGACACCTCGCTGAATGGGGGTCCCGATTCGGTTATTTCGTACTGAAGTTAAACCTAGCGAAGTTAATGTATCTGAGACCAATTGTGATATGGCGGGTCGGGGCGCTGAAGGGGGAAGACTGGTATGAAGAAGTTTGTGGATTGAGTGATTAGAACGCAATGCACTATCGGACGGATGAACGGCGGCCCACCTTAGCCGGGCTGCATAGTCCACCGTCTCATGGACAGTGAGAACACCTATAAGAGCATCTTCCTGCTCCACGTATGAACCTATATCTCTCATTTTAAAATCGGCAGTCCCATCGAATAAAATCTGAAAATGAACGTCATCATTGATCAACGAATCGCACATGTGTGAATTCCTCAGCTTACCGAGGCATTCTGATCTGAAGGCTGGACACGTTGGCTGATGAGATCCAGAAACGTAGACTTCCCTGCCCCAGAGGGACCCATCACTATGATTGCCGATGAATGAGTGGTCTCTCTTACTTGGTTCAACAAGGAAACCCACCGGCCAACAATTTTCCCGACTTCAAAGAGCCGCTTTGTGGAGACAAGATCATCTTGAGGGCTTTTTTGTCGGTCCCGTTGATGGCAGGGGCATTGACTGATAGTGATAAGTTCTTCCACTCCAGTATATGCGACGTATTAGCTTTCTCTGCTAATGTTTGAGACTACGAAACACACAGTAGGTAGACCAAAAGATCAGCAAACTATCCTCAGGCCAACCATGTTGGATTTTTCCAGACTGGAAAGGCTCGATCGGCAAGATTCACCTCGACATCCATATTAGTGCTCATATCAGCTACAACAAGCTCGATATGACTGGGGAATTGCTAGGAAGAGGAAGAGGAATGATAGGTTTGGAGACCTTCAACACGGGTATTGGGATATAAGAGGCTCAAGGGCAGGTATGAAATATGCGATTTCGGCTTTTTTTGGTAAAGGCACCGCTAACCACCGCAAGTTACCCAGTTACTACGAGCGGCAAGTTTTTTTTGGCGACAAAAGTGGCCGCAGCCCTGATACGCTTTATATCGCTGCTAGAGGAAACTCTGGCGATTCCACTAGGGCAGGAGAAAGTTTCCTAGAGGTGATGCAGAGGGAGAGATTACACATATTGACTGACGACTGTGACGTTGCAAGAAGACTCGGCTGAATTGGATGGCGATCGTGGGAACAGCCGCACGGTCACACACTCTTGCAACCGCACGAATGCAACACAGGCGACAGACATGCAGTGGTAGCTTTTTTTTTGAAGCACATTCTGGTTATCGTTCTCGTTTTACAGTGTCTCGCCATGAATTCAGTAGGGGCAGCTCAATCCGTGCGCAGAACCACCAACAAACTCCCTCTCCCAAATGTTGCCTTGAATGAGATTCAATTTCCCAGCTTCTTTCGGGCTCACAAGCCCCTTATTCCCCTGAACGGGCGATCGAGAAGTACAAAACCGTTTGAGTTGTTTGACGAGCCCGTGGGTTATGTGCAACACTCAGAGTGAACACCTCCATCAGTTGACGCACCCGCCATGAATCAGGCACGGCTTTAACCGGAATCCTGCGGTTAGGCAACAGCAATCTAACATCCGATTTGGTCAACCCCAAAGCCAGGTTTCGAACGCTCCTACAGGCTACTGAAAAATCCTCCCCCACTTTTGACTCCCTCATCCCGGGCCGCCACAATCTGAGTTGAAGTCGACGGACCTAAGTCCAAGGGGCAACTACCCGAATGTTTTGGTCGGGTTTAGTGGGGGAGCTCTGCTGGGATAGCTGCACTATATAATACCTTACCATGGGTTTTGTGCGTATGCGGAAACTCGCAATGGCAGAGAACAGAATTCCTAACAGTCGTGGAGGGTGCCCCCCAAAACGACATGAAGGACATTACATGAGTGACGCCTGCCGCGCACGGGGGTGGATTTTGAGATGGACATTGACTCATGCATTGGAAGGTGTAAGTTTATCGACTACGTGCCATTGCTTCAATAACAAATCCACCTTCCTTTCCTGCTAGACCCAAATCCTCAACCAAAACACAAGCTACAACCCAGAGTGGTCTGCCTCCACAGGAACCGCGAGGAGGGTGACGAGCCGCATGTCAATCATCATGTCCTTGGGCTGAATATCGTGAGACCGGGGATCCAGGCGACAGAGGAGCATGCCCGTGGTTTGTCTCCATTACCACGGGCAACACGGAACGTCCCTGCGAGTGGACAGCAGGGCTTCCGTCTGAACTCATCCTTTTGAAGATCCACATCGCAACAACTGCAACCAGGCCAAGGGCAATCACACCTCCAATCACGCCTCCGACAGTCACACCGATGTTCGAGCCCCTGCTCCCATGTGCACCATTGGAAGCTGTGGAAGTGCTTGATGCGGTGCTACTGAGTAAAAACACTCGAGAGCTTTCGGGTCTATCTAATAGTCAAGTCAAACGATCCCGTGAATACGCGATGAGTGTTCCGAGAATGAAAACGCACCACTGATTGTCTTCGCTGCATCCAAGTTGAAGCTAAGGATCACGGGGAAAGCGAGCTATCAGGATGTGAATTCTGATCAGAAGTATATAGCGAACTGACAGTCCAGCAAAGTCGGAGGGCTTCATGTAGGCCCATCGAGGTATAAGGGTTCCGGTGGGTATCAGCGATGGTTGGTATTCACCCTCTGCATTCGCAATGCCAGCGCAATAATGTCCCCAGAGGGGATACCTATATTACCTGTTAGACATGGAAGAGTAAGTAAACACGATCCACATACGACGTGTATGAGCGGTTCTGACATGCTCCACAAGCTGCCATCAGCTGGTATACCACGGAAGAACACAGGCCTATGGGTGAGTTTTAGAATCCAAGCCACTGCCGGCGCCGGAGCACACACAAGCATTTGGGAAGTAACCCGATGAACTTAGCGACGGGCCTTTGTCCCTCAGTGAGCTCAAGGCTACGTAAATCGGAATTTGCGCATACCGATGTATTCCCCTCCCGGAGGGAGCGGACCCACGAGCCATTTCCCTGATGAAGTCATCAAAGCTCTTGTCAGCGCAGAAAAATGATGTGTATTATGTAACGGAAACCCCACCTCCAGCACCTACTGCAATAAGTTCCGAGCCGACTTTGCAAGGAGATTTTCTAGTCATTGAATCGTAAGCGCTGCAGCTGATACGTGCCACCATCGGCTTACCCTTGGGAATTGAAAGCCTAAAGAAATAGGAAAGAGGATCAGTTGCGCAACTCAGCGAACGATGCAGGCCTCTATGTTATTCACCCACTGAAAGTCATGGGGACAAGTCACATTGGCCTACGGGGCACCCAACAATCCCAGGGGGTCCACGCGCTTAGCTTTCCTCAAAGGCTTAAAAAAACAGCCGCCTCCCAGAGGCACGCACCTCTTGAGCCGAGACCTTGTCGACCCCTAAACCTAGGAAGAGCTCGAAGAGACAAGCTTGGCGGATAATCAAGGTAGTTACAAGAGATCCAGTGAACCCTTTTACATTTTGTGACTGGAAAGACGGCATTCTTTGCGTGATTGGCACAGTTCGATCCAAGCTCAGAGCAGTAGGCGACCAGCCTCTTTTTAACGGGTCAGAGCAGGAGGTCGAGGGAAAACTGCGTTTGCATAGGCAGGATACCACCCTCTACAGATGAGGCTGGGCACCCCTTCCAACATTTCAAATCGCATTAAGGAACGGATTCTCACATAATCAATATAAAAGCGTAATACCTGTCACCGACTCGAGTAACAGTGACTCATCACCATCCACTTTAATGCTTCATTCCTCAATGCCATCTCTTTACGTATCGGTACTGACTCATTAGTTCGCATGCTGCTTGAGGACTGAGGACTGTTAAGAATGAAACTGTCGTCCCTTTGTCCGACTCTTCGATGCCGCTCGATTTCTCATTGAGTTTTGACTTCACACTCTCATTGGTTGGTTTCGCGACATTCAGATTGCCCAGCAACTTTCACATTGTCTTCACTCGCCTCACTTAGGCAGCATCTATGCACACAACGGCCAAGAATCACTCTTGAGCGCTGCGGACTTTGACCATCGTTCCGATGTATGGCATTCCGGCAGTGGAATATGGTGCGCTGTCCGTGCCTCACCCTCACTGTAAACAGAGACTGTGGCACAGTAATGTCCATTCTACATTAATATTG
Organism: Cantharellus anzutake; assembly: GCF_015039405.1. NCBI lineage: Eukaryota > Fungi > Basidiomycota > Agaricomycetes > Cantharellales > Hydnaceae > Cantharellus > Cantharellus anzutake. Next base: position 39,811 of record NW_024067013.1, on the reverse strand, counting down.
TCTTTAACCCTGGCGTGCACGTCAACGACAACTCGGACAGAACAAGATCGAGAAGGCAGTGCTCAGCCAGACAACTTCGGTGCGAGCAACTAACAAGTGACAACACAGGGGAGTGCAATGCCCCAGAAGATTTAGCAGGGAAAATTGATTTACCCAAGGCAGGGGAGAACATGGTCTACATGGTTTTATGTTCCTAGTACGTATCTGTGGTCCACTGTGGTCCCACTCTTTTTCTCATTTCAATTTTCGGTTGCGCTTATCGCAACCAGTTCAACTATGTAGTACGTAGAATTGGACAGTTGCCGCCGAAATCGGGTTCCCAATACACCGGCAACACATCACAGGTCCGCAGGGATGAGCCGGTCAGCATATGATTGCAGGTTGACGTGGCCGGGTCTGTGCGTTAGTTATGTTTTGGGACTTCATCGCCCCGAAGCGATCTGTTCAGTCATAGACCTAGTTTGCAAAGGATCCAGATACAGCAACAGACTATGTTGCAACAGCAAGCAAATTTATTTGACATGCTTACGTATTAGCTCGCAGTGAATCCTTCGCGTCTAAGGCAGGGTACCGCTGGAGGGGTGGTTTATTTCAGGGAGGAATTACGATGGAGTTTGGATGACTATAGAGTTACAATCCAGAGAATTGGGAGAGACTTTTGCACGATCAAAAGTGCCAGCTGAGCAAGAGAAAAATACCTGGCGAAATAACTAGTGAACGCCGTCTGACGTGGCAAGTGCCTGCCACTCTTCCGACGTTGATCTTTTCCCCGAGATTTCGGTTGAGCACAGAAAACGAAAACATCCAAATGAAGATAAACTTATTCCATAGTGCAGACATTAGGGAGGTGCGGGCGTATAGTGCTCACGCCCAATACGCGCTCATACGGAACTGTTGGACATGACATAATCATCAAACCAGGCATCCGCTGCATCGAGTTCCAGAATAAGTGCTTCACTGTATTCCCGGCATGCCAAGAGACAACACATGTTACAATCGCGTCGGACACTCAGCTCACACATCATACTTATACACATTTCTGTGTGGCGCAAATGAACAAAGGCTAAAACGTTAGGACAACAACAATAACCGCAACACAACGGCATCGGAATGCCACTTCAACAACACATTGTTCTCAATGAAACTAGTGGACACCAAAAGGAGAACGTGTCTATGAAGAAGGCACAGATCGAAGCCAAAGGGGCCAAGAGTGAGCTAGGGAGGCTGCGGAGTCTGCCCTTCAGTTCCAGACGGATGAACCGCTGGAGTGAGCCTTGACATGCCAAGAATCCAAGCCGTTGCCGGATAGCGCGAGGGAGTGCACGAGAGTGGTCCAGAGACCAAATCCAAAGGGTACAGTGATTAAAGCCAGGAGAACACCACCCAATGATTATAAAACCGCGGAGAGGGGAACTGGAAAGGATCCAGCAAGGTGAGTGAAAACGAGGGGGCGTAGCCACCTTCGACTTGTAAGTGGCTCCACCCTCCCCGGGCATTCAGGAAAGCATGTGTTGTGCCTCGATAACAACGAACGGTGGCTGATTGGGGAGCATGGCTGAGTTGCGAGGTAGGACAAGATACGAGGCCGGAAAAGATGTCGGATTGATCGAGATTCTGAATCTGGAGGCCCAAAGAACGGAGGCAAGAACGACAGAAAAGGGGAGTTGAACGCCGGTAGCGAAGAAAATTGGATGGTAGCCCGCCACGCCGGCGCTTACCGCCGGCCCTCGGTATGAAGTGATCGATGTTCCAGCGTCCAGGTCAATTTATAGAGTCCTGTTGCAGCTCTTCTCTCGCAATAGATAAGGCATGACTTAATGTCATCGTCCGTCCCACTCCGAGTCATGCCACCGTGCAATTTGCCGCTGATATTGGATTAGGTGTCCGTATGCTGTCGACCAATGTATATGCTATGCGCCTTCCTCATCCTTCCATATGTTGGAATAACCATCAGGGATGGAGTAACCTCCCTGGCATAACGGGTGAGTAGTGTATGGATGCACGCTAGAGGTCCTGGGTTCGATACCAGGCTTGTCCATTTTATGTCATTTGTCCAGTCACCTGGTTTACCTCAGTTGAATTCATGACATAAGTCTATAGCGCTAGCAGTGTTGAATTTCTTCATGGTGGACAAGCCACGGTACATCAATTTGGAGGCTAACACCCCAAATTGAGGGCGAGTGTTGGAATAACCATCAGGGATGGAGTAACCTCCCTGGCATAACGGGCGAGTAGTGTATGGATGCACGCTAGAGGTCCTGGGTTCGATACCAGGCTTGTCCATTTTATGTCATTTGTCCAGTCACCTGGTTTACCTCAGTTGAATTCATGACATAAGTCTATAGCGCTAGCAGTGTTGAATTTCTTCACCATAATCAGACGGAAGGCTTCGATCCAAGCTCAGAGCAATAAGTGACCAGCCTCTCTTTAACGGGTCAGAGCAGGTGGTCGAAAGCAGCATTTGCATAGGCAGGATACCACCCTCTACAGATGAGGTTGCCCTTTCGCATCATCCTGTAGCAATTGAATGCTTTCTGTTTATGGTAAGTTCGTGGGGAAGTATTCGACCCTATAAGCGAGCGGCTTATGTAACAAAGCGACAGATAAAAGACCCCTAGCCAGTAGGAGAGCGATCTTGTAATTTACACCTCCCTCTTTAGTGTAAATCGAGTCTTTTGGGTCTAGTGATCTCTTAAGTTACATAAGTTCACAATCCCTAAGCTCATCTATCGGCCTTCGCCGATTCAAAGTCTCTCTCACAGGCCCTCATATAATACATACTTAAACGCATGGACCTCTGTTCGTGATCGCCATCCACGAACCACAACTCGTTTCTTGCCTGCCACTATGCTAGGGGGCAGTAGCATCAAAGTGTTTTCTGGTTGGTTAGCTCCAGACCGTTGATAAGCGCTTGGGTCTCACCTTGGAAACAAAATTGTTCAAGGCACCAGCCATCCTGAGATTGCAGAGCTTATCGCTCACAGGTGCGCGGGGCTTCACTTCTGTGGCTTTTCCCGCCTGATGGTTGACCCCATTACAATCGCCAGAATTGGTCTACCGCTGTCGAAAGCAGTGGTCACTCGCAATGGGGCCGGAGAAACTTCAGTCCGTCTCGGAGAGTCTGTTCGCGAGGCTGACGTATACATCGTTAACACTGGTTGTGGACCACCTGGACTCTCTGTGAACGTTTCCCTCATGGAGCTGTGCATCATGATTCATGCTTGCAAGATTTCGAGTGCTAAAAGGATCACTGCCGTTATTCCGCTTTTTCCCTATGCTCGTCAAGACAAAAAGGACAAAAGTCGTGCTCCAATAACGGCAAAGCTTGTTGCAAATATGTTGCAGAACAGCGGTTGCGACCACGTCATTGTATGCTATGCAATGCTTTTGGCTTTTCAGTGCGCTTTGACCATGTTCTGGTTTAGACTATGGACTTGCATGCATCGCAGATTCAGGGCTTTTTTGATGTCCCTGTCGACAAGTCTGTGTCATTTCCTCCCAATTCCCCTTCCTGCCGTAGAGCTGACGACCGTGATTGATAGTGTAAGCAATCGGTGTTTGAACATCATAGATCTCATTGTTGGCATAGTTATACGCCGAACCCTCCGTTCTCCACTATATCCGACAAAACTTCAATATCAAAGATGTCGTCATTGTCTCTCCAGATGCTGGAGGTGCAAAACGGTGCGTATATGCCTTACTGGGTTGCCGTCATTGGTTAAGCCCATGCGCGCTTCTGCTAGAGCCACTTCAATCGCCGATCGGCTCGGGGTAGATTTCGCCATCTTTCATAAGGAGCGGAAGAAGGCTAACGAAGTCTCGCGTATGGTGCTCGTCGGACAATGCGAGGGAAAGATTGCGATCCTTGTCGATGATATGGCGGATACATGTGGTACCATATGCCTCGCGGCACACTATCTCGTCGAGGGTAAAGCTTCACGAGTCATCGCTATTGTAACACATGGAATCCTGTCCGGTGACGCACTCAAGAAGATTGAGGCAACAAAGGGTCTCGAAAAACTGGTGGTGACAAACACCATACCACAATGTGATAACCAACGCGCTTGCAACAAAATTGAAGTCATCGACATCGCTTCGGTCTTGGGTGAGGTCATTCGACGTAGCCACTACGGCGAGAGCGTCTCCAGACTGTTTCATGAAGTCCCCTACTAGATCATTTCGCTTGCTTTTTTCCATTACATAGTACATGTATAATCACTGGCCTGGATTGGTGATCATGACGAGACAAGTATCGGACATTGTTCTATACCAAGACCATTGAACAACGTATTCTTAAATTTTGAATTTCCAATGGCTTTCAAATATACTGGCTCCAAAAGCTTCTTGCTCTCCCGTTGAACAGCGCTCTTCAGTCATTTCAGTCATTGTCTGAGGCACTCGAAGTCCCTGGGACTAGTCGGGTTTATCGCAACTCAGAGTCATCCTGTCAAATGAGTGATTCTGCGTATCATGGCTTGGCTAAGGCTCGATAAACGAAGCCAGTTCTGGGCCCTGTTACTCTTGGAACATCGTATGTACATGCTCTACATGCTCTGCTGGAGGTAAGTAAAGGGTGGTATTGTGAAAGGGGAAAGCTTGGACGGGGTAGACCTCACTTGTGGTCCATTCAACAAATTCAATATATCATTCCTTGGTGCGACGTTGCCGTGTGAATTCGGTGGTGGGATGCCAGGGATGGGGAAAGGCATCAAAGGTTTAGTTCCACTAATCATTCTATAGTTGTTGGGTACGGGGTCAAGGCTTGGCTGCAACGGAATGGCTGGTTCTCGAGGCTGCGCCAGAATCGGATAGATTGGGAAGCTGGTAATGTGGCGAGGGAGGGTAGCGCCCATGTGCAGCGGAGATGGGTGCAATTGCGGCACTCGTGGGGTAAATAGCTGGGAGGGTGAAATGGTGGGAGCTCGAGCAGGATTGACGACGAAGGGCGAATCCTCCATGCGGGGTTGGCTGGAAGCAGAAGGATGCGGAGAGGACGACTTTGGCAATAACTGTGTGCTGAGAGACTGCAATAACGCAATACGCTGTGCCTGACGATTTGAATGAGGGTCAGGAGACGCATTCGTAATCGATTTTGCCCCGCTGGACACTGAGTTGGTCACCGAAGATGCCAATGCTTTCCTGGCATTTGAAATTCGTCTCGCCTCCACCGCCGGCGGAGAAAAGTGCTCAAGCATCGAGGAGCCATTAGAACGAAGGGCCGAGGGTGAATGTTGTGATGTGGAGGCTGTCGAGGTCGAAGTCGGAGACATTAGTGGCTTTGTTCCTACAGTACCCGGAGTAGGAGGCGCGGCGGGTTGGGCGGGCAATTCATTCGCATCCTTTGTGGAGCCAAATGCATCAAACGGGGAGATGAAATCGAATTTGAGCTTTGGTTTGGCACTTGGCGGACGTGAACACTCATTTGGGCTATCATCAATCTCCGAATTTGGCGGCGTAGGTGAGGAAAACGAGCCTTTGACATGCTCTTCAAACAGCGGCCTTGACGAAGCGGGTTTTAAATAGTTTCTGGCAGCATGTACCATGGATGGGGTCGTCTGAGGTGTTGGAAGGGCACCTTGTGTAGATGATGCGGTGACAGGGTTCGGAGACGGAAAATTAGCAGGAGCAGTCATATTCAATGAACCAAAGAGACGGGACAGGTGACCACTTTCAGGATTGTGAAGTGTAGCAGAAACGATTGCGGGGTCATTGGGCAACGGGTGATAAGTAGGGGCATTCTTGTCTACGTAATAGGACTGGTCACTAAGTGCTTGGGATGGTGGATGTTTTGCCGCCTCGGCAGCTCTTAGTCGCTTAATAACCGACTTAAGAGGTCTATAAAATCCCGTATCAGTAACCAGCCGAGTGAGTACAGACGAATCAGAGTGACTCACCCAACGAAAGAGGAGATTGCATAGAATTTGAAGGATGTTGGACTCTTTGTATTCTTTTTCCATGCAGGTAAATCAGATAGATTGAACCATTGAATTTTCTGCGGTCACCAGTTAAGAAGGGATACCATGGCCGAAACTCAGGGACACATACACTGATCTCCTTTCGAGTTTTGGTCTCAAACACTGTGTCCTCGGGGACATTGGGAATCACAAACAAGGATGTGCGCTGGTCTTTTACGGTTACCCGAATGACAGCATCAAGGTTGATCTTGTCCGAGATATCGTAACCAGTTTCTTCCATTACTTCACGAGCAGCACACTCGTGTTCAGGTTCATCAAGATTGATCTTTCCCCGAGGAAAGCTCCAAGCCGCGCTGGACTTCCACCCTTTCACCAATACACACTAGTAAAGGAGATTGAATAAACATGGGGGAAGTTGATCTCTCGGCACCCATTTTACCTTCGTCCATGACGGATCTATCATGATGGCACCACACACAGGGACCGTAGTTTTATATGCCATGAAATCCTGAAAGGCTTGGTCATGAGCAGGACTCCAATGAACTAGCAAGGGACATGATTGAAAGAGCATCCCAGAGAAAGTCTTGAGGGGGAGAGAAGGGAGGCTAGGCTCTTCATCGCGGATGTAATCCTCGTAGTACCAATGGCTGTAGATATGGATCAGTGAGAAATTGGGATTGTGACTATGGTGAAGCAAAGATATTCACGCCTGCTCGACCTGAAAGCATATCCGCTCAACTGACACGAGCTCCTCTTCTGGAAGATTGAGGATAAACCGACTGAAATTAGCACGGGAGACAGATTGAGCGTAAGATAAGTATTAGGAGAGAGAAAAAAAGCTAGACGCGCCTCGAAAGGTCTTCCAGAACGTCTTCGATGGAGATATTTTTGAAGGAGAAGTGCTTAGCTCGATCAGCATCTAACGTGGATGTTGATGCCTCGATTGATGAAGGCTCAAAAGGCGCCATAGCGCACAACGACAGCTTCAACAGATGGGAGAAAAGGGAAAAGAAAGAAACGGAGACTTAAGTTCGAGAGCTTGAGGAACGCGAAACGATGGTGGGTTTGAGATGTTGGTGGAAGCTTACGTAATCCGGCGTCTCTTTTAGTTCCCACGCATCGTGCTGGACAAAGAATCCTTTGCTCCTTCTCCACTCCTTCTCCAGGACGGTGTCGTGGTGTTCTGCATGAATGCTGACTTGTGGAACCTTCGCTGATGTCTCTATTGCCGAGCCGTGAATGACTCGAGATTGATGGTACTGCGCGCGCACTCTAAGCTACTTGCTCGTCTTGAGCCGCTATCGGATTCCATTCCAACCCCCCGAGATCAATACCTTCCATCTCATTTTGCGGTGTAATACACCAACCACCGATTCTTGGAACCCTCTTAACCCCCCCAGTGACGATCCATGGTGTACTGCTTTCTCCTGAGGGCGGGAATGCTGAGCTTCCTGAAAATAGAACGTCGATAATAATATCCCCATCGCCACAATCCAAAGCGCCTCGAAAAGGCCCGGTATCCGCATCCATCGGATTTTCTCCAGTGATATCTTGGGGACGGAGTTGTTCCCCCACCCAAGAACATCCTGCACCCAAGCCATGGCGAACTTCCCTGGCCCAGTTGAAGACGCGTCCGATTTGATATTTCACAAACGCGTCACGGCGTCTTGTCGCTGTTTCAGCCAATGCATGTTCCAGAGCTCTAAATCGCGCAAGGGATGCCTCAGCTTGGTCTGGGAGCCAGGTATCCTGTGCATCATAGTTAATTAGAAACCCTTCTCTGTACGCTTCCCGTGCACTTTGGAAGTGGGGTAGCGGTCCTGTGGGGAACGGATTTGGGCCACATTTCATGGAGATGTAGCGTAGAGCCCAGTGACCCTGCAAGAACGTGGCAAATGACTAATAATCGTTCTTGTAGTCAGCAAGCATAGTCGTACTGCGGCATTGTGGGCTACTGACATCGCGTCGCTTATGCCTAGTTGGTGCTGTTTGACTATGCCCTCCCGCAGCACTGTGAGAAAGGGACTCATTCTGACTCATTGCAGCGGGCAGGAGCGGAGCTCAGGGAGTGTGTGGGGCCACGAGATTGTACAACGCAGCCGCATTGCTTATAAATCCAAAAAGTAAACCTTACAACTCATCTTGCGAGAATTAACTGATTGCGGGCCTTGCAATATATAGCCAGAGTGAATCCAACACGAAAATATATGCACACGCGAAAGAAATCCAAATTGACAGGAAGACGTCACGACAACGCACGGCACGAAGCCCGCCGGTTGTACCAAGCCACCCGAAGCACGGAAGAAATCATCCCATCCTTCCGCTCTCACAACAACCGGATGCGGTCCGGTGCCTCCTCATTTTCGATTCAAGTCACCAACAGACAGATAATGAGAGGGCGTACTACGGAGGCAAAGGAAAACAACGTATAAGACATGGAGATCGGTTTCAATGGGTAGATAGGCCGAGTCACCATAAGCTTGCGGCGCAATCGCTAGTCCTCAAGCCATGCCAAGAGAATTTTTGATCCGGTGCCAAGAAAAACCAGAATGACTGAGACTGATCGAAGGGAAAGTCAGGTTAGCGAGGTTTGTTACTTAGCGTGTAAGTGAACAATCCTAATGAGAAACTGGAGGGGGGGAGGGTGAATTGGAGCCAGTCCGTGAAGTACGGTGGATAACATGTGTAAAGTTATGGATTAGCTAGGGTTTATACTTCAGCGTATGAGTAAGCGGCAGCGGACGTTTGATTAAACAGTCCTGATGGGGAACTAGAAGGGGTTGAAGGAGCAGGGTGGGTGTCGTGCAAGGTTACGTTGTCGTTGAGCGGTGGCGGATGATATTGTACCCATCTACATCAGGTGTACAGTAATTTAGAACGTGTTTGTTGCAGGTTCAAACATTCATAGTGCAGATACGAAGATATTTAAGGCTGCCGCTGCGCCTGTAGGCAGGATCCCAGCCTCTACTAAAGTAGACCGCGAGGTCATTCCCGTCATTCCGGTACAATAAACAATACAGGGGGGGGTGGTTGTGGAATTGACTAATGTTTGATGGTGAATAGTCGAGTGTTAGGGACGGTGGGGACATGCAGTAGTTCCAATCACAACAACATTCAGCCAACTACACGATGTGTACATAGTTCAGGTCAAACTAAAGAGCGGCGTCGAACCCCATTAATTCGGTTATAAATGCCTAAAAAGACGGACAGAGACGGTACGCCAGTGAAACCATTAACAAGGTCGGCGCGTAGGGCCTATACATCACAACCCGAGGTATCCTGGCTCCTGGAAGTTGGACAAGTTGGACACCATTATGCACTATAATTATATTTACCTAGCATGTTACGCCAGGCTACAGGTTCCAACAAAGAACACTTCGACAAGAGAAGGGGGAGCGGCTTTCTCTCCTCAGTTCTGTTGTACGCAAACTGAGGAAAGATCTAAAACCAAACAATTCTGCTTATAAGCAGGTGAAGCACAAGAATACCAAGAATAGACGTTTAATGCCGCAAGCTCAACAACATGAGTTGTCACAGCATATGTTAAAGCCAAGATTTCGAACTTCATATCATATTGGAGCCTCACCACTAGATGACGCGATTCGAAAGCTGTATTCTGCTAAGCCATTTGCAATGTTCTTCATGAAGTGCCGCAATCACGTTGTCATCTTCCGTATTCCCACCTACAGGTCCATAGAAGGCCTCGGTGCCTTCATCATCCTGATAGCCCTTAATCCCTGACGAGCGCACATCAAGTAGACCCCTTGCATGAGCATCCTTGAGTCGCCGACATGGCACGACTTTGTACGTCCTCATGTATTGTCCTGACTTGAAACCTGGACAAGCGCGGTAGCCATGGGGATCCACCGTGACGAGGAGTTCAGCCAGAGGACCGAATGTCCGTTGCGAGGCTATGTATTTGTAGAGCTCGATGCTGGTGTAATGGCTAAGGTAAGGCTTGACACATTTGTATGCACTGGGCCCAACCTCGAGGCATAGAGTAACCGTTTTTATTCGAGGAAATTGAGCTACCTTGTCTAAGATCTCGTGTGGCTGAATTTAAATTTGACCATTTCAATCGTTCACAACCGGAGAATGAATGTTTCTCGCACATACCCAATCTCCATCGCGATTGATGTCAATTAGGAGCTCTTCCAGGTGTGGACAGCCCGCACAAATTTCATCGAGCTGCTCTGGGGAAAGAACTGATCGCGACCACACATTTCCGCGGTTGTAGAGCCTGAGCCTTTTGAGCGAGCGGCCAAACCGGGCAAAGATAGAGACAGGGATATCTCCAGTAAGTTCCTCAAGGTCGAGCTCCTCCAGGGCAGAAGGAACCTCGCGAAGGAATTCAGCAATGCGGCGTTTGACTCCCAAATGGTCTTTACTCAAAGGGGGAGCTCGACCCATCAGCTTGATGGAACGAAGGGAGTGCATTTGATCAACCACGTCAAGGAGGATGTCAGAAAAGTATGTGAACTGTAATTCTATGAGGCTATTCCATGGGATACCATGGCGCCACGATTCATCGGTGTGAATACTGTTGACAGAAAGTCTCCGAAGGGAGGAGAGGATTTGTCCTTCCCCAAGTGTGCGTTTGCGCACCATGCCAGGTACAATATGACAGCTAATTGTTTTGGCATTAGAAAAGGAATGACAAGAAGATAACACAACGAACCGAAGGTCCGTCAGATATATCATGCGGGGAAGCAGATCCAGGGTCTTTTCTAGAATTCGCCTCTCCACCTCCTCAGCGTCCTCCCCAATCACGTAGGAAGGATCAATGATTACTTTTCGGACGTATGAGAGGAGTGATGGGTTGTCTTCTAATCGCTTGAGGAGGTGGAGTTCAAACTCCGGCGCTCCCCTGCCCCATTAGCAGCCACATATTTGAATGACCCGAAACCGGATAACGGTAGTGAACCTATAAAAGTCACGGCTGACAAGACTAACAGACAGAAGAGAATTGAATGGCGATGCGGCGAGCTGCTCTATAATGTGACAGTAGATGTCTCCGTTTAGCGCAACCGCACTGGGGCCAGTGCGCTTAACCGAGTTGTGCATCGCAGCAGAGGTAGTGGAAGCTTGGCGATAGCCTTGGGTCTGGACTTTGAGCTTGGGAGGCTGAAAGTACAACGCTATCAATCGTGGCGTCCAGTCTTTATCTGCGAAACGGCAGTTCCCGAAGGTTCTGGTGGTCTGTCGCGGCGTTTATCACAATCCTCAGGCTCGTGTTGCCTTCCTTGCTCCCCTTTTCTATTTTACAAGGCGAGTGAACGGTTCAAAAAAACGGAGATAAGGATTGGAGGTGTATGACGGAGTTTGGTGCAGAAGTGCTGTGTGCGACCAGCGACGGCCCCAATAACCGCCGAAGCCTCTAAGTAATCCGGGTAAAATATACTGAGGTGGAGACAGGCGGGTAACACAGACAATAGCAACACACAAGAAGAAGTGATAAAAGAGCCAAACAGGAGACAAACCTGCTAGCGTTATCAGATACGGGTTATCATGGGTTATGTAAGCCTTCGATTTCCATTGAGGGACTCCGTTCACGGCTATAAAGGATTGTTTCGAACCTAGCTTTCAACTTAACCAGGAATGGTTGGCCTTTTTTGATTATTTATGTATTGTCCCTTCCCATTACGAATCAGGCTTTGTTTTCTTGATGACTTGGGCCTGCGGATCGATTTTGCTTCTGTCTCAATATACTATTGGTGTCGCCACGAGAGCCCCGCCTTATGATTCTTCGTTTAGAAGCATGCTGGGTAAGGGACGTGCGCACATATCTTATTGTCCACCTCTTTTCCCGGCTTAAACTGACCATGAGGGCGGTATGAGAGCAAGTATTCACAGATACGCAAAAGCGCCATTCGATCATGATCTTATGAAGATCTAGCGTGTTGGGCGCTTGTTTGTTGGCTCCCACGGGAACTGATCTCCCCTGGACGACATGTGTACCACGTCAGGGTCCCTATCGTGTGAGGCTGTGAAATATACTGATTTCCTGGTACTTAATCGGGTGGCAACCATGGCGTCAATCATCCCTCCCTTTACACTCCCCCAGGATGTCGGAGCAGAAATCGAACGTCCTCAAACGCCTTGGAGGCAACATGCTTCCCGTCAAAGCCGTAACTGCCACAATCCGAGGGACGGTGGCTACCGTACAACTTCCGATGAATTTCTCCCATTGGGGTGTGCTAAGTCCTGTGCTCGCCGTCCTTCGCCGCCTGACAATATTTTTTTGGGATGGAAAGGGGACAATAATCCTATCGAACCGTTGAATGTTAGAGGGCGAGACGTCCTATTGCTTGGTCTTGCCGCTGGTATCTCAGATGTGCTCCCAGTCGATGGGGTAATCGGGGGCATTGCACATGTAAATCCAGCTGGCTTCCTGGCAACTCACGGAGAACACATGATTGTGCATCTTGGTTTGGATGCACTCGAGGCTCACGCCAGCGAGGCACATGGAAAAGCCCGTCAGAATGCATCCATTGAATGGCATGTTACCAGCCCCAGCACTGATGGTTTCTGGGGACTCGAGACGACGGCAGTCCATAAGTTCCAACTCAGCGTGCGTCACAAGTTGTTCGAAAAACATGCGACGCTGGAGCCTGTTCGTATGCCATCTTTCCGCAAGTTGACCCTGGCTGAGGGCATTGTTTCCACGGGTCCGGGCTGGTTTTGCCCTTACGTGTATTCCACTCATCGTCAACCTTTGGTGTCACGAATCAATGAGGTATAGTTCACTGCACCCCCTTCGGAGAGAACACATCTCACGTTTCTTCTCGCCAGATTTCCTTCGTTCAACTCCGCGAGCCAATCATCGCTGCTGATCAGATCCTAGCCTTTCAACTCGTCGGCTTTTTCAAATCCATATTCGGACGCCTCATCTCCTTTGTAAATCCGTCGCCCACATTTCAACCTCCCAAGACCCCTTCAATGTCTCGCGCGCTCGTGTGCATCGCTGGAATATCACCTTTCAGAGGCCTTTGGTCCCAAGGTCGAAGGCCCGATCAGTGCAAGATGTGGTTCCACATCATGAATGGAGTGCCTGGAATAGCAATTCCAGTGGTCGACTCATCTCCGCTCTTGGCTTGGCACGGGAAGGATCTTGGCGAACTAGAGATGCAAGACCTTGCTGAGGTCGTGGAGTACGTTTCGACGCTCTTGGACCCAGCATACCAGATCGACCTTTCTACGTTGAACGCGGCGCTGGAGTGTATGATCGGGAATGCAATTGCGGGGAGGAAAGCAGCGAAGAAACTTGATAGCGATTTCGACCTTGATCGCACTGGAATCCTAGTGATCAAATATGGTACAGCCGCAGTGACTGTTTGATAGATATTTCAAGCTCATCCTCGTATCACTCGGCTTTCCGGGAATTGTTTCTCTCACATTTATGTCCATTTTCCTCGAGATTTCGGTTGAGCACAGAAAATAAATACTTATTCCATAGTGCAGACATTAGGGAGGTGCGGACGTATAGCGCACACGCCGAATACGCGTTCATACGGAAATGTTGGACATGGCATAATCATCAAACAAGGCATTCGCTGGGTCGAGTTCCAGAATAAGTGCTTTGCTGTCTTCTCGGCATGCCACGAAGACAGAAAAGACAACACACTGTTCTCAATGAAACTAACCAGTGGACACCAAAGGGAGAATGTGTCCATGAAGAAGGCGGGGATCGGAGCCAAAGGCACCAAAGAGGACCGAGAGTGACCTAGGGAGGCTGCGGAGGCTGCCCTCCAGTTCTAGATGGATGAATCATCGGAACCGCTGGAGTGAGCCTTGACATGCAGAAAATCCACGGGGACAAGCCGTTGCCGGATAGCGCGAGGGAGTGCACAGGAAATAGGTCCAGAGAGACAAAATCCAAAGGGGACGATGATCGAAGCCAGGAGACCACCACCCAATGGTTATAAAACTGTGGAAAGGATCTGGCAAGGTGAGTGAAAAAGAGGGGGCGTGGCTACCTTCAACTGGTAAGTGGCTCCACCCTCCCCAGGCATTCAGGAAAGCGTGTGTTGTACCTCGATAACAATGAAAAAATGGTTGAGTGGGGAGAAGCACATGGCCGAGTTGCAAGTAGGACAAGACACGAGGCCGGAAAAGATGTCGGATTGATCGAGATTCTGAATCTGGAGGCCCAAAGAACGGAGGCTGTCATGAGCAAGAACAACAGAAAAGGGGAGTTGAACGCTGGTAGCGAAGAAAATTAGATGACAGCCCACAGGGCTCAAAAGGCGAAACACAAGGTAAAATGGACTGGTAATCTGCTAAAGAGATGAGAAACATTTTATGGAAGATGGGAGTGTGATGATTTCAATCACGGAGAAGGCTTGCTAACGCCAAACAAGAATTGAAATCGGAAACAGAGGCAGCCCCAAACCTAATAGGTCAGCCGGAAGGCTATAAGGAACTGAGCGTGCAGAATGGAGGAAATTCGAGATTGCAAGGCGATGGAGACACACGGGCACGAATCTTGGGGATCAACAATTGATTAACAATTTTGCGGAGGACAGTGATCGGGGAATGCTGAAGGACGAGGACACAAAGAAGTGAATTGAGCAATTAGGATTGTTACACAGACGCGCGCGTCCACGGAGCGAAAACGACTGGGTACGAGTCTGGTTGTTACATAACCGCAAGACGCTTGAGAGTGATGCGCAGTACATGCAGTGGGGTCATGGACCTTGTAGAGTTTGTCGGCGAGGCGCGAAAAGGTTGCAGAGAACGGTTTTTACATAATGATAGCTGGAAAACCATAAGCTCTCCCTCTCCGATAGGCTTTGACGCACAGCCGACGGTCACTTCCTTGTTTCCTTGTATCCAGAAACCGTGTATAGAATCTGATTGCGCCTCCGTGATAAGACCGTGATGAGACGCCGGCAGGATTCCAGCCTCTGCGTGGGGGCGTGCCACGCTTACCGCCGGCCCCGGTGTGAAGCGATCTGCGAGCTGTCATGATGCCCCAGAAACGTCCAGGTCAATACTCGTCCTGTTGCAGCTCTTCTCTCGCAATAGATAAGCCAGGACTTAATGTCATCGTCCGTCCCACTCCGAGTCATGTCACCGCGCGGACCTCATAGAATTCACCGCTGATGTTGGATTAAATATGCTATGCTCTTCCTCATCCTTCCATAATCAGACGGAAGGCCTCGTGGCTCTGAGTGTATAGGGGCTCACACGTGCGTTGCGTGCCCAAAGCTTCCTCTCCTCCATCACCTTCGACCATGTCGGTGCGGCAAAATGCTCAAGCTCTCAGGCAAAAGGTCGATGATCTCCTCGTGGAGGGGGTTGACATCGCGGTCCCAATTCTCAAGGTCGTCAATGCTACGGCTGATTGGTGTCCCCCTCTAAAGATGGCGACTGGTGGTGCACTCTCCATCCTCGACGAGGTTAAGGTTGGCAAATTTTTTGCCTGGCCATGAACGAAAGTTCACGCTAGTTTGCACCATGTAGAAGTTCAAGGACAACAAGAAGGAATGGACGGATTTTGGGAAATACGTGGTCGACACCGTAGCCGAGGTGGTTTCAGCCATGAAATCTTATGATGCGTCAGCGGAAGAGGCAAAACCGTGGGTGGAGAGTGTCACAGAGCTTGATAGGTAAGTTGTTTTTGTTTTTGGTGGTCTTGGGATCGTTGCTCACATGAAGTCTCAGGGCGCTACAGAAGATTAAGTCCGAAATCGAACGAAGACTGAAAAAAGTAGAGAAACGACCGGCTGTCCTAAACGTAGTGTCCTACCTCAGAGACCCAGGAAAAATTGATGGCCTAAAGAAAGACTTTGACAAAGCATTGGCGTCGTTTCAGGTAGCTTTCCTTATGTATACGTTCCATAACCATCCTCATTTCCGGTCGATGCAGCTTAAGGCGAATCTAATAGGTGGTGCAAAATTAGCGGCCATAGAACGTCGTCTACAGGATGACAAAATCCTTGATAGTCTCCGGTACCCTCATATCGCCCAGGATGATTTCACTCAGGCGTGCCTAGAAGGAACTAGGATTGATCTCACGGAGCGTATCATGTCATGGTGCCGCAACACTGGAGAGTGTGAGAACCGGCTAATGCTATTGACTGCTGTGGCTGGTGCCGGAAAGACTTCGATTGCACTCACGATAGCAGAACGATGTGCTAGTGAAGGGGACGTTGCACTGTTACTGCACTTCTTCTTTAAAGCGGGAGAACGGTCGCGGCCTGATTTTCTGTTCAGCAGCATAGCTCGAACTCTGGCAGACCATGACCCGGTTTACCGCACTTTCATCGTCTCTGCTCTTCGAAACGACCCTTCCCTCTCAACGGCCCTACTTGCAAAGCAATTCGAAAATTTTGTGGCCTTGCCTCTCCTTCATAAACCTCCACCTCCCGACCGTCCCATGGTGGTTATCATCGATGCTTTAGATGAGTGTGACAAAGAAGTGTTCGTGCCCTTTGCCGATATCCTTCGGAAGGAAGTGCCCAGGCTACCATCTTCCATAAAATTCTTTATCACATCAAGACATACTGATCTTGTTAAACGCTCCCTCTCACCCCAATTCCCTATTGGTCGTCTCGCTATTGACCTTTCGGATGACACAAATGTGCAGGACTGTGCTACATATATACGTTTCGAGCTGCAAAAGCTGAAGGATTGGCATCCTGATTTACGGCGTAATCTTCAGGATGAGGATAAAACAGTTCGGGAAATCCTGGAACGCGCAAGTGGCTTGTTTGTTTGGATCAGCACGATCTTTCGCTACATGAAGACAGCCAACAAGGATCCCATGAGGACGTTAGAGGGCTTGCTCAACACTGGTGCCGAACGATCAAAGGTCCCTGCCGAGGGAATGATGGACCGCTTATATACAAGCATTCTGAAGAAGTGCGATTGGGAAGATGAAGATTTTGCCCATGACTATCCAATCGTGATGGGTGCAATTTTTGTCGCACAGCAGCCTCTGTCCATCACAGCCTGGGATGCAATTTTGTCACCTTTCCTCAAGTTTTCTGTTCGATATTCATTGGCTGAACTTGCTCCTCTACTCTCAGGAGTTGAGGATTCTCACCTTCCGGTTCGCATCTTACACCAATCTTTCCGCGACTTTATCGTCGATCGGATTGATCCCCCATCAATCAGCCCTCGTTGCATCCTAGTAGATGTAGGGTCGGAGAATGCCAGAGTTGCCCTGCGATGCACTGAGATCCTGAACCAGGATCTTCGCTTTGTAAAGGGCTTAGGAATGATTGAAAACTTGTCTGAAAAAGATGAGCTGCCACTCATTCCCTCGGAGTCATCTGAGCACTCTCATTATGCATGTCGCTATATTGTCCATCACCTCAGTGGAGTCCAGGAACCATCACAGGAGCTCGATGAGTTAGTTGGCGTGTTTCTCAGTCAGCAAGCAACTCGCTGGGTGGAGGCCTGCGTGAGAATGGAGGGCTACATTAGTATCTCGTTACTCCCTGAGTGGGCTAAGGTGTGGTTTATCAATGTTGCTAATGAGACTATCTAAGATCTTTCAGTTGGCTGTTGGCCACAGGTCAAAAGGTGCTGTCCACACACTGGCCAGTGTGCTTGTCCAACTTGCATCGAATTTGAACTTTTTTGCAAGATTCCAGGAGGCATATGAGGCAGCGAACGATTCCGTTGTACTCTGCCGTTACCTTCTTTCGGTGGACTTGGGGTCCTCCCTGGATTTAGCCAGATCACTTGGGGCTCTTTATTCAGCCCTTTCCAAACTTGGACGGCACTCAGAGGCACTTCCATTCATTGAAGAAAGTGTCAACCTCTGCCGCCAGCTAGTTGCTGTTCACCCAGGCTCATACACCCCGGATTTGGCCCTGTCACTCAACAATCTATTTAATGCTCTTTCCAATCTTGGACGGCACTCGGAGGCGCTCCCATTCATTGAAGAAAGTGTCAGCCTCCGGCGCCAGCTGGTTTCTGTTCACCCAGAATCATACACCCCGGATTTGGCCCTGTCACTCAACAATCTATTTACTGCTCTTTCCAATCTCGGACGGCACTCGGAGGCCCTCCCATTCATTGAAGAAAGTGTCAGCCTCCAGCGCCAGCTGGTTTCTGTTCACCCAGGATCATACACCCCGGATTTGGCCTTGTCACTCAACAATCTATATGATGCTCTTTCCAAACTCGGACGGCACTCGGAGGCGCTCTCATTCATTGAAGAAAGCGTCAGCCTCTACCACCAGCTGGCTGCTGTTCACCCGGGATCATACACCCCAGATTTGGCTGGGTCACTCGACAATCTATATTTTGCTCTTTCCCAACTCGGACAGCACTCGGAGGCGCTCCCATTCATTGAAGAAAGTGTCAGCCTCTACCACCAGCTGGTTTCTGTTCACCCAGGATCATACACCCCAGATTTGGCACGGTCACTCAACAATCTATGTGATGCTCTTTCCAAACTCGGACGGCACTCGGAGGCCCTCCCATTCATTGAAGAAAGCGTCAGCCTCTACCGCCAGCTGGTTTCTGTTCACCCAGGATCATGCACCCCAGATTTGGCTGGGTCACTCAACAATCTATATGATGCTCTTTCCAAACTCGGACGGCACTCGGAGGCGCTCCCATTCATTGAAGAAAGCGTCAGCCTCTACCGCCAGCTGGTTTCTGTTCACCCAGGATCATACACCCCAGATTTGGCTGGGTCACTCAACAATCTATATTTTGCTCTTTCCCAACTCGGACAGCACTCGGATCCGCTCTCATTCATTGAAGAAAGTGTCAGCCTCTGGCGCCAGCTGGTTGCTGTTCACCCAGGATCATACACCCCATATTTGGCCCTGTCACTCAACAATCTATATGATGCTCGTTCCAATCTCGGACAGCACTCGGAGGCGCTCCCATTTATCGAAGAAAGCGTCAGCCTCTACCGCCAGCTGGTTGCTGTTCACCCAGGATCATATACCCCAGATTTGGCCCGGTCACTCAACAATCTATGTTTTGCTCTTTCCCAACTCGGACAGCACTCGGAGGCGCTCCCATTCATTGAAGAAAGTGTCAGCCTCTACCGCCAGCTGGTTGCTGTTCACCCAGGATCATACACCCCAGATTTGGCACGGTCACTCAACAATCTATATGATGCTCTTTCCAAACTCGGACGGCACTCGGAGGCCCTCCCATCCATTGAGGAAAGCGTCAGCCTCTGCCGCCAGCTGGTTTCTGTTCACCCAGGATCATACACCCCAGATTTGGCTGGGTCACTCAACAATCTATATGATGCTCTTTCCAAACTCGGACGGCACTCGGAGGCGCTCCCATTTATCGAAGAAAGCGTCAGCCTCTACCGCCAGCTGGTTTCTGTTCACCCAGGATCATATACCCCAGATTTGGCCCGGTCACTCAACAATCTATATTTTGCTCTTTCCCAACTCGGACAGCACTCGGAGGCGCTCCCATTCATTGAAGAAAGTGTCAGCCTCTACCGCCAGCTGGTTGCTGTTCACCCAGGATCATACACCCCATATTTGGCCCTGTCACTCAACAATCTATATGATGCCCGTTCCAATCTCGGACGACACTCGGAGGCGCTCCCATTTATCGAAGAAAGCGTCAGCCTCTACCGCCAGCTGGTTGCTGTTCACCCAGGATCATACACCCCAGATTTGGCCCTGTCACTCAACAATCTATATGATGCTCTTTCCAATCTCGGACGGCACCCGGAGGCGCTCCCATTTATCGAAGAAAGCGTCAGCCTCTACCGCCAGCTGGTCGCTGTTCACCCAGGATCATACACCCCATATTTGGCCCGGTCACTCAACAATCTGTATTTTGCTCTTTCCCAACTCGGACAGCACTCGGAGGCGCTCCCATTCATCGAAGAAAGCGTGAAACTCCGGCGCCAGCTGGTTGAAATCAACCCAGGAGCATACACCCCACAATTGGCCAGTTCACTCAAAAACCTTCGCAACGCTCTTTCCAATCTTGGACGTCATTCCGAGGCACAAATGGTCCACAGTTGAGCCACCCAAGTCCCGTGGTTCATCCTGTCATTGCGTTTCTTTGCTACCTACTCATGGAGAACGCTGACAAATCCAATCTCAATTGTTTTTTATTGGACACTATGAATAAGTAGTTACAGCCGCTACACCCACAACAGATCGCAGTTGCAACTTATAATCTCAATGGTTAAATATGAAGGATACTCATTTCTTTATCTGGCACATTTTCCTTCCCATCGCCCATCACCGATATACTGGTCCATGTTTCTGCATACCATGGTAAGCGACGACGTCGAAGCTTGATGGGTGATGAATGTTGATGCAACCAAAAGACCCAATCGACAGGTCCACATTGTCCGGTGTATCATGAGGGGGGTGTGGAAGTGGAGAACTAGTGAAGCTAGCTAGTTCAACTCTTCGGTCCCAATACGTAACAAGCTTCGATTCGAGGCTATTATCTTGACAAACAATACATATTCCTTTCGAACGTTCGAAGGGAGCTGAAAGTCCGAAGTGTGTGAGACTGATTGGTTGTGACGCCATCAGGAGTGGCGGGCTTGACTGCGTCAGACTCGACTCGGCGCATTCCTGTGTCTTGGCTTCAGCCTCTGCTTCGGAGACACCGGTCTCATTCCACCCACCTGTTGCCCCCAACCCTCGCATTCTTGGGGGGGCGCCGCTTTCCTCGTGCCCGGTCATATCGTTGAAGCATTTCTGTGCCGCCCTCCGTAGTTGTCTGGTTTTCCCTTGTCATTACCTTTGCGCACGCCATCATCCCGAAGTCTAGTTCCAATTCATTCAGATGATTATGAAGACAAGGTTTGCTTTTTGTGCGGGTACTTTCAAGGACATTCGGTATGTTTCTTTATTTCTTTTACACTTTCTCCCGTCATTGCATGTAATGATCGTCCTCCTTCATACCAGTATGTTCCACGTGGGCAGTTGGCGCTCCGAACACGTAGAATCTATATTTTGCCAGAGCAGGGATCGAAAATGGCACTTTTCGGAATCGAATGGGGGGGAAGTCTCTTGCATTGGTGCAGAGGTCGTGAGTTCCTGAGGTTGAAGCTCGGGCGATGTCGGTGGGGGCGGAGTGAATGATGGGGCGAAGTGGGTAGTAATGGATCAGGGGAGCCGTGGGAGGCCTCCTTTCTGGAGTAAATAGGTAAGGGCGTATACGTGGGATGGTAATGTTCAATTTTTTGTGGGTGAATAGGGTTAGGTTGGGTTACTAATTCTCCGTTCTGCAGGTTATCCTTTTCTGGGAGACTCACTGGTGATGATGACTTTTCTAGCCTGACGGAGGTGAACAATGCGAAGACCGAGTGCATTTTTCATTCGTCCATTCCTTCTCAGTCACAAACGACAGCGACTTTAACAACCATGTAGATTGATGCTTGCGCTACTCACATATATATAAGGGCGGGACGTGCAGCTGGCTGCAGCGAGTCAACAATACAATGCCGAATTATGGGATCGAGGATGTAATCTTGAGAAAGGCACTCATTACGGATCAGGCCAGGAGCGGAGCTCAGGGAGTGTGTGTGGCCACAATTGTATTCCTTTTTGGTTTTTCTTGGCACCGGATCAAAAATTCTCTTGGCGTGGTTTGAAATCGCGCCGCAAGCGCAAGCTTATGGTGACTCTACCCTTGGAAATCGATCTCCATGTCTTATACACTTTCCCCGATTGTTTTCCTTTGCCTCTGTAGTACACCCTCATTATCTGTCCGTTAGTGACTTGAATCGAAACTGAGGAGGCACCCAGTTGTTGTGAGAGCGGAAGGATGGGCTGGTTTCTTCTGTTGGAATATCAACGCTCATCGACAACAGCCGAGCTGCAGCGTGGATTGGGGAGTCTTTATTTTAACTTAATATCGTCGTGACTAACAACGACTATACCTTTTGTTTCAGAGTCGCGATACCACGCGCTCCCAATTTTCTTTGTCTTATATCGCCAGTTGTCACTGGCAATCGCTTTAAGCGATATTGGCTCCAGTCGTATAAGTTACGCTGGACGCCGTAATTTTTCTCCCTCCCTCAGTTCTCCATTACGAGACTGAGGTGATACCATTTCTTTCCTATCTGTGTTTGCGCATAACTCATTGTATTTTCATGTTATAGTTACGCGCGATAGGTAAAAATATCTTAATACTAGTTCTCCATTACGCGACTGAGTTACGCGCGATAGCTCCTATTTCATTATCTTCCTTGCTGCTCCCTGATCCGAGCAGCTCGTGTGGTACAACCGGTGGCTTTGTGCCGTGCGTCGTCGTGACGGGCGCCGTCCTCCTGGGCTATCGGCCATTTATCAATTCGGGTTTCTTTCGAGCGGTGCGTATATTTTCGTGTTTGGATTCACTCTGGCTATTGCAAGGCCCGAAATCAGCTCTACGGATCCTCACAGGTCGAGTTGTAAGGTTTGCTCTTTGGGGGCTTATCAACAATGCGGCTGCTACGCTTCAAAAATCATGACGTAGTAATCGATCTAGAACGTGTTTGTTGCAGGTTTAATCATTCATCATGCGCCTCTTCAGATACGAAGATATTTAAGGCTGCCGCCACGCCAGTAGGCAGGATTCCAGAGTAGACCGCGAGGTCATTCCGTCCAGACAAGAAACAATACAGAGGGGGATGGTTGTTGAATTGACTATACGATGTGTAGCTATACAGCTCAGGTCAGCCGAATTCAACCCCGTTAATTCAGGGCCTATACATCACAACCTGAGGCATCCTGGGTCCTACAAGTTGGACAAGTTGGACACCATGAACTATATTTACCTAGCATGTTACGCTAGGTTACAGGAGCTAACGAACAACACTTTGACAAGAGAAGGGGGAGTGACTTTCTCACCTCAGTTCTGTTGCACGCAAACTCAGGAAATATGTAAAACCAAACAATTCTGCTTGTTAGCAAGCGAAGCACAAGCTTGGTAACAAGAATACCAGCAAGCTCAACAACATGAGTCGTCACGGCGTACGTATGTTAAAGCCAATATTTCGAATTTTTACATCATATTGGAGCCTCACCACTAGATGACACGATTCGAACGCCACATTGCACTAAGCCGTTCGCAACGATCTTCATGAAGTGCCGCAATCACGTTGTCATCTTCCGTATTCCCACCTACAGGTCCATAGAAGGCCTCGGTGCCTTTATCATCGTGACAGCCCTCAATCCCTGACGAGCGCACATCAAGTAGACCCCTTGCATGAGCATCCTTGAGTCGCCGACATGGCACGACTTTGTACGTCCTCATGTATTGTCCTGGCTTGAAGGGGAAGAAACCTGGATAAGCGCGGTAGCCATGGGGATCCACCGTGACGAGGAGTTCAGCCAGAGGACCGAATGTCCGTTGCGAGGCTATGTATTTGTAGAGCTGGATGCTGGTGTAATGGCTAAGGTAAGGCTTGACACATTTGTATGCACTGGGCCCAACCTCGAGGCATAGAGCAACCGTTTTTATTCGAGGAAATTGAGCTACCTTGTCTAAGATCTCGTGTGGCTGAATTTTAAATTTGACCATTTCAATCGTTCAACAACCGAAGAATGAATGTTCCTCGTACATACCCAATCACCATCGCGATTGATGTCAATCAGGAGCTCTTCCAGGTGTGGACAGCCCGTACAAATCTCATCGAGCTGCTCTGGGGAAAGAACTGATCGCGAGCCCACCTTCCCATCATTTCCGCGGTTGTAGAGCCTGAGCCTTTTGAGCGAGCGGCCAAACCGGGCAAAGATAGAGACAGGGATATCTCCAGTAAGTTCCTCAAGGTCGAGCTCTTCCAGGGCAGAAGGGACCTCGCGAAGGAACTCAGCAATGCGGCGTTTGGCTCCCAAATGGTCTTCACTCATGATTTGCCAAGGGGGAACTTGACCCGTTAGCTTGATGGAACGAAGGGAGTGCATTTGATCAACCACGTCAAGGAGGATATCAGAAAAGTATGTGAACTGTAATTCTTTAAGGCTATCCCATGGGATACCATGACGCCACGATTCATCGGTTTGAACACTGTCGATAGAAAGTCTCCGAAGGGATGAGAGGATTTGTCCTTCTTCAAGTGTGTTGTTCCGCTCAATGTCAGGTACAATATGAAAGCTACATAATTGTTTTGGCATTAGAAAAGGAGTGACAAGAAGATAACACAACGAACCAGAGGTCCGTCAGATATATCATGCGGGGAAGCAGATGCAGGGTCTTTTCTAGAATTCGCCTCTCCACCTCCTCACCGTCCTCATCAATCACGTATGCAGGATCGATGATTACTTTGCGGACGTATGAGAGGAGTGATGGATTGTCTTCTAATCGCTTGAGGAGGTGGAGTTCAAACTCCGGCGCACCCCCTGGGCCCCATTGGGAGCCACCTATTTGAATGACCCGAAACCGGATAACGGTAGTGAACTTATAAAAGGCACGACTGACAAGACTAACAGACAGAAGAGAATTGAATGGCGATGCGGCGAGCTGCTCTATAATATGATAGTAGATGTCACCGTTTAGCGCAACCGCACTGGGGCCATTGAGATTAACCATCGCAGCAGAGGTAGAGATACGCAAGGGAAACTTAGAGATAGCCTTGGTCTTGGGAGGGCTCAAAGTACAACGCTATCGTGCTGATTATCTGCGAAACGGCAGTTCCCGAAGGCTCTGGTACCGTGCCCCCGCTTTTATCACCATCCTCAGGCTCATATGCTTTCCTTGCTCCCTTTTCTATTTTACAGGGCGGTCATGAGTGAACGATTTTTTAAAAAAAAAGGAAACGGTGATAAAGATTGGAGGTCTATGACGGAGTTTGGTGCAGATGGACTGTGTGCGACCAGCGACGGTCCCGACAACCGAAGCCTCTGGATTTGCAAGCGATCCGGGCGAAATATACTGAGGTGGAGACAGGGGATCGTGGCGGCTAAGCGCAAAAAATAGCAACACACAAGGAGGAAGTGATGAAAAGACAGGAAAGAGCCGAAAAACCAAACAGGAGAAAACAACAAACTTTGCTACTTGACGTTATCTCAGACACTGTTCTCACCAGAGTTCCGGCTTTCTTGGTGTTAACCCTTCGATTCCCTTTAAGGGACTCCGTTCACGGCTATAAAGGATTGCTTCGAACCTAGCTTTCAACCTAACCAGGAAGGGTTGGCCTTTTCTGTATTTTCCTCACTCGGTTCCTCCCCATTGCCCATTACTACGAATCAGGCTTGTGCGGCTACTCTTTGCTGGGTTGAAAGCGTTGTTTTCCTGATGGCCCGGGTCTGCGGGTTGATTTTGCTTCACTATTGGTTGCGCCCCGAGGGCCTTGCCTTATGACTACGTTATTTCTCGGTCTAGAAGCATGCTGAGTGAGGGGCTTGCACGCATATCTTATTCGCCGCCTCCCAAGGGCTTCCCTTTATAGGGAGCGCTAGTGATCTCGAATGGAGGGCTCAGTCTTTCCTGTCATATCTTTGCCCGTCTTCAAACTCGCGGCCTCCGTCAAAAATAAACAGCCAGGTGGGTCAAATCTAAGATAAGTCACAGTATATTATTTCAGACGTTTTAGCGCTCCGTGTGCCGGGGTCTTCAGGCTCGTAGCCATTGCAGAAGTCTCGATCTATCTTACTTCACGTGTACCACTCAACAGCACAGGTATCATACGGGCCACGGTGCTTCATTTCACAGAGAATTGTGCTTTCACTGGTCTGAATATGAAACTCTTCATCGACAGCTTCTTGCAGCTCAGAGATTAGGAGGTCTGGTTTCATACCGACCAGACTATCTAGGAACTTCAGCAGTGCATTACTGAGAGAGTGTGGTCGGTCACGCGTCTCTCACGGTGCTGCCTTTGTGGGTTATGGAGAACACTCTGGATGGTGTGTACAGGCACTTGTGTTGCTGTCTAGATATCCTGTGTGCTCATCGAGTTAGACATTGTAACGATAAGGTCCCTGGCCGCAGGTTTGCGGTGTTTGCCCATTGTGATGGGCATGTGGTTAAGGGCCTGATCTCCAATATTTTTGTCGGTGCCACTGGGATACAGTGGGCGCTCAATTTTTACCTAAATCATCAATCGGATCAGTTGTTGCCCGCGCGATATATCCATTCAAACCGGATGCGCTGTTTTTTTTTTTTTTTTTTTTTTTGTTACGGCGGCTGTAAACTGGGGTGATATGAGAGCAAGTATTCATAGCAATGCACGAACACCCATCATTCGATCATGATCTTATGAAGATCCTTTCCATTCAGTGTTGGGCGCTTGTCCGTTGGGAACTCTCCCGTGGACAATACTAGGCTGGTGACGTCACCTGCCTAGGACAATACGTGTAATCACATCAGGGGAAGTCCCAGTCCCCAAGCCACCACAGGGTTGCGATCGTCAGTTGATGGTTACTATTAGAATTATGAACTAGCTAGCGGTGGTGTATAACTAGTGCTCGATTCCAGCGGCTTATACGTGCTAGGAAAGTACATAAAATGTTAAGACTACGTTCCAAGAGATAAAGCGGATCTCACCTCAGTCCCAAGTAATATGTGAACTGAGGAGAGAGGAAAGAAAATTGAAGTAGCTTTTAAGCCATCCTCGACTGCGTCCATCAACATGGACTTCAAAAACGGAAGCATCGGGAAATCCTGTAGGGAAATGTCCGTATAATCCATAGGACTCAATGAGCAATCCACAGCGTACGTACAAATCAAGAGTTACTACAGTTTGAGACGCCAATTTTTGATGCCTCAATGGTAAACTTTCCTTTCAGCGCTTGTAAACTAAAGCATTGTACCAAAATAACTCAGATAGATATGTTGTAATCACGAATCACCGAAGCCGGGCATACATAGCTGCGCTGGTGTTTATGTGGAAGATTTATGTGGAGGGAATCACTGATCGCGTAGTCGCACAGGAGTCACCACACATGGGACCACTCCACAATGCATTTCACTTTGTACATAAATACGCACAGACGGACGCTCACAGGAATCATCAGTTTTTGCCCTAAGCTTACATCTGATCTCGCGGCCTAGAGTGTAGCCACTAAGGTAGCGGATTGGACTTGCACGGAATCCCTACATGATAAGTTCAAAAAAAATGAGGGTGGTATCAAAATCTCATCGTGGATACGTACCAAGACTAAGTAAACAGTTTTGGCGTTTGCTTCGTCGGAATTAATTTGTCAATGCAATTACTTGGCGCACGTGACAGGACCAGCGATACGATCAAAGAGTATCGAGAAACTATCTTTGTACAGTAGAGTTTAATACCTATGTTTTATAATAGGATTTTAACATTTCAGGTCTGGTTGTGTCGGAAGAACGTTGCAAGAAACTTTCATCCCAAACATGTAATCATTCGAACGGGGTTACACATGAACGTGCCCATGTGTATATCTTGTCAGGCTGTGATTTCCTGGTACTTAATCGGGTGGGCAACCATAGGCATCAATCATCCCTCCCCCAGGATGTCAGAGCAGAAATCGAACGCCCTCAAACGCCTCGCAGGCAACAAGCTTCCCGTCAAAGCCGTAATTGCCACAGTCCGAGGAACGGTGGCTACCGTACAACTTCCGATGAATTTCTCCCATTGGGGTGTGTTAAGTCCTGTGCTTCGCCGTCTTTCGCCGCCTGACGATATTTTTTTTGGGTTGGAAAGGGGACAATAATCCCATTGAACCGGTGAACGTTAGAGGGCGGGACATCCTAACGCTTGGTCTTGTCGATGGTATCTCAGATGTGCTCCCAGTCGATGGGGTAATCAATGGGATAATCGGGGGCGTTGCACATGTGGATCCAGATGGCTTTCTGGCAACTCACGGAGCACACATGATTGTGAATATTGGTCTGGGTACACTCGTGGCTCGCGCCAGCGAGGCACATGGAAAAGCCCGTCAGAATGCACCTGTTGAATGGCATGTTGCCAACCCTAGCACCGATGGTTTCCGGGGACTCGAGACGACGGCAGTTCATAAGTTCCAACTCAGCGTGTGTCACAAGTTGTTTGAAGAACATGTGAAGCTGGAGCCTGTTCGTATGCCATCTTTCCGCAAATTGACCCTGGCTAAGGGCATTGTTTCCACGGGCCCGGGTTGGTTTTGCCCTTACGTGTATTCCACTCATCGTCAACCTTTGGTGTCACGAATCAATGAGGTATAATTCATTGCATCTTCTTCGGAGAGAACACATCTCACGTTTCTTCTCCCCAGATTTCCTTCGTTCAACTCCGCGGGCCAATCATTGCTGCTGATCAGATCCTAGCCTTTCAACTGGTCGGCTTTTTCAAATCCATATTCGGACGCCTCATCTCTTTTGGAAATTCGTCGCCCACATTTCAACCTCCCAAGACCCCTTCAACGTCTCGTGCGCTTGCGTGCATCGCCGGAATATCATCTTTCAGAGGCCTTTGGTCCCAAGGTCGAAGGCCCGACCAGTGCAAGATGTGGTTCCACGTCATGAATGGAGTGCCTGGAATAGCAATTCCAGTGGTCGACTCATCTCCACTCTTAGCTTGGCATGGGAAGGACCTTGGCGAACTAGAGATGAAAGACCTTGCTGAAGTCTTGGAGTACGTTTCGACGCTCTTGGACCCAGCATACCAGATCGACCCCTCTACGTTGGGCGCGGCGCTGGAGTGCATGATCGGAAATGCAATTGCGGGGAGGAAAGCAGCAAAGAAACTTAATAGCGATTTTGACCTTGATCGCACTGGAATCCTAGTGATCAAATATGGTACAGCCGCAGTGACTGTTTGATCGATGTTTTAAGCTCATCCTCGTATCACTCGGTTTTCCGGAAATTGTTTCTCTCGTCTTTGTGTCGTGGCGCTCTCTCTCTTTTTGTACATAACAGAACCCTTTTCTGAAGAGTCATCGACGCTCGCCAGCGCCTTGTAACATCTTTACATCCTTCGAGCCTGAGAATAGCATAAAGGCGAGTATTTAGCCACGGGAGACAGCCGCTTTGAGCGTTAGAGGGTTCACTGAGAACATCTAGCGTCGTCCTGAAGTCATAGAAAAGGCAGCAGAGATCCTCGGGGGTGGCCCAGTGAGGACGGTGGACGATGAGCGTGCTGCAGTTTAACCTAAGCAGTGACGGATGAAACGAGAGGATCACGTGTTGCTAACAAGCAACTTGGACTTTGCTTGCCAAATTGAAACCTGACTAGTGCCGCATGGATCGCGACCGCGACGGGCGTGGCGGTGGAAATAGGGTTCGCGACAGTCGTAGCCGCACTTCTATGGGACACGGTGAGCTGCTTGTTTGTTTCTCCATCGCTCGACCTTAGACTCACACTATTCTTTCTCCTGATTATCGGTGGTGATCATCATGCTTAAATTCCTGAACCATCCGAACATCTGCGACAAAAATAAAACCTCTCATTCATGGCAAACACGGCGCGAATGAGTGGATTAGACTATGGTGATGAATATCATCGAAGGCGTGAGCGTCCTCATCATGGTGACACTCACGAACGCGAACGCGGCCGAAGTCCCGAAAGTAAAAGATCGCGTTACCACCATCGCCATCACAGTCCTTCCGCGCGGGACCGCTCACACAGCCGCTCGCGTACTACCACCAAAGAGAACGAACAAGAGAGCAGCTTGAGGTATAAAGACCGAGGCCAATCCCCTTCACGTCGCCACTCTTATCATGAAAGGGAAAGCCGTGGAAAGGCCGCTGATCGTCATCATGCGAGTGCGGCTTATCTTGCTTCACGAACTGCTTCCCTGAAGCTTCTGCAGCGCCGTTCACGCTCCAACCGTCCGCCTTCCCTTTCCGGTTCATCGTCTGAGTCAGAATCAACTGAGTCTTCTGGCCATCGCCATCGCCATCCTGCCTCTAGTAGTCGGGATGATGAACGTTCACGCGCCCGTCGGCATGGTTCTGACCATCGCAAAAGAGGAAGAACTGGCACCAGCAGTCGCAGCAGCAGTCGCAGTCGCAGTCACGAGCGCCATCACCGACACTCAGATGCCAAGAGGAGAAAAAGTGACCATCACAGGGACAGGGAAAAAGACAGGAAGCGTGACAAAGAACGGAGGTCCCCGAAGGCACAGGAAAGGCGGAGTGTTCTGACAGGGAAAAGAGTGCGCCCGTTCATTCACATCATAATAGCTCTCGTTAACCCCGATGTTCATTACCCAGATCAAACTCAGGCCACCTAAAGATAACATGGAGGAAGCGCGCGCGAACCTCCTCCAGTTTCTCAATTCTACAGCGGAAGGCTAAGATCATTTCTATCTTCCAATAGTGAGCTGGGTCCTGCCTAGAGATTAGTGATCGTTTTGAGAACAATGAGGCTCACGATTACAAGAGCGTTAATGATATTGTTTGGACTTCACCCTCAATCACACTAGATGCTTCTGAGCATGCCACTTCCGCCTCCCGGTCACCCCTTGTTGTCGTTTATACCTTGCTAACTCATTGGACCAGTTATTTCTGCTGCCTCCAGCCCTGAATGACAACACAGAGTGCCTCCAGTTATCCGTCTGGCTGCCGTTCCCTGTAGTCGAATCGTTTGGAACACTCTCGGTACTGCTTTGTCTTGTGAAGAATGCTGGCGGCATACTTCCCACTTGTTCTGACACAAGAATCAACAATCCAGGTTCTAGCCTAGCTATGATTACAATATCTCTACTCATCCTTGCAATCCACGTCCGCGTTTTCTGCCTTTCAGCAAATCTACTTAAACTTGCACTGGGACTCGATGATAGTGAGCAACCACTTGGCAGTGTCGATGCAGGTTGTTTAGCGTTTCTTTTTACGTGCTGGTTCACGGACCTAGCCGTTTTGAAATATGCTGTCCAGGTCTGCCCACTGTGGATGGATACCGAGTCCAGGACGTTCTATACGGCTTACCGTGTTCATCATACAGTATTGGTTAGAGTGTTCGAGGTCCGAATCTTGCAAGCTTGGGTGAAGAGAGTTTATCCCAGCACTTATAGCATGAGCGTTACCTGGTGAGCGCGTCCAACACTTCTACCAAGCTAAATAGGAAGCTCTCCAAGCAAGTGCCAATAACGGAAGAGGCTCGTGAACAAGGCTGCAGAATCGTTCGGCGGCCCGAGGGCGTGAGTAACTTGGCAGTGTGCAATCAGTGATTCAGTTTGCCTGTAATGGTGCATAGTTCCCGCGATGTCACGCTCATCCACAACATCAGCCATGGTCCATCACCGCTTTTGCTTCTATACTGATAATTGTCCTGATATACTATCACACCAACGTTGCTGTGGAAAAGTGATGCTAGTCTAATTCTCCTAGGCACCGCAACTAGTGCTTTTTTAGCTCATGGCTTGAGGTTGGTGAAGGGTATCACGCCTACCCAGATCGACAGCTGGGTCACAGCGTCTAATTACGCTATAACTGGTCTATTCCTACCCATCCATGGCGATTTTTGATTCGTGGACTAGGATTGTTGGCGCCACCCTTGGTTCAGCGTTCACAAGTTTGCGGGTCCCTCTATTGGGGTTGGGACCATACTCTTCCCTGGGACCTATGATTCCTCACCCTCGATCGTAAAAGGTGAAGTATCCGTTGCTGAGCCACAGATCGAGATGCAATTTTCACCGGTGTGCGATTGGCCATACTGATGCCTTTGTCCTTGTTGGAAACCATGTTGTGGTTCCGTATTGTGAATACGTATATAGTCATTTTGACTTCTGGTATCGTGGTTAAGAACTCTCCTTTTCTGACATCAAAGATCTCTATGGCTACGCCCACAATCCCGCTATGATTCTGCTGCTTGCCTTAACTTATGGCAATCTTCAAGCATCTTGTGTGTGATCTGCATGACTTTCGTGTGTTGGCACAGGGGGATAATATATTAGCGTCGGTGTCTGCACTTATCATGATCATGATGCTGATCCGTTACGAGCATGAACTATTACAAGGTGTCACTGATAGCAAATGGTGAACCGCTTGAACCGATCAAGGCACTACAGGGCAGGGAGGGCAAGAGAGAAGCCAACACCCTCGTGATACTCTGATCATGCTTCGTGTTGGCATCACTAGAGTTTGCTTCCTTCTGGGGAGCCTCTTCTGCCTAGTTTCATGCTAACACTGTCTGGTGCGTGTGACCTGGGTGTTGCTATGCTTGAATGATGCCATCAGCTCCCTCGTATTCCGTCCTTCGATTTGAGGTAACAGGTAACAACCCTCGACGGCAGCAGCTGCATTGAAGCAAGTCATTACGGGATGTGCGAGCGACTGGTTCAAGATCCTTCCGAAAAGGGTGTGGGGAAATGAAGCGGGTGCATCCAGGTATAAGCTCAGCTGTGACAGTAGGAAGCAACCAGAGAGATACGAGCATACGATAATTGGTCTCTAGACGAATTGATTTTTAGCGAGTGCCCGAATTCTCGGTCGATAATCAGTGCAAAACAGCTGCATCCCATATTTCATTCTCTCAACATTCCTGGTCGAGCTCAAAAGGTTGATAATTTGGCTGCATATACAGATGATAGGCAAAAATCTTCCCAGGGCTGCCTGTGTCAATCACAAATATTCGGGCAAAGTTGGGCCAGCTGTTTCGTATCAGGTATCCTTCAAAGAATCGAGCCTTCTGATTCCGGCTGCCCGAATCCAGGGCGCGAGGTTGGGGTCTCGGGTGCGGCACCAGTTTATCTGTAGTCGACTTCGTTCAATGGGCCACGACACAAGCTCCGGTTTCATAGCAACTGGCAACGTTTGTGCAGCGGATTTTGTTCATGGGGATGGAGGGGCTGCAAGATCATGTGATGGAGTGCAGACAGCGCACTCCAGTGGCCATAAACATCTTCTAACGTGCGGAGGAGGTAGAAGCCCTTGCCTGGCCGTGTTGTTCAAGCCGTCCGGGTCCCTCCACGACTTGTTGGTCTTATCCTGCCACCGTGGGGTAGACTTGCAACACGGGAGAGGCTCCTGTCCGTCTCGCGCGCTTCCTCCTGGAGGTCTCTGTTGATCGGATTACGATGTGTGGGGGATTTATTTCCTGCCAATTCCCAAATGGCTTCCCAGATTTGTGCACCATCCAGTATTGGAACGGGCAAGAGGTTGAGAACGAAGAGCGAAAGTGATATCGCGAATGCATACCTACGGAAGAAAGCATAATCTGGTGAGCAAGGTAGTTGCGAGTGATGCATAGTAGGGCAGTTTTTAACAAAATGGTAACATCATCTTCGTGGACAAATGGAGAAGGCTCCATTCCATAAGGCATTGAATGGAGACAACTCACGCTTGGAAGAGGCCTACAATTAACGGAATACTTGGTGGGACAATCCAGTGCCGCGGTTGAAATTTACCAATCACTACTAGAGACCGATGCAATCAGTTGAAATCTCTGAATACTGCTTCTGAAACAAAGCGTTGAACGGTTCCCATACCCGATAGAAAGGAAAAATAGGGATAATGGTAG
This sequence comes from Cantharellus anzutake, assembly GCF_015039405.1. Classification (NCBI taxonomy): domain Eukaryota; kingdom Fungi; phylum Basidiomycota; class Agaricomycetes; order Cantharellales; family Hydnaceae; genus Cantharellus; species Cantharellus anzutake. The sequence continues at coordinate 6,592 of NW_024067013.1, read as the reverse complement.
GTCATGGGGTTATGATAAATCGCTTACTTTGATCAAGCACTTCCTCTTTGGGCCCCCTCCACACGATCGTGAAGGTCTGAGGGTCGATCCACGACGGGGGCCTCACAGATATCCTCACGAGTTGTTCTTTCGGACTAGGGCGAACACAAGACCATCCTTCCTCACATGAGTCAGCACGTTGTGGGTTGCATCGCTCCAGAGTTCGATGCAGTGGAGGTGGGGTTGCTGGATCGAGAATAAGCAGTGGGTCAAGGCAGACTCCTGGAATACCGGGGATATCCGGTCCCTGGAAGAAGCAGGCAAATTGCGGGCGCTTTTTGTTGGAAGGTATATCGATAGACGAATATAATTTCGAATTGAAGTCTGGATCCCAGCAGCAAGAGGAAGCGTGAGCTGTGTCAGGAATAGTGAGTTGGTGCGGGGATTCAAAGTTGGTTGCGGGAGCGAACTGACCGTTTGACCACTGGTCCATCACACACCAGCCACTGTCATTTCTCGCGCTTCCAGCCTTATCAGAAAAGAAGCTTCGCCAAGATTCTGGGGAAAATATTGAGGTATCGTCGAGGGCTACAATCGACGAACTAATGGGCAAATGTTGTACAAGAGACGAATCCTGATTTGAATCCAGTACGCTGTTCAATAACTGTCGCATTCCACTTCCAGAGCTTTGCACCAAACGCTTACCGAATCAATTCCCGCCACAATTGCAGCCGAGTCGCCAGTGTACTCCCATAATGGCCACCCTATGACTTTCCCCAACGCTTCACTGATTCCGCTCCAGGCCCGAGCCACAGTAGCAATAATGCAACTAAATTATGCCAGCTCCCCGAAGTAGCTATCCGTAGACGCGCTCGCGGAGGCAAGGCAGAGACGGATGACGGGGGCAAGGAGACGTAAGCCCACGGAACGGCAACTACGATTCCGATTCCGGTTGAGATTATTTGGATGGAATCAAGCGACGCGGCTATCACATGTCCGGCTTCGTGGGTTAGGAGACAAGAGATGCCAGCAGATATTAGAACTGGAAAATGGTATAGGGGAACAGTTAATCCTGGTATCTACAAGCAGAATCGATGTGAGTGGAGGGACATCCGGAAATATGTCCCAGATCTTACGACAAGCCTCAAGTAGCTGAAGGGACCATCGAGATCAATACACAGCGAATCGGGAAGCCCACCCATTGGTGGTATAATATTGGGAACTTCTGCTCCGCGAACAAGACTGCATATTGTACCAAAAGCGCACCACGATAGCCACACCAAGCATAAGAACGACGCAGTGGTGCAAAGTAAGGAACCGGCGTCATAAAATGCACGAACAGTTGGGCTATTGGATAGCTTTTCAGAAAGTGATAGGGATAAAGAGTTCAGGGAAGTCGTGTGTATAGTTATCCTCAGGTCATGCACGATAGCTGTCGTGCGAGAAGGGTGAAAAGCCCAAGCGAGAATAGATTTGTGCCCAGAAAACGAGGGAGAAACGAAATGGAGACGGGCCGATGTCCTGTCACGAGAAGTGAGAGGAAGCACATTGTAATATGCATTCGATCGTTTTGAGATGACAAGGCGGTTGAGAAGGTGCGTTACCCCCCAAAAGAGCGCCAGCGACCATAGCAGGTCATTCGTTCCTCCCATAGACTTGGATGTTTCCACCCAGGCGCTAGTTTAGCAAGTTTGCATCCGAGATTGTATTCTATCCCAATTGTGGTTGCGTGTCTGCTCTGACAGTTGCACATAGTTGCACTCACGCACCGTTAAAAGAGACTGCTGCAGTTTCCTCTGGCTTACAACCATGTGCGCCCACCATCTCTTTGTCGCATTTTTCATTAAACTCAATGCCTGCTCCGTAGGGTGGCGATACACGTCTCCTCGCAAGACATCGAGCGAGCCTCGCTTCACACTTCCCGGCCACTGTGGGCGCATGCTTACGCCGTTCCTTTCCTTTTACTATATCCAATTTGGGCATATGCGTATTACTTTAAATATGATGACTGGGTGAAGAGCGAGGAATGGACGTTCCTCGGATGCGTGGCCCTCGGTGCCGGTCATGCGCTCAGTTTCCTGGCGACTAGATGGAGTGCTGGTGCGAAGGCACTTATAACCTCAGGCAGTGTATGGACAATATTTCTTTTAACGGCAACTTCTCGCTGACATTGACATGCACTGCAGGCACAGAACGTTGAAGAAGCGGATCTCATCCGTCTGGTACCTTTCAAACACAGAGGTAAAGGAGAGATTGTACACATAACGAAGAAGCGGGTGAGGGTGTTAAGCTAGGCCTTTTATATGGCATACTCATGCTCCTTTATGCCCAGTCTTCAGGTTCGCTCATACCGGCTTACTCGTTCAACTATCAAAGAGACACGTATGTGTACAACCCAACCACAAATTCTTTCGAAGCACGCCCCTATCCATCCGACTCTCGGCCTCCTCTTTCATCTTTCGCTTCACCTTCTGGTGTGGCGGGCACAAGCGTAGACTCGTTGAGGGAACTTTATGGGATGAATGAATTCGATATCCCTATTCCTTCCTTCACGGAGTTATTCGGTGAACATGCCACCGCCCCTTTTTTCGTCTTCCAGCTATTCTGTGTTGCACTTTGGTGTTTGGATGAGTACTGGTACTACAGTCTCTTCACTGCCTTCATGCTCGTCGTGTTTGAATGCACCGTTGTTTGGCAAGTGCGTGTTTCTTCGTGTTCCTGCTATAAGGGAACTGCTCAATCAAATTCTATAGCGAGTAAGAACATTAACTGAATTCCGTACAATGTCCATCACGCCATTCTCTATTCAAGTTCTGCGGGATGACAAATGGGAACAGATCCAAACAGACAAGCTTGTTCCAGGTGATCTCGTTTCTATTGGTGCGTCCTCACTTGTCAAAAGGCGTTATTTAATTTGTTTATGTGACCTAACTTAGTCCGAGGGGTGAAGGAAGAGACCACAGTCCCAGCCGATCTACTTCTCATCCAAGGCACAGTGATTGTAAACGAAGCAATGCTTTCCGGAGAATCCACTCCTCTGCTCAAGAGTCCGTTGAGCTCCTAGAAGGAGATGAAAGGCTCGATGTTGATTCTCAGCACAAGGGCAATATTCTTTTCTCTGGAACTAAAATTCTTCAAGCTAGTGGTGGCACGAGTCTTGGAGATCGGAAGATCACGACACCAGACGGAGGCTGTTTTGCTGTTGTGTTAAGACTGGCTTTGGGACGTCACAAGGACAACTCGTTCGAACGATGATCTTTTCCACAGAGAGAGTGTCGGCAAATAATTTAGAGTCTTTCTTATTCATTGGCTTCTTGCTCATCTTCGCTATTGCTGCAAGCTGGTATGTCTGGGTCCGAGGTCAGTTACTGATCATTGCCACTGTCTCTGTCTCCGCGCATAAGAGTTCTGATTCTGGGCTTGGCTCAGGAATTGAACGAGGCTTGAAGAAGTCAAAGTTGCTCCTTGATTGCATTCTCATTGTCACCAGTGTTGTCCCTCCTGAGCTACCTATGGAGCTCTCACTTGCTGTCAATGCGTCTCTAGTGGCATTGTCTAAGTTTGGTAAGTTGAACTCACTTTATCTGGGACTGTTTTTTACTGTCCCATCTCCACAGCCATCTTTTGTACCGAGCCGTTCCGTATTCCATTCGCAGGCAGAGTGGATGTCTGTTGTTTTGACAAAACTGGTACGATAACTGCGGAAAATCTCGTGTTAGAAGGAGTGGCAGGGGTCGAGTAAGTTGCATCTGCCTCACCTTGATGTGCAATGACTAACTGCGCCATGTAGCCCATCTAATCCCAGGAAGCTGGTTAATGTGAAAGAGGCAAGCCGTGACACAACACTATGTTTAGCCGCTGCCCACGCCCTTGTGCAATTGGATGATGGAACCATCGTTGGAGACCCTATGGAGAAGACGACCTTAGAGTCACTCGACTGGGCCGTGTCTAGGGTATGCATTTGGGTTTCTTCTCTACATTAACTGAATATGCGTTGCGTTTAGACGTGGTAACTGCCAGGGAGAAGACAGCGCCACACCGGACGTCTATTTCAATCCGTCGACGCTTCCAATTTTCCTCTGCTTTGAAGCGCATGTCCACTGTTTCGCATTTGCCCACCGGCGCAGTCCTCGTTGCTGTAAAAGGTGCCCCCGAGACAATAAAGAGTATGCTTTCCAGCATTCCCAAGGATTACGACGAGACCTTCAAGTGGTACACTCGTAGAGGGAGTCGCGTGCTCGCTCTCGGAACGAAGGAACTACCAAATATGGGAGCTGATAAAGTGATTTGCGCCACTTCGTCTAGCTGGTCTTTCCTGATGATCTCTGCTTAGATCCACCGACTTCAGAGGGAGCGAGTTGAATCCCAGCTCAGGTTCGCGGGATTTTTTGGTCTTCCACTGCCCGCTCAAGGAGGATGCCGTAGTGTCTCTGAAAATGCTGGCGGATTCGTCTCATAGGGTATGCCGGGATTTATTCTATACTTTAGGCCTGGGTCTAACATACTTTAATAATAGTGTATCATGATTACAGGTGATAACCCTCTCACCGCCGTGCACGTTGGCCAAAGAAGTCGAGATCGTCGATCGGGATGCTTTGATACTCGATGTTCGGGGAGGGTGCAACTGTCCACAGGTTAGTGACTTGTAGACTGAAGTTGGTATGCCATACAGCTAGTTCTTATAGACTTGCAATGGCGGACTGTTGATGGAGGCAAGATCATTTCTGTGGACCCATCGGAACCAATAGACGTGTCGTTGTTCAACGAATACGACATCTGTGTCACTGGTGCAGCTCTCAGGCAGTATGAAGGGAGGGCGGGAATTAACGATCTCGTCAACAATACCTGGGTCTACGCGCGCGTTTCGCCTACTCAGAAAGAGTATATCCTTACCACGCTGAAGAATCTTGGTTACACTACACTCATGGCGGGAGACGGAACGAATGACGTTGGTGCCCTCAAACAGGCCGATGTTGGTGTAGCACTGCTTGATGGCACTCCAGCAGACTTGCAAAAGATTGCTGAGCACCAGAGAAATGAGCGCGTCAAGTCCGTTTACGAGAGTCAACTCAAGATCTCACAACGATTCAACCAGCCACCTCCCCCTGTTCCACCAGCCATCGCTTCGCTCTATCCCGAGCTTGTTGCGGCACAGCAAAAAGCAAAGGAGGCCCAAGCTGACGCAAGGAAGAAGAATCCAATGGAGAAAGTAAGTTTTCATTAGCATTTTCAAGGCTGTATGCTCAACTCGTGCTGCAAGTTCGATTTGGCTTCCATTACAAACACAATGGCTGATTTAGATGACGATAACGAGCCTCCCAAAATTAAACTGGGGGATGCTTCTTGCGCTGCTCCATTCACTTCCAAATTGTCCAATGTTTCGGCTAGTGAGTATGGATCGTCCATCGCTCGACCCAACATTGCTCATCACTGGATCAGTTACAAATATAATTCGCCAAGGCCGCTGCACATTAGTTGCTACTATCCAGATGTATAAGATCTTGGCTTTGAACTGTCTCATCACCGCGTATAGCTTGAGCGTTCAGTACCTAGATGGAATCAAGTTCGGTGATTATCAAGTGACGATAACGGGGATTTTGATGTCTGTGTGTTTCCTTTGCATATCGCGAGCCAAGGTCTGTTGGTATTTCCCTGGTGCCGGAACGGAAATTTACGTCTCATTTTCAGCCTGTGGAGCAGCTTTCCCGCGAGCGCCCTCTCGGAAACATTTTCAACTTCTATGTTCTCCTCTCCGTTCTCATTCAATTTGCGATCCATATTGCATCGTTGGTTTATATCACCAATCTGTCCAATTTATTCGAAGTGTAAGCGAACAGGCATCTCCTAAAACATGGTCTCTCTGATTCTTGATAAAGTCGAGGACCCATCGATCTTGATGCCAAGTTTGAGCCTAACCTCCTGAACACTGCCATATACCTCCTCAGCCTCTCGCAACAAGTTTCAACGTTTGCCATTAATTTCCAGGTAAGCGCTGGCATAGCGTTGTCGCCGAACCTCTTAACTGTTGATGTTTGGTGCTATAGGGTCGTCCTTTCCGTGAAGGCATCAGGGAGAACAGTGCCCTGTGGTGGGGCCTTGTCGGTGCCTCAGCCGTCGCTTTCTCAGGTGCGACAGATTTCATTCCTGAGCTGAATAGATGGCTGCAGATCGTGGAAATGCAAAACTCCGTGAGCCCGTCCTTTTGATTGACGATGAGTGAGACTAATGCTTATGTGGTATAGTTCAAGTTCAGCCTCACCACCGCGATGATCCTTGATTTTGCAGGATGTTGGGTGGTCGAAGTTGCTTGTAAAGCCTTCTTTGCTGATCTCGCACCGAAACCAATCGTTCTGAAGGGTTGGAAGCGGCGAGAAAAAAGGCGGACGGAACAGCTGCGACTGGAGCAATTAGAGAAGGCCAAAGCAGAACTCGCGGAGCAAAAAGAAGATTAGAAATAATACACCTGAGTCCACCCTCATTGTAATCGAAATCGGACTCTGTCGGTAGCACATTACGGCTCGGTAGTATTTAGGATACATAGATTTGCATGGTAATTGTCAGGAACATGATATATACGCCCATTTCTTAGCTGTGCACAGACTTAGCATGGCAC